>NC_090378.1:113193439-113523439 GCF_036365525.1 Heterodontus francisci
TCCCCCTCCTCTCTCCCCTCTCCCCCCTCCTCTCTCCCCTCCCCTCTCCTCTCCCTCCTCTCCCTCTCCTCTCCCCCCCTCTCCTCTCCCCCCTCTCCTCTCCCCCCTCTCCTCTCCTCTCCCCCCGCTCCTCTCCTCTCCTCTCCCCCCTCTCCTCTCCCCCTCTCTCCCCCCTCTCCTCTCCCCCCTCCTCTCTCCCCCCCTCCCCTCCCCTCTCTCCCCTCTCTCCCCTCCTCTCTCCCCCCTCTCCCCTCCTCTCTCTCCCCCCCTCCCCTCCCCTCCCCTCCCCTCTCCCCTCCTCTCTCTCCCCCCCCTCCCCTCCCTCTCCCCTCCTCTCTCCCCTCTCCCCCCTCCTCTCTCCCCTCCCCCTCTCCTCTCCCCCCCTCTCCTCTCCCCCCTCTCCTCTCCTCTCCTCTCCCCCCGCTCCTCTCCTCTCCTCTCCCCCCGCTCCTCTCCCCCCTCTCCCCCCTCTCCTCTCCCCCGCTCCTCTCCCCCCTCTCCCCCCTCTCCTCTCCCCCTCTCCTCTCCTCTCCTCTCCCCCCTCTCCTCTCCTCTCCCCCCCTCTCCTCTCCTCTCCCCCCCTCTCCTCTCCCCCCTCACCTACCTCCTCTCTCCACCCTCTCATCTCCTCTCCCTCCCCCTCTCCTTCCTCTCCCCCCCCTCTCCTCTCCCCCCCTCTCCTCTCCTCCCTCTCCTCCCACCCTCTCCCACCCTCCTCATCTCCCCCTCCTCCCTCTCCTCTCCCCCCTCCTCCCTCTCCTCTCCCCCCTCCTCCTCCTCTCCTCTCCCCCCTCTCCTCTCCCCTCCCCCTCTCCACTCCTCTCCCCCCCTCTCCCTCCTCCCCCTCTCCTCTCCCCCCCTCTCCTCTCCCCCCCTCTCCTCCCTCCTCTCCATCTCCTCTCCTCTCCTCTCCCCCCCCTCTCCCCCTCCTCTCCCCCCTCCTCCCTCTCCTCTCCCCCCTCCTCCCTCTCCCCCCTCCTCTCCTCTCCTCTCCCCTCCCCCCTCCTCTCCTCTCCTCTCCCCCCTCCCCCCTCTCCCTCTCCCCCCTCCCCCTCTCCTCTCCCCCCTCCCCCTCTCCTCTCCCCCTCTCCTCTCCCCCTCCCCCCCTCCCCCTCTCCTCTCCCCCTCCTCCCTCTCCTCTCCCCCCCTCCTCCCTCTCCTCCCCCCCTCCTCCCTCTCCTCCCCCCTCCTCCCTCTCCTCCCCCCCTCTCCTCTCCCACCTCTCCTCTCCTCTCCCCCCTCTCCTCTCCTCTCCTCCCCTCTCCCTCTCCTCTCCTCTCTCCTCTCCCCCTCTCCTCTCCTCCTCTTCCCTCTCCTCTCCCTCTCCTCCCTCTCCTCTCCCTCTCCTCCCTCCTCTACTCCCCTCTCCTCCCTCTCCTCTCCCCCCTGTCTCTCCTCCCTCTCTTCCCCTCTCTCTCCTCCTCTCCCCCTCCCCCTCCTCTCTCCCCCTCCTCTCTCCCCTCTCTCCCCTCTCCCCTCTAGTCCTCCCTCTCCCCCTAGTCCTCCCTCTCCCCCTCCTCCTCCCTCCTCTCTCCCCTTCTTCCCTCTCTCCCTCTTTCTCCTCCTCGCTCCCTCGTCCTCGTCCTCGTCCTCCCCTCTCTCTCCCTCTCCCTCTCCCACCTCCGCTCCTTTAAAGACTTTCCTTTTCAGCCACTTCTTTGACCAAGCTGTTCATCGGTCCACCCTAATAACTCCTCCGCAGGCTTATCCTGCATTTTATGCCTCATTTATAAATGTCGCCGACCATAATTAAAGATGTACAACGTTTGAGTCCACAAATACCTTCGTTAAAAAAAGACCCACAAGCTCTTTACCTGAGCTCTGTGTTGATGTGGTGAGATGTCAGCGACTGTAAACTTGCTCATCATGAGAAAGTTCTGATGAACAGCAGATTTGTCATTGTTTCCCCTCACAAACTGCAGACTGAGCTTCATCAATGTCACTCCAAACATTTCATTTTGCAGGTTTCTCCTGCTGTCTGCTGGAACACACACCTGGGTAAAAGAGGTCCCATCTTCAGCCTGTGTACACGGCTAACTTTCAGCAGATCACTAAACATTAGAGAGTTTTCAAAAAAAACTTTTCTTCCACTTATTGCAGGGCCGCAATGTGTTTGTGTGCGTGCGACTGTCTGAGAGTTATTAGTTCAAACTGCATACCAACGCACCCAACTCATACCCAAAGGGGGGGGGGGGGGGGAAACTACTGACTATAAAAGGTAAAAATGTTGTAAATCTAACTAGTCTCCAAACGACAGGCTAAACTGACACGAGTGAACGGCTAGAGGCAGCGGAGAGTAAACTTGAAGGAATCAGCTGCTAGTTAATTTCCTGAAACCTGAGGTTGAGTTTAAGGAAGTTGAAGGAGTGGTGTTGTTGTCATTCTATACCTGAAGACTGAGTTGCTGCTGGGAAAGATCTACATCGCCCTTTAGATTAATATTTCTCTGCCAACAAGCTCACGGGGTTTTGCAGTTGAGGTTTTGAATGGTTTCGCTTTTTCTAATTGCTGCCTTCCTCTGTAAATAGTGTTACCAACTCTCCAGGATTGGCCTGGAGTCTCCAGAAATTCAAGATTAATCTCCAGGACGCTGCCTGGAGAAAAAAAACTCACTGGGACATAGATAATAATTGTGTTTTTAAAAAAAAATCTTTGAAGGCTTCAGTTTATTAGTTATAAAATTATCAGAGATGGGAGACAGAAGTTGATCAACTAGATAGGGCGGTTAGAGTTCAGGTGATGAAACCTCCAGGAATACATCCAACCAGAGTTGGTAACCCTAGTTACATAGCAGTGAACAGCTTGGTAATGTGTCTTTTAAATGTTACCTGCACTTAACAAGTACATATCAATGCTTATTTACACTTATCCAAAGGATCACGGACAATATAGGTACCCATGTGTACAGGGAATCCTGCTTGATATTTGGTCAGCTCAGAGACAGACTCCCTTCGACTTCAGAAGTTATGTCACATGCAAGCACGTGTTGCATGGTGTACACGCCTGCTTTCATCATTGTGAATTAATTTAAAATAGCTAATGAGGAATCCTGCATTATGGATTTCATTCAATTGTTAGGACAATAGTATCTGCTGTGGCTCGGTTTGTAGTAGTCTCTCCTCTGACTCAAAAGTAGAGGTTTCAAGCCCCACTCAAGAAACTTGAGTACATCATCCAGCCTGATACTCCCAGTGCTGCACTGTCAGAGGTATTGCCTTTTGGACGAGTCATTAAACTGAGGCCTGTGTGCCTCAGGAGTATATAAAGTTCAAGAAAGAGTTTTCCCATCCCCTGGCCAATATTTGCCACTCAACTAACATCACTACAAAGGTTTATCTGGTCATTTATGTCATTGTTATTTATTGGATCTTGCTGTGTGGAAATTGGCTGTACACTTCAAAAGTACATCACTGATGGTAAAGCGCACGGGGATGTCCTGAGTCACAAAAGGTGCTATGGAAATACAAGTCTTTCTTTCTGCTTATACAATGAAGATGCCCTATCAACACTGTACTCTCATGGGACCTCTTTTCCTGTTGTCAGATACACAATACAATTATCTTCCTCTGGATTCAAATTTCATTTTCGGAAAGGAACCAAAATATCAACTAAATTACATGATAAAACCACTCAAGGACAGAAGTTAAAATGAGGAAATATGTATTTTTAAAAGCTCCAGAAAATAAACAGTCCTGTCACACAACACACTGAGACCACTCACAATAGTCCCAACACTCTATCTCAAATCACAGACATAGTGATAGAGCCTACAGCCAGCATTGGAACAATTAACCCTGCGTATCTACATACACGGACCACAAGCCTGGTCCAATCACAGTGTCCAGTGATAAATCTGTATGTACAAACAGATACTCGGTTTGTATATTGGCCAAAATTGCAGCCCCCAAACTTTTAGATTAGATTAGAGATACAGTACTGAAACAGGCCCTTCGGCCCACCGAGTCTGTGCCGACCATCAACCACCCATTTATACTAATCCTACACTAATCCCATAGACCAAAGAAGTTGCATCATTCCAAGCAGAAGGGCCACCCGCGCATCAACACGAGCAGAATTTCTCACCCACAGCTGTTACAAAAATTTCTAAATTCACTTGTAACAGCCCTTCAAAACACTCCCACAGGGGATGCTGAGACCAAGTGGGCCCACATCAGAGACGCCATCTATGAGTCAGCTTTGACCACCTACGGCAAAAGTGCGAAGAGAAATGCAGACTGGTTTCAATCTCATAATGAAGAGCTGGAACCTGTCATAGCCGCTAAGCGCATTGCACTTTTGAACTACAAGAAAGCCCCCAGCGATTTAACATCCGCAGCACTTAAAGCAGCCAGAAGTACTGCACAAAGAACAGCCAGGCGCTGCGCAAACGACTACTGGCAACACCTATGCAGTCATATTCAGCTGGCCTCAGACACCGGAAACATCAGAGGAATGTATGATGGCATGAAGAGAGCTCTTGGGCCAACCATCAAGAAGATCACCCCCCTCAAATCTAAATCGGGGGACATAATCACTGACCAACGCAAACAGATGGACCGCTGGGTTGAGCACTACCTAGAACTGTACTCCAGGGAGAATGCTGTCACTGAGACTGCCCTCAATGCAGCCCAGCCTCTACCAGTCATGGATGAGCTGGACATACAGCCAACCAAATCGGAACTCAGTGATGCCATTGATTCCCTAGCCAGCGGAAAAGCCCCTGGGAAGGACAGCATTACCCCTGAAATAATCAAGAGTGCCAAGCCTGCTATACTCTCAGCACTACATGAACTGCTATGCCTGTGCTGGGACGAGGGAGCAGTACCCCAGGACATGCGCGATGCCAACATCATCACCCTCTATAAAAACAAAGGTGACCGCGGTGACTGCAACAACTACCGTGGAATCTCCCTGCTCAGCATAGTGGGGAAAGTCTTTGCTCGAGTCGCTCTGAACAGGCTCCAGAAGCTGGCCGAGCGCGTCTACCCTGAGGCACAGTGTGGCTTTCGTGCAGAGCGATCGACTATTGACATGCTGTTCTCCCTTCGTCAGATACAGGAGAAATGCCGTGAACAACAGATGCCCCTCTACATTGCTTTCATTGATCTCACCAAAGCCTTTGACCTCGTCAGCAGACGTGGTCTCTTCAGACTACTAGAAAAGATCGGATGTCCACCAAAGCTACTAAGTATCATCACCTCATTCCATGACAATATGAAAGGCACAATTCAACATGGTGGCTCCTCATCAGAGCCCTTTCCTATCCTGAGTGGTGTGAAACAGGGCTGTGTTCTCGCACCCACACTATTTGGGATTTTCTTCTCCCTGCTGCTTTCACATGCGTTCAAATCCTCTGAAGAAGGAATTTTCCTCCACACAAGATCAGGGGGCAGGTTGTTCAACCTTGCCCGTCTAAGAGCGAAGTCCAAAGTACGGAAAGTCCTCATCAGAGAACTCCTCTTTGCTGACGATGCTGCTTTAACATCTCACACTGAAGAATGCCTGCAGAGTCTCATCGACAGGTTTGCGTCTGCCTGCAATGAATTTGGCCTAACCATCAGCCTCAAGAAAACGAACATCATGGGGCAGGATGTCAGAAATGCTCCATCCATCAATATTGGCGACCACGCTCTGGAAGTGGTTCAAGAGTTCACCTACCTAGGCTCAACTATCACCAGTAACCTGTCTCTAGATGCAGAAATCAACAAGCGCATGGGTAAGGCTTCCACTGCTATGTTCAGACTGGCCAAGAGAGTGTGGGAAAATGGCGCACTGACACGGAACACAAAAGTCCGAGTGTATCAGGCCTGTGTCCTCAGTACCTTGCTCTACGGCAGCGAGGCCTGGACAACGTATGCCAGCCAAGAGCGACGTCTCAATTCATTCCATCTTCGCTGCCTTCGGAGAATACTTGGCATCAGGTGGCAGGACTATATCTCCAACACAGAAGTCCTTGAAGCGGCCAACATCCCCAGCTTATACACACTACTGAGTCAGCGGCGCTTGAGATGGCTTGGCCATGTGAGCCGCATGGAAGATGGCAGGATCCCCAAAGACACATTGTACAGCGAGCTCGCCACTGGTATCAGACCCACCGGCCGTCCATGTCTCCGTTATAAAGACGTCTGCAAACGCGACATGAAATCGTGTGACATTGATCACAAGTCGTGGGAGTCAGTTGCCAGCATTCGCCAGAGCTGGCGGGCAGCCATAAAGACAGGGCTAAATTGTGGCGAGTCGAAGAGACTTAGTAGTTGGCAGGAAAAAAGACAGAGGCGCAAGGGGAGAGCCAACTGTGCAACAGCCCCAACAAACAAATTTCTCTGCAGCACCTGTGGAAGAGCCTGTCACTCCAGAATTGGCCTTTATAGCCACTCCAGGTGCTGCTTCACAAACCACTGACCACCTCCAGGCGCGTATCCATTGTCTCTCGAGATAAGGAGGCCCAAAAGAGAAAAGAACACTAATCCCATATTCCTACCAAACATCCCCACCTGTCCCTATATTTCCCTACCACCTACCTATACTAGTGACAATTTATAATGGCCAATTTACCTACCAACCTGCAAGTCTTTTGGCTGTGGGAGGAAACCGGAGCACCCGGAGGAAACCCACGCAGACACAGGGAGAACTTGCAAACTCCACACAGGCAGTACCCAGAATCGAACCCGGGTTCCTGGAGCTGTGAGGCTGCAGTGCTAACCACTGCGCCACTGTGCCGCCCTTGACTTGAGTTAGGTGAAGGATAGAAAGGCATTTTAGGAAGTTTAATAAACTCACCGCCACCTTCTCGAGGGCAATTAGGGATGGGCATTAAATGCTGGCCTAGCCAGCGATGCCCACATCCCCCAACTAATAAAAAAAGTTTGTGGGAATAAAAATTGAGAGAAACAGGAGGAGGTGTGAGGGAGAGAACGAAGAGAGGCACCAATTGGAGAGGGAGGGAGCGGGTCATGGCCCCCAACCAATGCAAAGCAAAAGACCGCAGATGCTGGAAACCTGAAAAAAATACAAAAAGTTATGGCAAAAATCATTCAGTGGGTCAGACAGCATCTGTGGAGAGAACAAGTTAGTGTTTTGGCTGTGGACCACTCATCAAAACTCTGCCAACTGCTTCATAGAAACTTATGGGTGAAATGGTGCAGAGACACAAATGGGAAAAAGAGTAATGATAGAAACAGAAAGAATGTCAGTGTTTAATCGTAGGTGATTCAGGTGGTTAAAGGAAAGAGACTGAAGGGATATGGGAATTAGGACTACAGCTCATGTGGAGGATAAACTAGGAATCCAAAATTAGGGGCCATAAATTAACGCCAGTCACTAATAAATCCAATAGGAAATTCAGGAGCAACTACTTTTTCCGGAGAGTGGTTAGAATCTGGAATTCAATAGCACGTGGAGTAGATCAGGCGAATAGCATATATGTATTTAAGCGGAAGCTAGATAAACTCATGAGGGGGAAAGGAATAGAAGGATATGCTGAAAGGGTTAGATGAAGTAAGGTGGGATAAGCTTCGTGTGGAACATAAACACTAGCACAGACCAATTGGGCTGAATGGCTTGTACCTGTGCTGTAAATTCTACATGATCCTATGTAAGCACCATTGTCGAGTGACCAAGCCTCAGTGTTGTAATTTCTGCTGTCATTGTGCAACTGCTGGATAGTGCAAAGACATAATGAAGGCAAACAAAAGCAAATGGGAAAATTGGGGAAAACAGTGGGTAAGCTGCAAAAGTAGCACATGTGAGATTGAAGCAGAAAGTGGGTTTTCCAACCCTGAGAAAATAAACGGGGAAAAGTGTTAGGAAGAACCCGTTGTATTTCACCTTTTTTCAGCCTCTCGTGCAGGCCTGAAATGAAATATATATCTGGCATGCTTGAGAGGGCAAGCAGATTTCTTGCCCTCACCAGTGTTATGTATTATTGTTAGTGTAGTTTGAGCGTTGTTTACCGATGTCTCCAAGTCTTGGCATAGCTAAACAATAACTCGTTTATTTTATACACATAACTATTTACACTCTCATTAAGCCTGTCTAGCTAACATCTCTCATGATGCTTCTAGCTTCTTCCAAGCCTAATACCCATGTGACTACTATATCATCATCACTACAGTGGGAGGGGTTACTCTCATTATCTCAAACATTAACCCTTTCAGACCCTTATACTACAATCACGCCACTGCAAGTACTACTCCCCGCTGTGTTACCGCCTCCTCCTCCCTGTCAAGCTTGAGACACTGCATGCATCCGGTACCTTAAAAAGAAAATTCAAATCTGGCCCTTAACGAGGTGACAACCAGCCCGTTTAGAGGCTGAACTGGCCATTTCTGCAGTTTGGGCGATTTGCCTCTTCCAGCTCCCATCGGAGCCTTTTTAAACTCGGAACGTGCGACTTTTGCATCGGCAAACTGGCACGCTAGCCCAAGGGGCAGATTTAAGCCATCACCAGCCTCCCGATCTGCCCTCTCATTCAAATAAAAATCCCGCCCAGGGATTCACAGGTTTCACCATGTCAAACAGGCGTCAGGGGTTATTTCATAGAGCACGCCATGATCTCCAGGAGCTATACTTGCACGTTGACCAAATATTTTGATCATGAGAAGCATTGACAGAGGGTTGGGGGCAAGTCTGCCGTTCACTTTGATCCTACTCTCCTTTTTTTTCCAGTGAACTGGGGCTAACTTGGGGAGAGATGAAGAAACATTTTTTTAAAAAATCAAAAGAATCAAATCTGCTGGTCTATTCGCATAATGCTCGCAACGAGTGATCCTGAATACCAAAACATGGCAGTCTCTTATCTCTGGAATGCACAAGGATGTTTATCTAATGTAAACAGACATTGAATCCCATGGATTCAGCATAGTGTGGCCTTACAGCTTCTGTAGCGACTGAAGTTACTGTCTCTTGCAGGAAATAATGGTCTAGTGGCACTGTCATTATGTCCTTGTACTAGCAATCCAGTGAATCTGAGTTCAAATCCCAGTTTGGTAGTTGGCGAACTTTAATTCAATTTACTTCAGAAGTAAAAATCTGGGGCTGGATTTTCAAAGCCTGTTGGGAGAGAAGTAGGTGTGTGTGCGTGTGTGTGTGTGTGTGTGTGATTTGTAGGTGGGCACTGGCTCCTGCTGCTTCCGGAACGGAAAGCTATTTTTAAAGGGATGTCAGGAAGGCGGGAACGGCAAGCCCGTGCGCTTCCAATTAATCGCCTGTTGAGCTTATTGTGGAGCTCACTAACAGGCCTTTCAGCAGCAGTTTGTGATGTTCAATGAAAGGGCTCTGGAAAAACGCCATGTCTGGACGGGTGTAGAAGATGTGAACAGTGTGGAGGGCCATGAGGCCAAGGGAAGGGTTGATTAACATGATGCAAAGGTCCAAAACAAAGCTCAGCTGCTCCAAAAGTGCCACAGAGTAGCCATTGCTGGAGCTGTCAGACTTGCTTTTCTCAGTGGTGAGTGGCAAGAATCTGGAGAGGGACATGATCCCACTTGCATCACTGGTGAAGCTGGGTTGGCAGGGGAAGACCTGGGGCATGCACACAGCCCAGTTGAGGGAGTTCAGGTGGGAACAGGCTGCTCTGACATTGGACAGAGCAGCCAGGATGGACTTCAGCAGATGCAACCTCCTGGACATAGAGGAGGCCAGAGGAGCACAGCAGGGGGCTGCAAGAGGAAGAAGGCGCAACCCATCAGGTCTACCACCCAAGAGACAGCAAATGACAGGGCACCAGTGTCATAGGAGACTGCACCTATCCAGGCAAATGGTCTCGGACCTCTGTGCTCTGACCCATAATGTACTGAGGCCTCAGAGCCCCCATAGCAGTCCCTTACCTGCAGCTGTAAAGGTCTCCATCGCCCTGAATTTCTATGCAAGCGGATCATTCCAGGGATCAGTTGCAGACCTAGGTGGCATCTCACAGTCAGCAGCTCATGATGCCATCAGGAAGGTTATGATTCCTGTTATACCAATGTGTTTTATTAAATGATAATTTTCTTTGGTTCACTGACTGGAGATCTGAATTTTTTTTTGAAGAAATTTAAAAAGAACATTTTAAACAGGATGACTGCTGCAGCTTAAGATGATCACCTAGTTTGCTACACTGTATTCTACATTGCAAAGGACTGTGAGGAGGGAGATGAAATATTCTGTGCATTTCCCAGCAAGAACCAAGACCCAGGAAGTTTAAAGGAACTACTTGTTCTTTCAGCAAGCAGAGAAATACTGATAAATGCGATGTTTGAATCACTGAGTGACTGTCATGTGACAAGCCCCCCCCCCCCCATCTGTGCTTTTAAGTTGGTGGCTTTCTCTGCAGTAGAGGAGAAGCAACTGGACTCTGACATGAGCAGACCCTAAGTAGGGGTCCCTCTCTTTCTTTCTCTCTCTCTCTCTCTATTCCAGCTTGAAAGCTTTCAAATCCTGCCTGTTGACTGACCACCTTTGCATAATCCGGCTACAATCAGAAACCCCGTTGGAGGAAACCATCCTCATTGCTATCTCCAAAGAGACTCACCGAATCAGTCATCTACCTCTTCAAACTACAAGCTTCAGGATCACTGAATTCAGCTAGAAGCCAGCTGAATCATCAAACTCGACAGACTCTATACCTATTTTATGGACTCTAACTCAAACAATCTACCTTTTCCCGACTCTGTAACCTATTTCTGTGTGTAAGCCTCGGGTGTGTGTGTGAGAGTGAAAGTTAGCGGGTTGCTTATTATTTTATTAGTTCGATTTAGGTACAATAAAGTTAACCTCTTTCTCTGTTAACTCAAGAAAACCTGTCCGATTACTTACTTGCTATGATCACAAGAACCAATCAAACACATACTGAATTGGCCAGTACATTCACTTGAAGCAAGAATTAAACCTGTTGTGGTCAAACCAAGAGAGGGAAGCCCTTTGACCCCCCCCCCCCCCTCACTCTTCACTTGACCGTAACAGTGCCACATTCAGGAGGGCCTCTCCATGGATCGCCACCTTGCTAATGTTTGAGAGGCTTATGCAGCCTGATGATCCTTTGAGCAATGCCATTGGGAGCTCCTTGCTCCTGATAAGGCCTCCCATGGCAGCAAAGTTGGGGGGAGGTGCCAGATAAAATAGGGTCCAAAAGGTTCTCAGCAGGAGAACCGGTGAAGGAAGACTGTGTGTCGCACCAGCTGCGAAGGTGAAAGAAGGGTGCACCCTTAAGGAAAAGTTCTACTCCAAACTAGGTGAAGTTCTCACTGCCATCCCAAAAAAAAGAAAAAAAAATCATCCTTCTGAGGGACTTTAATGCCAAGGTTGGTTGTGACTCCAAAGTCTAGAGCAAAACCATTGGAAAAAATGGGGTGGGAAAAACCAATGCAAATGGTGTCCTCCTGCTGACAAAGTGTGCTCAGCATGGCCTCATTGTAACAAACACCCTCTTCTTCCAGAAGGACAAATACAAAACCACATAGAGACATCTTAGATCAAAAGCATTGCCATCTATTGGATTATGTCACTGTTCGAGTCAAAGATGGGGTGGCACAGTGGCACAGTGGTTAGCACCGCAGCCTTACAGCTCCAGCGACCTGGGTTTGGTTCTGGGTACTACCTGTGCAGAGTTTGCAAGTTCTCCCTGTGACTGTGTGGGTTTCTGCCGGGTGCTCTGGTTTCCTCCCACAGCCAAAGACTTGCAGGTTGATAGGTAAATTGACCATTGTAAATTGCCCTGAGTGTAGGTAGGTGGTAGGGGAATTGATGGAAGGTGGGGATGTGGCAGGGAATATGGGATTAATGGAGGATTAATATAAATGGGTGGTTGTTGGTCGGCACAGACTCGGTGGGCCGAATGGCCTGTTTTAGTGCTGTATCTCTCTCTATGACTCTATGTCTGTGTCACTTGATCCTACTGGACAGATCACTGACGAACATCCACCTCGCACCAAGACATCGCAAGACCCAAAAGTCCAAGAGGAAGAAGATCAATAACTCAGCCCAAAAAAGTCCGACTGAAGAAAGAAATTCCCAAATGCAGTTCATGACCAATCTGGAAAAACTTCACACATCCAACTCAATTTCAGAACAGTGGGATCAAATAAAGTCAGCTATACTGGACTCTTGTGCCCCGACCGTTGGGTTTGGACATCGTTGTCATCAAGAATGGTTCAATGAAAATTATGCTCAAATAGGTGACCTCCTTGAAGTAAAATGAGCAGTCTCCAGTATCTGGGAGAACAACCCTAGGTTACAACTCAAAAGGCAGCACACCACAGCTCAAGGCTGACGACCATAGACAAATCCGGAAGATACAGGACTTGTGGCGGGAAGAGAAAGCCCAAGAGATCCAACAGTATGAACAGTATGGTTAACACCGCAGCCTCACAGCTCCAGCGATCCAGGTTCAATTCTGGGTACTGCCTGTGTGGAGTTTGCAAGTTCTCCCTGTGTCTGAATGGGTTTCCTCCGGGTGCTCCGGTTTCCTCCCACATGCCAAAGACTTGCAGGTTGATAGGTTAATTGGCCATTAGAAATTGCCCCTAGTGTAGGTAGGTGGTAGGGAAATATATAGGGACAGGTGGGGATGTGGTAGGAATATGGGATTAGTGTAGGATGAGTACAAATGGGTGGTTGATGGTCGGCACAGACTCGGTGGGCCAAAGGGCCTGTTTCAGTGCTGTATCTCTAAAACTAAAAAACTAAAACTAAAAAGAACAAAGAACAGTACAGCACAGGAACAGGCCATTCAGCCCTCCAAGCCTGCACCGATCTTGATGCCTGCCTAAACTAAAACCTTCTGCACTTCCGGGGACCGTATCCCTCTATTCCCATCCTATTCACGTATTTGTCAAGATGCCTCTTAAACGTCGCTATCGTACCTGCTTCCACCACCTCCCCTGGCAGCAAGTTCCAGGCACTCACCATCCTCTGTGTAAAAAACTTGCCTCGCACATCCCCTCTAAACTTTTCCCCTCTCACCTTAAACCTATGTCCCCTAGTAACTGACTCTTCCACCCTGGGAAAAAGCTTCTGACTATCCACTCTGTCCATGCCGCTCATAACTTTGTAAACCTCTATCATGTCGCCCCTCCACCTCCGTCGTTCCAGTGAAAACAATCCGAGTTTTTCCAACCTCTCCTCATAGCTAATGCCCTCCAGACCAGGCAACATCCTGGTAAACCTCCTCTGTACCCTCTCCAAAGCCTCCACGTCCTTCTGGTAGTGTGGCGACCAGAATTGCACGCAATATTCTAAGTGTGGCCTAACTAAGGTTCTGTACAGCTGCAACATGACTCGCCAATTTTTATACTCTATGCCCCGACCAATGAAGGCAAGCATGCCGAATGCCTTCTTGACTACCTTATCCACCTGCGTTGCCACTTTCAGTGACCTGTGGACCTGTACGCCCAGATCTCTCTGCCTGTCAATACTCCTAAGGTTTCTGCCATTTACTGTATACCTCCCACCTGCATTAGACCTTCCAAAATGCATTATCTCACATTTGTCTGGATTAAACTCCATCTGCCATTTCTCCGCCCAAGTCTCCAACCGATCTATATCCTGCTGTATCCTGACAATCCTCATCATTATCCGCAACTCCACCAACCTTTGTGTCGTCCGCAAACTTACTAATCAGACCAGCTACATTTTCCTCCAAATCATTTATATATACTACAAACAGCAAACGTCCCTGCACTGATCCCTGCAGAACACCACTAGTCACATCCCTCCATTCAGAAAAACACCCTTCCACTGCTACCCTCTGTCTTCCACGACTGAGCCAGTTCTGTATCCATCTTGCCAGCTCACCTCTGATCCCGTGTGACTTCACCTTTTGCACCAGTCTGCCATGCGAGACCTTGTCAAAGGCTTTACTAAAGTCCATATGGACAACATCCACCGCCCTTCCCTCATCAATCATCTTCGTCACTTCCTCAAAAAACTCAATCAAGCTAGTGAGACACGACCTCCCCTTCACAAAACCATGCTGTCTCTCGCTAATAAGTTTGTTTGTTTCCAAATGGGAGTAAATCCTGTCCCAAAGAATCCTCTCTAATAGTTTCCCTCTCACTGACGTAAGGCTCACCGGCCTATAATTTCCTGGATTATCCTTACCACCCTTCTTAAACAAAGGAACAACATTGGCTATTCTCCAGTCCTCTGGGACCTCACCTGTAGCCAATGAGGATGCAAAGATTTCTGTCAAGGCCCCAGCAATTTCTTCCCTTGCCTCCCTCTGTATTCTGGGGTAGATCCCATCAGGCCCTGGGGACTTATCTACCTTAATGCTTTGCAAGACACCCAACACCTCCTCCTTTTTGATAATGAGATGACTGAGACTATCTGCACTCCCTTCCCTAGGCTCATCATCCACCAAGTCCTTCTCCTTGGTGAATACTGATGCAAAGCACTCATTTAGCACCTCACCCATTTCATCTGGCTCCACGCATAGATTCCCATCTCTGTCCTTGAGTGGGTCAACCCTTTCCCTGGTTACCCTCTTGCTCTTTATATACGTATAAAAAGCCTTGGGATTTTCCTTAATCCTGTTTGCCAATGACTTTTCATGACCCCTTTTAGCCCTCCTGACTCCTCGCTTAAGTTCCTTCCTACTGTCTTTATATTCCTCAAGTGCTTCATCTGTTCCTAGCCTTCCAGCCCTTACAAATGCTTCCTTTTTCTTTTTGACTAGGCTCACAATATCCCGTGTTATCCAAGCTTCCCGAAACTTGCCAAACTTATCCTTCTTCCTCACCGGAACATGCTGGTCCTGGATTCTAATCAGCTGACGTTTGAAAGACTCCCACATGTCAGATGTTGATTTACCCTCAAACAGCCGCCCCAATCTAAATTCTTCAGTTCCTGCCTAATATTGTTATAATTAGCCTTCCCCCAATTTAGCAACTTCACCCGAGGACTACTCTTATCCTTATCCACAAGTACCTTAAAACTTATGGAATTATGGTCACTGCTCCCGAAATGCTCCCCCACTGAAACTTCGACCACCTGGCCGGGCTCATTCCCCAATACCAGGTCCAGAATGGCCCCATCCCTAGTTGGACTATCTACATACTGTTTCAAGAAGCCCTCCTGGATGCTCCTCACAAATTCTGCCGCATCCAAGCCCCTAGCACTAAGTGAGTCCCAGTCAATATTGGGAAAGTTAAAATCACCCCACTACAACCCTGTTACCTTTACATCTTTCCAAAATCTGTCTACATATCTGCTCCTCTACCTCCCGCTGGCTGTTGGGAGGCCTGTAGTAAACCCCCAACATCGTGACTGCACCCTTCCTATTCCTGAGCTCCACCCATATTCCCATATTGCCTCGCTGCATGACCTCTCTGAGGTGTCCTCCCGCAGTACAGCTGTGATATTCTCCTTAACCAGTAAGGCAACTCCCCCACCCCTTTTACATCCCCCTCTCTCCCGCCTGAAGCTTCTAAAGCCTGGAACATTTAGCTGCCAATCCTGCCCTTCCTTCAACCAAGTCTCTGTAATAGCAACAACATCATATTTCCAAGTACTAATCCAAGCTCTAAGTTCATCTGCCTTACCTGTTATACTTCTCGCATTGAAACAAATGCACTTCAGACCACCAGTCCCGCTGTGCTCTGCAACATCTCCCTGCCTGCTCTTCCTCTTAGACCTTCTGGCCTTATTTACTATGTCCTCCTCATTTACTTCACTAGCTGTCCTCCTGCTCTGGTTCTCACCCCCCTGCCACACTAATTTAAACCCTCCCCAGTGACGCTATCAAACCTTGCAGCCAGGATATTAGTGCCCTTCCAGTTTAGATGCAACCCGTCCTTCTTGTACAGGTCCCATCTGTCCCTGAAGAGAGCCCAATGGTCCAGATATATGAAACCCTCCCTGCTACACCAGCTGCTCAGCCACGTGTTTAACTGCACTATCTTCCTATTTCTAGCCTCACTGGCACGTGGCACAGGGAGCTATGTTAATCATCACGACATGCAAAGTGTTTTTGAAGCCACCAGGTCAAGTGGACAAAATTCCCCTCATTCACAGGAAGGCATTCCTCTTCTTAAAGACAACAATGCCATCCGTAAACCCTAGAAAGCACATTTTGGACAACTCATCAACTGTGAATGCCTAGTGGCAGCTGATACTCTCCAGGCTATCCCCCAGTACCCTGTGATAGAATCCATGGGTGAAGCACCATGGATGGGAGAGCTGCAACAAGCAATCAAACAGTTTAAAAACAACAAAGCCAGCATTCCCGATGGTATTCCAGCTAAAGTCTTCAAAGCTGCCCTACTTCTGCTCACACCAAGACTCCTTGCACTCACCTACGGATTTGGGAGGAAAAAGAACTCTTTCCCCACACCCCCACCCCGACTTAAGGAACTTGACAATAGTAACTATCTTCAAGAAGGGAGATAAATCATGCTGTGGAAGATATCAAGCTATTTCTGTCTTGTCCATAGCAGGGGAAATCCTGACACACATTCTCCTGAATTGCCGAGTTCTTGTGACTGAGCTAATCCTCCCAGAGACACAGTGTGGCTTTAAACCTTCCAGAGGAACCTCAGACATGATTTTTGCTGCCAGGCAAATCTAAGAAAAATGTCGAGAACAACATCAGGAACTCTTCATTGCATTTATCAACCTGACCAAAGCATTTGATTCAGTAAATCATGAGGCTCTGTGGATTGTGTTCCAAAGGTTTGGATGTCCAAGAAACATCATCACAATGCCGAAATTGCTTCATGACAACATGACTGCAACTGTCTTGAGTGGGAGATCTGAAACAAACGCCTTCAAAATCTGGACCGGGATAAAGCAAGGCTGTGTGACAGCCCCCATACTATTCACTGTCAGTGGCTATTAACCTCGTAATAGATCAACTGCCCTCTGGCGTAAATATTAAATATCATCTAGATGAAAAACTCTTTAACCTCGGTCACTTCCTTGCAAAACTAAACTGACCACCATAGATAAACATGATCTGCAGTTTGCAGATGACTGCTATATCATTGCCCACTCTGCACCAGATTTGCAAGGCACACTTGAACTCTTCAATTCTGCATACAAGAAACCCAGCCTGTTCTTGAATGTCACCAAAACAAAACTCTTATCAACCCATACCCGGTCAGCCAAATATTCCACCTCCCATACATGTTGAAGGAGATACTTTAGAATATATTGAGCACTTCTCCTACCTGGGCAGTTACCACTCTCAAAAGGCCACTATCGTCATGGAGATCCAACACTGGAATGGCTGCGCCAGTTCAGCCTTCTACAAATTGCAGCAGTGTACGTTTGACAACAAAGACATCTGCAAATCAACAAAAGTCCTAGTGTACAGAGCAGTTATTGTCACCACGCTCCTGTATTGCAGTAAGACCTGGACTCTGTATCAGCGACACATAAGAGCTCTAGAGAAATTCCATCAGCAATGCCTCCGCCGCATCCTCCGGATTCAATGGGAGGATCGTCGAACAAACACTCGTGTCCTTCTTGAAGCCAGCTCCACAAGCATTCAGGCAAAACTCCTGCAAAACCAACCTCGGTGGACTGGGCACTGTGTCCGGATGGCCAAAAACCGTCTCCCCTGCCAGGTCCTGTTCTCACAACTCTCAAATGGCCAATGTTCCAGGGTGTGAGGGGGGATCAAAGAAAATGCTTTAAAGATACCCTGAAGGTCTCCTTGAAGCGCAGGAGCACTGATCTTAACAACTGAGAGGAGCTTGCTACCGATCATTCAGAAAGCTGACAACTTGTCCACCAAATTGCATAATGTTTCGAGTCCCAATGCCTTAATGATGAGGCAGAGTGACAGCAGAGAAGGAAATAAAAGGAAGCAAATCCTGCACTCTGCATCCAACTACCTCTTGGGACGACCTACCCCTTGTGCCAAAGAGCTGTGGGTTGAAAATCAGTCTGCTCAGTCACATGAAGACCCATGGCAGAAACTCGTTACCCTGAGTAGACACCGTCCATGAATTGAGGGACAGTCAATACACATTCAGAAGGACAGGGGACTACATCCACTTTGACACAGATGGGCCTATGCTGGCACAGAGGGCATTGGATTCGCCTCCACAGCTGGATTCCCCCAGGTGCAAGGCATCATTGATTGTGCCCATGTGGCCATTACGTCATCCAGTGATCGGCCAATGAGATTCATCAGCAAGAAGGGCTTTCACTCCTTCAATGTCCAACTGGTCTGTGACCAGAACAAGAGCTTCCTCCATATGTGCGCTCACTTTCCTGGCAGCTGCCATAATTCCTTCATGCTCCGCCAGCCCAAGCTGCCTCGGATATTCATTCCATCCCTCAAAGTGCATGGATAGATCCAAGGGGACAAGGGAAATCCCTTGAAGAAATGACTACCGACTCTCTACAGGAGCTCCAGACAGAGGCACAGCGGCAACACAACCAATACCGCTTTCTCAGCAGGACCAACATTGACAAGGCCATTGAGCTTCTGAAGAAGCGATTCCGGTGCCTGGACTGGTCAGGTGATGTTCTTCAATACCCTCCTGCAACGGTGTCGGTCATTGTGGTGGTCTGCTGCACTCCAGAGAGGTGAGGACAGTGAAGCCCTGGAAGGATACACCTCATCAGGGGAGGAGCAGGAGGTAAGAGAGGAGGAGGGAGGGAGATAACACCGAACAGAGAGGTGCCCCTGCTGCTGCATGATGAGGTGGCCTCCTCCTGTCGCCGTCCGGGAAGAGGACCTCCCTCCTCTCCCTCACAGCCTCCAGCATTAGATCCAGGTCGGCATCAATGAAGCGAGGGTCTGTCCTGCTCCTAGTGACAGGTCTCCAGCTCCCCTGCGACATCTCACTTCCCTCTGGCACAAACCACAGATCTCTCCCTCAGGACAACCAGCAGCCTCAGTGATGGCTGCCATGGGGTGTCTGCATGACTCCCACACTTCATCTGACCCACCTCCATTCTCAGCCCCTCTGGCTCTAATTGGGCAGGAAACCCCTCTCCATATCAATTAAGGGCTTACTCATTTGAAAATCTGAACCTGAATCAGTTTCCCACCGGAGGCGGATTTCTGACCCAATACTAGACCCGGCACCTGTTTCCTGCCTCCATGGCGAAAATCCAGCCCCTGGTGTCAGTAAAAGTGACCATGAAACTGCCAGATTATTGCTAAAAACCCAGGTGGTTCACGAAAGTCCTTGAGGGGGAAGGAAACCTGACATCTTTAACTGGACTGGCCTTTATGTGACTGTAGTTCCACACCAACATGGTTAACTTTTAACTACCCTCTGAAGGGGCCTAGCAAGCTGCTTGGTTACATCAAACCACTGGGGTTCAAGTAGACATAATAACACCTTCTCAAGGACAACTAGTGATGGGAAGTAAATGCCGACCTTGCCAGATAGTGCCCAAATCCTGAAAATGATTGAGAAAAGAATGTATACTTCTCACTAACTTGGAAAGAATTAACCATTTGGGCAAAGTACTGGAGTAAGAATTGATTTGAGATCCTGCTGTTCATAGATTGTCCTGTATGGGGTAGTGTTGATCTCTGACTGAGTTGAATGCCCTGCTTCTGCGTTATTAGGCTTTAAAGAGCTATTTCGGAACTCCACAAATAGTCTTAAGGCAATTAATCGAGACCAATTCTAACTAATTAACAAGGATTCTGTCCTTGCGTCATACCCTGTGTTTTGAAAAGCTAATTTTTATTTTTCTTCAGAAATGGAGGATTCACTGGCTCTGAAATTTTCAGATTAATCTATTAATGTTTTTATCAATTAACTCCCATGGCTCTGGTATCACACTTTCCTCGAAGTCAGAAGCTCCAGGGTGTGAACCTTACTCCAGAGGCTTGAGTGGAAAATCCAGGCCAACAATTCCAGTCCAGTACTGAGGGAGTGCGAGACTGTCAGAGCTGCTGTTTTTAAATGAGATGTTAAACTGAGACCCAACAACCCTCTTAGGTGGATGTAAAAGATCCCAAAGCACTATTTTGAAGAAGAGCTGGGAAGTTCGCCCTGGTGTCCTGGCCAATATTTATCCCTCAACCAACACTGTTGGTCAAGTATCTCATTGCTGTTTCTGGGATCTTGCTGTGTAAGTTAGCTGCTGCTGTTTCCTGCATTACAACGGCACCTCATCAGCTGTAAAACACTGAGATGTCCTGAGGTCCTGAAAGATGGCATATAAATGCAAGTTCTTTCTTTCTCTGTTGTTCCCTTCCACTCACCAAATCTCTTTCTTTTAACAGACCAACTGAAATATTCGCCACGCTTTGAGCTTTCTGTCTTTCGAAGGGAATATAGCCCGAAACACTAAAGTGTCTGGAATGACAAGTAAAATATTGCAGGTGCTGAAAGTCTGAAACAGAACCAGAAACCAACAGAGATAGTTGACCCATGAGGCCGCACTTGCCGAGAGTGCACTTAAGGTGAGGATTTAGGTGCAAAGGGACCCTTTCTCATAACTGAAAGATACTGCAGATGAACGGCACTGAAATAGGGACAGAATATAGAGAAAGGGAGACAGGGAGGAGGAACAGACCAAAAATGACCACCGCCTGTACAATGTTCAGGTGGAGGACAGGAGATAGTCAAATGGCAGGAGTGACCTGCACAGGGGACAAAAGGAATCACAATGGGGGTTAATTTTGACTTTGGACAATAGAGTAAATGGGGAACAAAAACAAGAAATGCTGGAATCACTCAGCAGGTCTGGCAGCATCTGTGGAAAGAGAAGCAGAGTTAACGTTTCGGGTCAGTGACCCTTCTTCGGAACTTCTTCGGAATTTAGAGTAAATGGGGATATCAGTCCAGACACCCATTATACATCTTGTCCACTTTCATTTCTCTTGACTTCAGTCAGGTGTGATGTATAACATGTGGCTGAATCAATATCATTTTATTCTTTCTCCTAGAGTCAAAATGACCACCAGCTGGAGAAATCAATGAACTAAAAGGTCTACAAAACACAGAGGAGATTCTTTACCCCACAAATCAGGTAGGAGAAGGCAGGAGTGAAATCCATTCCCTTCCATTAAATATTGGGGCCAGAGTGTGGGACCAGTTAAAGGGGGATTGGTGTATAAGTTTTTTTTTTAATTTGTTCTCATGGTGTGGGCATCACTAGCAAGGCCAGCACTTATTTCCCATTCCTAACTGCCCTTGAGAAGGGATTGGTGAGCCTTCTTGAATGTAACTGAATGGCTTGCCAGGCCATTTCAGAAGGCAGTTAAGAGTGACATATAGGCCAGACTGAGTAAGGGCAACAGTCTGGAACCAGAACCAGAACCAGAACCAGACAACAGTCTGGTAGTTTCAGAGACACCATTACTGATACTAGCTTTTTATTGCAGATTTATTTAATTAATTGAGTTTAAATTCTCCAGCTTCTCTGGTGGTATTTGCACTCACGTCTCCAGATCATTAAGTCCAGGCCTCTGGATTACCAGTCAAGTAACATAACCACTGTGGTGCTGAAACATCCCAATATGGAATAAAGCAGCCTAGGTATTGCTGGAAGGATAAAATGTGTGGAGACCAAGGCTGCATACTGTCCTGTCACTATTGGTGTTTTGATGGGGAGGGGGGTGGTCTCCACTCCAAGGACCACTCCCATTTCCTCTGCTGAAAGGATCAATATTATTGCTCAAGCACTGTTCCACCAGGAGTCATCATCAGGCTGTAATATATCAAGGACTATCACCTTGATTTTAAAATTCCCATCCTCCTATTCAAATCCGTCCATGGCCTCGCCCCTCCTTATTTCTGTAATCTCCTCCAGTCCCACAACCTCCTGAGATCTCTGCACTCATCTAGTTAAGGCCTCTTGCACATCCGATTTTCATCACCCTACAGTTGGCGGCTGTGCCTTCAGCTGCCACAGCCCTAAGCTCTGGAATACCCTCCCTAAACCTCTCTGCCTCTCCACCTCTCTTCCTCCTTTAAGACCCTCCATTATACCTATCTTTTTGACCAAGATTTTGGTCACCTGTCCAAAAGTTCCTCGTTTAAATCAGTGTCAAAATTTTGCTGTCTAATAATACTCCTTGTGACATTTTACTATGTTAAAGGTGCTATATAAATGCAAGTTGTTGTTGACTGATTTTGTCCCCACCTGACTCCCACTTCTGGGCATTGTTTGGAACTGGCCAACATTTAAGGTGTTAACCATGGCTCAGTTGGTAGCAATCTTGCCTCTGGGTCAGAAGGTCATGGGTCAAGCCCCACTCCAGAGACTTGAGCACATAATCCAGGTGACATTCCAGCACATTGTTGGAGGTTAAACCGGGGTGCTGTCTGCCCTCTCAGGTGCATGTGAAAAATCCCATGGAAATATTTCAAAGAAGAGTAGGTGAGTTCTCCTGGTGCAAAAGCAAAATACTGTGGATGCCAGAAATCTGAGATAAAAACAGAAAATGCTGGAAATACTCTGCAGGTCAGGCAGCATCTGTGGAGAGAGAAGCAGAGTTAACGTTTCAGTTGACTGTAAGTAAATCGCTGTTTCACCTGGAAGCAGTATTGGGGGCCTTGGATGGTGAGAAAGGAGGAGTAAACAGGCAGGTGTTGCATCTCCTGTGCTTGCATGGGAAGGGGCGTTGGGGGTAACTGAGGAGTGGACCATGGTATCGTGAAGGGAACAGTCCCTTCAGAATGCTGAAAAGGGAGGGGACGGGAAGATGTGTTAGGTGGTGGCATCATGCTAGAAATGGCAGAGGATGATGCATTGAATATGGAGGCTAGTGGCAAGGTGAGGACAAGGGGAACCATTATCATGGTTCTGGGAGAGGAGGGGATGGGCTGAAAGCAGAAGTGTGAAATAGAACAAACACAATGGAGGGTCCTGTCAACCAGAACTGGAAAATGTTAGAGATGTAACAGATTTTATGCAAGTACAGAGATCAGGGTGGGGGAGGGTGGGCAGTGGTAGTGGTGGTACAAAAAGGAGATCTGTGATAGGGTGGAAGACGAGAGAGACTAAATTACAAAAGGGATGATGGCGCAAAGGAAATGCGGGGTGACAAATGGGACAGGTAAACAAGCAAAAGATGTGTGGAAGAGGTGTAAGTGAGAAAAGCAGAATCATCACCAGCAGCCATCAACCAAAAACAAAAAAACAACACACAAAAAAGAAATGGAGGCAGACGTAATGATCTGAAATTGTTGAAATCACTGAGTCCAGAAAGCTGTAAAGTGCCTAATGGAAAGATGAGGTGCTGTTCATTGAGCTTCACTGGAACAATGTAGGAGGCCAAGGACAGCAAGGTCAGAGTGGAGCAGAAAATTCAAATGACAGTGGACAGGAAGCTTGGGGTCACACTTGAGGACTGAGTGGTGGTGTTCCACAAAGCAATCACCCAGTCTGTATCCGGTGGCGAATACAGTATACTAAATTGAAAGAAGTCCAAGTAAATCGCTGTTTCATCTGGAAGGAGTGTTTGAGGCCTTGGACGGTGAGGAGAGAGGAGGTAAAAGGGCAGGTGTTGCATCTCCTGCGCTTGCGTCGGAAGGGGAGAGGGTGTTGGGTGTCACAGAGGGAACAGTCCCTTTGGAATACTGAAAGGGGGGGAAGATGTGTTTGGTGCTAGCAGCATGCTGGAGGTGGCTGAAATTGTAGAGGATGATATATTGAATATGGAGGCAGGTGGAGTGGAAAGTGAGGACAAGAGGAACCCTATCGTGGTCCTGGGAGAGGAAAGGAAGGCGGTGAGAGCAGAAGTACATGAAATGGAACAGATACGGCCAAGGCCGTGTCAACCACAGTGGGGGTCATCCCTGGTGAAAGAAAAAGGAAGTTCTCCTGCTGTCCTGGGAAACAGTTACCCCTCAACCAATATTAGCAATATCACCATAACAGTTATCTAGTCATTATCACATTGCTCTATGTGGGATTGTGCTGTGAGTGTTTCCTACACTGCAACAGTGACTACACTTCAAAAGTACTTCACTGGTTGTAAAGCACTTTAGAATGTGTTGAGGACATGAAAAGCCCATTCTTTCTTTCAGATTGTTGTAAATGTTTCTGTATTCAGAAAGAAACCATAGAAATGGTATATCAAAGATTACTAGAACAAGAAACGTTTGGTGCAATACAAATTAAATTATGTTGTGCTGGAGGGCATACAGTGTATTAAAGAAAAATACACTGTGAGTCAAAGTTATGGGACAGGTAGTGATGAATGTATTTTTCTTAGTACATGAAGTGCACTTAATAAACCATCACACAAGTAGCCACCTTGCCATCCCATTTTACCAGCTCCATGTTCGATCATTTATGTTCTAGTCAGATGCATATTTGAAGTTTGTCCGCATCCAGTCAATGCAATTCCTGGTTTTGAGAGGCTCAGACTGTTTTCTCTCCTCTAGTCTCCAAACTCTTTCTTATTCACAGCCTTTCTTGTTTCTCTGATCTGAAGAATACCACTATGGATCCGGAGCGGAACCCCGAAGGTGGTCATGTGTCACCTTTGGCATGTTTCAGGCAGTTCCTGCAGCCACACTGGTGCCAAACGTCGTGCTCTGCACTCCTTTGGACCCCACCAGGAAGGCCGAGAGGGGGGTTTTGACGATTGGGCAACTCACAATCTCCATACATCCGCCCAGGCATGCGCCATGGAGAGGTCACTCATTAGTTGCCTCACAGCGACCAAATCAACACGGAAGGCAGCAGTTACAGGTTATAAGTCCAGCTCAATTGGCGTAGAGATTGGGCGCCACGGGTTGCCTTTGTCGGTGGGAGAGGTCATCGCATCTCAATGGACAGCTACCGCCCGCCTCAAACCGGGCAGCCCCCGGTCAATAAGGTTCTGTCCCGCCACAGTCCACCTGCTTCAATGGGTGCTTGGAGCTCAGGGTCATTGCCCGACAAGTGGACTGTAACACCGCACCAAACAGCATGACCAAAAAAGGAAAGAAGGTACCAGCCCTTCGTTTTGCAAGCTGGAACGTCAGAACTATGTGTCCTGGCCTGTCAGAAGACTTGACACAAATCAACGATTCTTGGAAGAATATCATTAACAACGAGCTCAGTATACTCAATGTGGACATTGCAGCACTTCAGGAGACACGCCTCCCTGCGAGCGGATCTCTAAGAGAGCAAGACTACACCTTCTTCTGGCAGGGTAGGAATCCTGAAGAACCAAGACAACATGGAGTGGGCTTCGCCATCAGAAACTCTTTGCTCAGCATGATAGAGCCACCTTCAAATGGCTCAGAATGCATACATCCGACTGCTCACCGCCTCTGGTCCAGTACACCTGCTCCAACACTCTGCTCCCCACCTGAAGCTAAAGACCAGTTCTATGAGGAACTCCATAATATCATTAGCATCTTCCCCAACACCGAACACCTATTCCTGCTGGGGGACTTTAATGCCAGGGTTGGGGCCGACCATGACTCATGGCCCTCCTGCCTTGGGCGCTATGGCATTGGAAGGATGAATGAGAATGGACATAGACTGCTTGAGTTGTGTACCTGTCATAACCTCTGCATCATCAACTCGTTCTTTCACACTAAACCCTGTCACCAGGTTTCTTGGAGGCACCCAAGATCACGTCGCTGGCACCAGCTGGATCTCATCGTCACAAGGCGAGCCTCTTTAAACAGCGTTCAAATCACACGCAGCTTCCACAGTGCGGACTGCGACACCGACCACTCCCTGGTGTGTAGCAAGGTTAGACTCAAACCAAAGAAGCTGCATCACTCCAAGCAGAAGGGCCGCTGCACACCAACACTAACAGAATTTCTTATCCACAGCTGTTACGTAAGTTTCTAAATTCACTTGAAAAAGCCCTCCAAAACACTCCTACAGGCGATGCAGAGTCCAAGTGGGCCCACATCAGAGATACCATCTATGACTCAGCAATGACCACCTATGGCAAACGTGAGAAGCAGAATGCAGACTGGTTTCAATCTCACATTGAAGAGCTGGAACCTGTCATAGCTGCGAAGCGCATTGCACTGCTGGACTACAAGAAAGCCCCCAGCGAGTTAACATCCGTAGCACATAAAGCAGCCAGAAGCGCTGCACAAAGAACAGCCAGGCGCTGCGTAAACGACTACTGGCAACACCTATGCAGTCATATGCAGCTGGCCTCTGACACAGGAAATATCAGAGGAATGTATGATGGCATTAAGAGAGCTTTTGGGCCAACCATCAAGAAGATCACCCCCCTCAAATCTAAATCAGGGGACATAATCACTGACCAACGCAAGCAAATGGACCGCTGGGTGGTCTTGTCCCAGGTTCTCATAGTGATGTCTGACAGTCCTGTCGCTGATTCTGATGGTGCTGCATGACTATGTTGTCCCTGAATCTCATGGTGATGTATGACAGTCCAGCCCTGATTCTCAGAGTGGTGTGCAACTTTTCTGTCCCTGATTCACATTGTGCTATATGAAATTCCTGACCCTGATTCTCATGGTGCTGTGTGAGTGAGTTTTCCTTGATTCTCATGATGCTGTAGGACAGTGTTGTCCTTGATTCTCATGGTGCTGTATGAGAATCGTGTCCCTGGTTTTCTTGTTGCTGTATGAATGTGCTGTCTGTATTCTCTTGGTGACGTATTACAGTTTTCTCCCTGATTCTTAAGGCCATGTATGATAGTCCTGTCCCTGAATCTCATGCTGATACCCAATAGTCCTGTTTCTGATGCTCATAGTGCTGTATGAAAGACATGTCCGTGATTCTCATGGATCTGTATGATGGTCCTTTCCCTGATTCAGATGTTGCTGTATGATGACAGACTTGTCACTGTTTCTGATGGTGTCGTATGATAGTGTTGTCCCTGATTCTAATGGTGCTCTATGAACTTTCAGTCCCTTATTCCCATGGTGCTGTGTGATAGTCCTGTGCCTGATTCTGCTGATGCTGTATGACAGTGGTTTACTTGATACTGATACTGCATGACTGTCCTCTCCCTGATTATCATGGTGCTGTATGAATTTCCTGTGCCTGGTTCTCATTGAGCATTTTTTAAAAATTGTTTCATGGGATGTGGGCATTGCCACCAGGGATAGAATTTATTGCCCATTACTAATGTGCCTGGAGAAGGTAGTGGTGAGCTGCCTTCTTGAACTGCCGCAGTCCATCTGGTGTAGCTACACCCACAGTGCTGTTAGGAAGGGAGTTCCAGGATTTTCATCCAGCGACAGTGGAGGAACGGTGATACAGTTCCAAGTCAAGATCGTGTGAGGCTTAGAGGGCAACTTGCAGGTGGTGGTGTTCCTACGCATCTGCTGCCCTTATCCTTCTAGGTGGTGGAGGTCGTGGGTTTGGAAGGTGCCGTTGAAAGAGCCATGGTGAGTCTTTTATATGGTACACACTGCTGCCACTGTGCGTCGGCGGTGGAGGGAATGAATGCTGAAAGTGGTGGATGGGGTACCAATCAAGCGGCTGCTTTGTCCTGGATGGTGTCGAGCTTCCTGAGTGTTGTTAGAGCTACACTCATCCAGGCAAGTGGAGAGTATTCCATTTCACTTCTGACTTGTAGATGATGGACAGGTTTTGGAGAGTCAGGAGGTGAGTTACTCGCCGTAGAATTCCCAGCCTCTGACCTGCTCTTGTACCCACAGTACATATGTGGCTGGTCCAGTTCAGTTTCTTGTCAGTGGTAACCCTCCAGCTCTTGATAGTGGTGGATTCAGCGATGGTAATGCCATTGAATGTCAAGGGGAGATGGCTGGATTCTCTCTTGTTGGAGATTGTCATTGCCTGGCACTGTGTGGTGTAAATGTTACTTGCCACTTATTAGCCCAAGCCTGGATATTGTCTTTTCTACACAAACTGCTTCAGTATCTGAGGAGTTGCAAATGGCACTGAATACTATACAATCATCAGTGAGCATCCCCAATTCTGACCTTATGATGGAGGGAAGGTTATTGATTAAGCAGCTGAAGATGGTTGGGCTGAGGACACTACCCTGAGGAACTCCTGCAGTAATGTACTGGGCTGTGATGATTGGCCTCCAACAACCACAACCATCTTAACATTTCAGGTCGATGATCTTTTGTCAAAACTGAGTCCTGATGAAAAGTCATCGGCCTGAACTGTTAATTTTGTTTCTTTCTTCACAGATGCTGCCTGACCTCAGTATTTCCAGCATTCTCCTATTATTTCTGATTTCCAGCCTTTGCAGTATTTTTCTTTTGTATCACAACCATCTTCCTCTGTACTAGTAATGACTCCAGCCAGTGAAGAGCTTTCCCCCGATTCGAATTGACTTCAATTTTACTAAGGTTCCTCAATGCCACACTCAGTCAAATGCTGCTTTGGTATCAAGAGCAGTCACTCTCAATTCAAAGTTGTAATGAGATCTAGAATCAAGTAGTCACGGTGGAACCCAAACTGAGTGTTAGTAAGTAGGTTATTGCTGAGTAAGTGCCACTCAGTAGTCCTGTCAGTGACACCTTCCATCACTTTTCTGATGACTGAGAGTTGACTGGTGGGACAGTAATTGGCCAGATTGGATTTGTCCTTCTTTTTGTGGACAGGACAAACCTTGCCTTGAGAATGTGGTGGTGAGCTGCCTTCTTGAGCCACTGAAGTCTGATACAACTGAGTGACTTGCTGGGTCACTTCAGAAGGCAGTTAAGAGTCAATCACTGATATGGGGCTGAAGTTACAGGTAGGCCAGACCAGGTAAGGACATTACTAAACCACTTGGGTTTTTAAACAAAATTCAACAGCTTCATTGTCACTTCTACACATTGCAAATCTTTTATTTGAATTGGATTTCTCAAACTCAAAGAGTAGCGTTTGAACTCACAGGGCGGAATTTTACTGCCCCCCCCCCCCCCCCACCCCCCACCGAGTGGGCTGGTAGCAGGGCGGGTTGGGAGGGGGCATTAAATTGAGTAGAAGGTGAGAGGGGGGGCGTTCACAACCCGCTGCAATTTTACGCGGGGCAGCGGTGACAGGAAACAACCTGCCCACCCCAGGCCAATCAAGGCCCTTAAGTGGCCTATTAACAGGCACTTAAGGGTCTCCTCCCACCTCCACGGATATTTTATTCTCAGCAGGCAGACGGCAAAGACCTCAAGAACTCTACCTGGTAAAACCAGGCGTGACCTTCTTGCGGGGTGTGGGGGTGGGGGGGGTGCCCTCCTGATCGGGCACCCTGTGCCCCAGAGAGGGGCGCCCACAAAGCTGCAACTTCCCCAACACACAACACTACCCCCACCCCCCAGCCCCCCAACCATCCCCCTTGCCTGGCCGGGGCCCAGCCGATTGTCCCTGGCGCGTTCCTAAAAACTTACCTTAGTTCCGGGACCGTCCTTCCAGTTTTCTCTGATGACTGGGCGTAGTCCCAGTAGTGGCCACCACTCCCAGTGGCACTGCTAGGACTAAGAGCTGCCCGCCCGCTGATTGGCCCACAGCTCTATTAGGCAGGACTTCCTGTCTCAAGGAGGTGGATGTCCTGCCCATGACCAATTAAAGGCCTGGGGAGCAAAAAATCCCAGCCCGGCTCCCCAGGCCTGATGGAGGCAGGCTCACCACTGATATTTTGGCTGGTGGGCGGGGTCCCCCACCCAATGTAAAATTCCAGCCAAACTCTCTGGATTATTAGTCTCTGAATCACTCATCTAGCAGCATAACCACTACACTACCATACCTCATACAATATGGGAAAGAGCTTTACAGAATGGGGCAGAGTAAATGAATGGGGTAAACACAGAAGGGTAAAAGAAGAGCAGAAAGAGAGTCGCAGAGTAATAAAAGGACAGAGTAGGAAAGACACAGGAAGGGAGAAAATACAACTGCTTTTCCAGAGGTCCCTAAACCTCTTGCCCAAATCTTGCATTTTGGGCATATCCTGGGCAGACGCACAAGCTCAAGTAGAAGTGAAATCTGTGCTGACCCCTTCATGTTCAGTGTGCAGAAAGCAGACTTCCATAATCAGCACCAGACTGACTAGCAGCCCAATACTGAACATCTTTTCCCTTTGTCCAATAGTGCAAAGCATTTTATCAGAGCATTTAATACATCTCGCAGTGACTTCTACTTTCCATCTGAAGCATCCACGGCCTATTTCAATATCAACAGCTATTATACAATGGACCATTATTTTAGTTTTATCAGAGATTTTAAATCAACCTCTGATATAAAACAGCACTTTAGTTTTAAACTTCTCATTATATCCTCCACAGCCTCGCCCTTCCCTATCTCGGTAACCTCCTCGAGTCCTACAACCCTCTGAGATTTCGGGTCTTTTGCACATCCCCCACTTCCTTAGTTGAGCCATTGGTGGATGTGCCTTCAACTGTCTGGCCCCAAAGCTCTGGAATTCCTTCACTAAAACCTCTCCTTAAAACCTACCTCTTTGACCAAGCTTTTGGTCACCTGTCCTGATGTCTCCTTATGTGGTTCCGTGTCAGATTTTGTCTGATAACACTCCTGTGAAGCACCTTGGGATTAAAGTCCCTATATAAATACAAGTTGTTCTTGTTATTTGAGTTTTTAAACAATTAATCTGCTTGTTAATCTGTATATACATGTATGCTTGAGAAAATGATAACGTTTTCCCCATGTCCTGTAAATCATTCTTAATGTGTACTTTTATGATTATTGTATGCAGTTTACGGCACTTGGAGAGTACTTACTGTTGTTTTGTTGCTTGAGTCTATTTTAAACACATTTACATTTGACTCAGGCTATATAAATTAAATAGCAACACAATTGTTTAGGATCTCTTGCTGTATTGTAGGTAGTTTTAAGCTGCACAGGAACAGCTGCAATTGACAGCTAGGTATCATGGAGGAAGGTCCTGAATTAACCTGTCCTAATCCTAGTCTCTGGTGTCAGGGGGATATGGCTGGTGGAATCTAGGCGTTTTCCTATTGGGATAGAGGATTGAATATATGAGATTGAGCCTCTTCCATCTCCTGGCAAACAGCTTGAATGCTACTTGTAAAGGGATGGAACAAGAAGTTGGAAAGAAGAGCGCATTTGCATTTCTGTAGCACTTTTCACATCCTCGGGATGTCCTAAAGCACTTCACGGCCAATGAAGTATTTATGAAAGTGTAGTCACTATTCTAATGTAGGTAATGCAGCAGCCAATTTGTGCACAGCAAGCTCCCACAAACAGCAATAAGATTGATGACCAGATCATCTGCTTTTGGTGATGTTGGTTGAGGGATAAATATTAGCCAGGACACTGGGGAGAACTTCCCTCCCCTTCTTCAAATAGTGCCATGAGATCTTTTACATCCACCTCAGCAGCCAGTAAAAGTCTCCATGGAAATAGCCTTTCGTCACACCCATCAGCCTGCTGTCTTATGTGCTTCTACCACTGGCAAAAACATGTGATAGACACACAAGATTAGGTTGCAGAACACATTAGCCATACAATGTGACAAAAGGAAAGCATGGTAGTTTCAAACCCTGATGTGTTCTATGTGTGGTGAAGGCAGTGTACATAAAGCCATGTTTATTAAGATCTTTGAAGATGTAGGAGAACAGTTGGTGCAATGGATTGAGGGATAATTAGGAGAAGGTGTCATCAATAAGAGCCTATTGTAGGACCCCAGCTTCTGGTAGAGCTGGTTCTGTAGCTGCAGTTTCAGCCTACTCTGTTACATCAACACCATCTCCTATCTGGTGTTCATTGCCTTCCTCGTCCAGGTGCTGCATGGTAATGGTGTCAGCCATGGCTCAATGGTATCACTCTCTAGAGCATGGCTACCCAACCCGAACCCGACGGGACCCGACGACATCTGTCAGGTTCGGGTCAGGTCAGGTCGCTCATCCAGGTCCAGCATTCGGGTCGGGTCGGGTCGGGTCGGGCCGGGTTGGACACAGTGACAGCCAGGACGTCAAGGCGGGAAACACTCTGCACTAGTCTACAGTGAGCGATTCCAACCAAGATAGAGCACAATTTCTTCAATAAAGTTGATTATATTCCAGCGGCCGGGTCAGGTTGGGTTGGGCGCGGGAAAAAAATGTAAGGACCAGGGTCGGGTCGGGCTCAGGTTGGATGTGGTTCTGTCGGGCTCGGGCCAGCCTTTATCACTCTTGCATTTTAGTCAGCATGTTGTGCATTCCACTCCAGAGACTTGAACACATAATCTAGGCCAGCACTGCAGTGCCGTACTGAGGGAATTCCCTAGAGCCAAGATCTACCCCCATTGAGTGGGCAGCACAGTGGCGCAGTGGTTAGCACCGCAGCCTCACAGCTCCGGTGACCCGGGTTTGTTTCTGGGTACTGCCTATACGGAGTTTGCAAGTTCTCTCTGTGACTGTGTGGGTTTCTGCTGGTTGCTCTGGTTTCCTCCCACAGCCAAAGACTTGCAGGTTGATAGGTAAATTGCCGCTAGTGTAGGTAGGTGGTAGGAGAATGATGGGGATGTGGTAGGGAATATGGGATTAATGTAGGATTAGTATAAATGGGTGGTTGTTGGTCAGCACAGACTTGGTGGGCTGAAGGGCCTGTGTCAGTGCTGTATTGATCTATGAGTGAACCTCCGGTGCAAACATAAGGTGAAATCCATCATTTTTTTCCAGGGAAGCTCCCACCTATTTCTGATGTGAGTTTCCTTCACTGGGCATTCATTCCATTGGAAAAACAGGTCACAGTCAGAGAACAAGCACAAGCAATTTCTGCTGATATTTCTATCAGCCAATTATGTGGTTACATCCATTTATGGGACTCAACAGACCCAAAGCCCAGAGCTATATTATCTTTATAAATATCCCAGCTTTCTCCCAATGAGATTACTTCAGTTCTGGCTGAGTGATGGCTGGAATGGTCATTCAGGTCATTGACTTCTTCTTATTGTCACTTAAGTGAACCTCAAATTTGTAAATGATTGACTAACATGACGCAATGGTTCAGGAGGCAAGATCTGCCACCATCAGAAAGCTTTTATCTGAGAGATTTATTGCAAAGCATGTCCAACAAATCTGTTCACAAATCATATGAAACAAGGCAAGAAATTCTCTATGTGTATAGCATTCAAAATAGGGTGAATTTCACCTGGCTTCAGCTTGCCTTGGGAGAGAGCAAAGATAATCTGAATCATTAGTTTTGGTTTGCAGCAATGTTTTTCAGATTAAGAAATCTCAACAGCAAAATCTGCTTCATTACAAATGACGGCAAATGCTGGAAATCTGAAATAAAAGCAGAAAATCCGGGAAATACTCAGCATATCTAGAGGTCATCGACCTGAAACATGAACTCTTCCTCTCTCCACAGAAGCTGCATGACCTGTTGAGTATTTCCAGTATTTTTGGTTTTATTTCTGCTTGATTAAATGTCTGTAGATGTTATCTGTTACAGCCACTCCTGTACCTCTATCACTATGTAAATCTTTACCCATTTTAGCTATAAATGTGATTGCACATATGTTTTCCTACCTGCTTTTAGGCAACGTTTGGAATTTGTGATTATATTTTGTGCACTGTCCAGTCTAATTTAGCCCTAAAAGTGGGTTCTCTTTGACCGTAAGGGTTGGCAATGAGTTATCATGAAATTACAGTTGTCAATCCATGCTTTGGATGGGTTCAGGATGATATGTCTTGAAAAATACATCAATTCCTCAAAATGTTTTTTTGTTCACAGGGTGGGAAGTTATTTCAATGGTATCTGAGGCACTGGTGCATAAACTTTACCTACTTAACTGCCAATCAATCAGTTATCTGTATTTAAACAGTCCCTTTGGAGTACAATCTGTGGCCACATTACAACAGCAATAACATTTCAAAAGTATTTAATTGGCTGTGAAGCACTTTAGGACATGCTAAGGACATGAGCAATGCAATATAAATTCAAGTATTTTCTTTATGTGACTCCAAATCTTTGGACTTTTTCAAAGGCCACAGCAGTTATTGCCCTTGGTTCTCAAATTTGGCCTGCATGAGCAATATTAGACAAAATTATCAGAAAATGTAATAGAGGGGAGTTCTTTAGTGGCTGATGTGACTGTTTAAATACCATCAGCTCCAGACAGAGTTGGGAAAATTGGCTCTGACCACCTCAAACAGAATTTAAGGAAAAACAAAATAGCTAGGATGAACCCCAAATAATAGTATCAGTCAAGGCTCAGTGGTAACAGAGGCGAAGTTAACTGAAGCTGGATAGAGGTCCAATGCCACCAAGAATTAACCTTCTGATTCCCTTAAGGTGAAACACGCTAATGCAAAGAGCAGCACTGCACAGAGGCCTCCAACATCATCTTCCGGTCCAGAGTCTGCTCTGTTGAGCAGGATAAGATGTGCTTGCATTACTTCTTCCAAAAGGTACAGAGAGCTCTGTGATCAGCAGCCTGAAGGAAGAGGATGGCTTGGTAACGTCTTCGCAGTCTGACATACTAGGGATTAACAAATCTTTTTATGCTGGGTTGTATGACGTGAAGCCCATGGACAGCAGAGCCTCCCAGTCCTTCCTGTCATATATCACAGAGGTCTTAGATGACAGCTTGAGGGAGAGACTGGACAAGCCGCTAACACTGGATGAGCTGACAAAGGCCTTCAGGTCCTTTGAGACGAGTACAACTCCTGGAAGCGACGGCTTACTGGTCGAGTTGTATTCGGCCCTGTGGGACTGGGTTAGCCCGGACCTGCTGGAAGTATACGAGAGTATGCTCCTGGCCAGCAGCATGTCAGAATCCATGAGGAAAGGCATCATCACCCTCATTTACAAGCGGAAGGGGGAGAGGGCAGAAATCAGAAATTGGCGGCCCATCTCACTGCTTAATGCTGACTACAAGATTCTGTCCAAAGTTATCGCCAGTCGGGTCAAGTCTGCTCTGGAGTTGGTGATCCACCCCGATCAGACCTGTACTGTACCTGGCAGGAAGATCTCTGATAGTCTCCTGCTACTCAGGGATACAATCGCCTATGTACGGGACAGGAGGGTGGACACCTGCCTCATCAGCCTGGACCAGGAGAAGGCTTTTGACAGGATATCACACACCTACATGATAGACATGCTGTCCAAAATGGGGTTTGGGGAGGGAATCTGCAATTGGATCAAACTGCTCTACACAAACATCAGTAGCGCAGTCTCAATCAACGGGTGGGAATCAGACAGTTTCCCGATCCAATCTGGAGTCAGACAGGGCTGTTCTCTGTCCCCGGTCTTGTTTGTTTGCTGTATTGAACACTTTGCTGAATCCATTAGGAAGGATGCGAGCATAAGAGGGGTGACAATCCCAGGCAGTGGAGGCACTCGGGTAAAAGCCTCCCTGTGTATGGACGACGTCGCCATCTTCTGCTCGGACCCGCTGTCCGTGTGCAGGCTGATGAGCATCTGCGACCAGTTTGAACTGGCCTCGGGAGCCAAAGTTAATCACGGCAAGAGCGAGGCCATGTTCTTTGGGAACTGGGCCGACCGATCCTTTGTCCCCTTCACCGTCAGGGCCAGGGCGTGCACCAAAACCTGGAAGGAACGAGTAGCCAGGGTACATAGGGTAAACTGAGCATGTGGGGGCAGCGATCTCTCTCCATTGTGGGTAAGAACCTGGTCATCAGGTGCGAGGCGCTCACGTCGTTGCTGTACGTGGCGCAGGTCTGGCCCATCCCCCACTCCTGTGCCGTGGCGGTCACCCGAGCCATTTTCCACTTTATCTGGAGATCTTAAATGGACCGGGTCCGGAGGGATATGATGTTCAAACCTCTGGATAAGGGCGGGAACAATGTACCCAATGTGGCCCTCATCCTGATGAACACTTTCGTGTGTGGCTGCATCAAGCTGTGCATAGAGCCCCAGTATGCAAACACCAGGTGTCACTACGTGCTAAGGTTCTATCTGTCTTCGGTGTTTTGAAGGATGGGTGTGGTCACATTGCCGCGGAACGCTCCATCCAGTTGGACCGTGCCGTACCACCTATCCTTCATGGGAAAATTTCTGCGGGAAAGCACCTTTGACCACCAATCCATCAGGCAGTGGTCTGCACGGAATGGCCTCAAGGCCCTACGGGAAAAGGAGATGGTGGATCCGGTTGAATGGTTCCCAGAGCAGTCTGCCAAAGTCATTTGGCGGAATGCCTCATCACCAAAACTTTCAATCAAGCACCAAGACGTAGCTTGGCTGGTGGTGAGAAGGGCCTTCCTCGTCAGATCCTTCCTGCACGCCCGGAGTCTCACCCCCTCCACACGCTGCCCTCGAGGTGGCTGCGGTGGGGAAGAGACTGTTACCCATCTCCTTCTGGAATGTGACTTGGCAAAGCAGGTGTGGAAAGAGATGCAGTGGTTTTTGTCATGGTTCATCCCAAGCAGCTCTGTAACACAGGAGTCTGTGCTCTAGGGGCTGTTCCCAGGGAGGCACACCGAGATAAACATCAACTGCTGTTGGAGGACCATCAACTCGGTGAAAGACGCCCTTTGGTCTGACCGAAACTTGCTGGTCTTTCAGCGAAAAGAGTTGTCCACGACCGACTGTTGCAGACTGGCACATTCCAAGGACTATGTGCTGAGGGATGCACTAAAGCTTGGGGCAGCAGCTGCAAAGGCTCAATGTTGAACGACCACTGTGTAAGGTCCTCCCGACATAGTGAACTGAGGGGCTGGACCCATGGGAAACCCCTCGGGCTGTTTACACCAAATATGGTTTTGCTGTAAAATGTACATGGCAGGTAAAATGGAATGGAAGGGTTGTGAGGCAACTCACTCCTGTATTGAAGAAAATTGATTTCCTTTGGTCTTATTGGAATGTCAACTTGGTGCTGTTTTGAACTCTTTTGTAATGTATTTTTTTTACAGATTTTTATGAATAAATTATATTTTGGAAAAAGAAATAACCCAGGAAAATCCGACAGCCTGAGTCATTCATGGCATGGAACAAATTAAGGCATCTCTCTACACCCTCAAAGATTACGTCTGTACTGAGAGCTGGTGAGTCTGGTGAGAGGGAGTTTTAAGGGTTAATTTCTTTCTAAAGTCTAGTTTTTTCTTAAGTTTAGCAATTAACTAAAAATTACTCCTTAAGTTAAAAGTTTTCACATATCTTGACGGATCAGTAAACTGTAACACATTGGTTGGTCACTTACCAGAAACACTGCTCTTGAACACCTCCCAATGAATGAAAGGTCAACACTTTGCCAACACTTTAACAGAAGTTCAGGGAATCTCACATCCAAGGAGAGTACAGTTTCTTCACTCTTATGACTCCCCGAGTTGCTGATCACACACAGCTGCTTTGGGGGTGGTGGGGGGAGGGGGTTTAGAAAGACATTTAAACACTTACCAACTGTCGGCTCTCACATCCTATCTCGCCAATTAGATTCATTAAAGACAATTTCTTATGCAGATCCGTTTCTCTGCTACACAAAGTTAATGTTTTTGCTGACTGTTTCTCCACCTCTGCTTGACAATGCCCTGTCCTTGTGCCTCTCTATCAGCAAGTCCCTGAATATGTGGTTAGATCTGCTGTGAGCTTAATATTTCTGATTGGTTTACTAATCCCTTAAAATGTTGTACAGGATTTGTTTTTTTTTTATTCCAGTGCACTGTTACTGACATCAGTGCCTGAATTGCTTTAATCTGCACTATTAACGAAAGCCTGTCATTTCTCAAATACAATTTTAGTCATGAAAACTGATTTTCAAAATGGCATACAGCCTCTAGATAAAAGCAGCTGCCGTTCACCATCTGGGATTGTGCTCAAAGCAAGTGACTGAAATTGCCCACATTAATGAATGAAGGAATGAGTCTCTTGTTCTCTTTGTCTTTTGTCTCTCTTCCTATTTCGGTCTCTCCCTGTGCACATACATCAAGACATTGATTGACAGTGAAAAATCAATAAAAATACTGCAATAGGATATTGCTGATCTGCTTTCATTTACAGAATCTTTTTAGTCCATGATCACCATCCTGCCTGTGGCAGGAGGAAGATTAAATCTTTAGTCCTGCCTAGTGTATATTCCAATAGCAGACCATTCTGTCAGTGTTGAATTGGATAACAAGTAGCAGACATTAACCAAAATGAATAAAGGGCCAAATCCATTTACTCTCTCCTGACCTCATTTCTTTTTTCAACAAAGCTGTGCTATTTTTAGTGAGCGCCATTTTTACCATTAACTATCTCCAATGAGGAATAGCCCAGTTATTGAGAATCCTATTTCTGTGCTACATAAATGTGCCAAATCCTCCTGGAAATATAACAAGGGGTTCATGATGCACACTATTATTAATGTGCAAATTGGCCAGTAAGGTTTAAGAAGTACTGTGTGAGTGATGAATCTCCAGAACTTGCTGCTCAATTTACACCACTCTTGTTTGCCTGACAAAAAAAAAGGGCACCTCGCCCTCAATCACCCAATTATTTTAAAAACTTGCTGAATTTGCACATTAATTGCCCATTAAACGCGCCAGAGAATTTCAGGGCTTGTACTTAATAGGTAAGTAGCTTTTTATCAACATGATAATTGTTAATGGAATGCCAACGTTCTCTCCAGCAAGGGCAGGAAACAAATTAAACTGTCAACTCCCATTCCTGCAGGTCGAAAATTCTTCTTAGCGAATTTAAAAAAGTAAAATTTTAAATTTAAGCATTTTTTCTTCATTTTCCTGCTTTTTTTCTCCCTTAATCCAATATGTCTTTCTCTCCATTTCTCTTTCCATACCTGATTTGACTCGAATTCACCCTCCTTCTCTGGTGTTCCTGTTTTTTTCTTAATGTTGAAATCTCATTGGTTCAGGAGATACACTGTTGGCCCCATCATTCTCTGAGGTCCCCAATACCCCTTTGCCCTTGCTGTTATAAGGTCACACTTCCAACAAGTTACAGTGCAAATTAGGTTCAAGCTGAAGGGTGCAGGAAATAGCTCAATGAACAGCATGCTATGAAATATCCCATTCTAGCGAGATATGGCCCAATTACGGATTGGTCTAAGTTTCCATGCGTGCCTCTCTCTCTGTATTCCATGTTTATATCTCGGTGCCTCTCTCAATGTGCTGTATATTGCTCTGTCTGTGCTATTTGATTAACTTGCTTGATTTTATCTTGCTAAATATCTGAAAAGGAGGAATGTGCAGGGGTGTGGGGAGGGGGCGGAGGAGTGGCAGTACATAAATTGCTCCTTAGGAGAGCCAGCGCGAACATGATGGGTCGAATGGCCTTCTTCGGTGCTGTAACAATTCTATGACTCTATTCTAAGATTTCTCTGTGTGTTACACTAGCTGTTTTCTAATCGCGGTTCTGTCAGTGTGCAACAATACCTATGTTTGTTTTTCTATCTTTGGGCAGCTTTTTCTGTCCCATGAAAATGAGGAACCAATTCCTTCTCTTCCAGAAACACAATAAAAATAAATATGAAATATTTTGCTGATGGCCAGATTCTCTCCTTCAACACCCAGAAAAAACAGTCAGGCTGATCTTTCAGCACTTAGTCATATCCCAAACTCATAAGGAAAACCACATTAGTATGTGCATAACTGCAGATGCCAGGAACTGTGAAAGGGACAGTGCCGGCCGATTACATCGATCTCAAATACCTGTATGCTAGTGAGAAACCTAGACGAGCCCAAGCGATGATATCAGTGAAGGTAATGGAATAAAAAACCATGACAAGTATAAAAGGGAAGGTTACATTGACAATGGTCTTCTCTTCCCAGAAACGTTGGTATATCATTTAATTTTTATTTAGTAAGGTATGGGAGCCATAAATAGATCTGTTTCACACAGCGGCGCTATTACCATCTAAAGCACAACCAGGGCAGCAATTGAAGTGATTGCAAAAGGATTTATGAGTTTAGATCAAAGCCATAAATCTCCCTCCATCATTCAAATAGGCAGAAATCTTTAATAAATGGGTGGCGCAGTGGTTAGCAGTGCAGCCTCACAGCTCCAGCGACCCAGGTTCGGTTCTGGGTACTGCCTGTGCAAGGTCTCCCTGTGACCGTGGCAACAGAATTTGTGGGGGGAGGTGGGAATCAGATGAGGACGATATTATTTACACCGTCAGTTGTTGTGATATGGAATGCATTGCCTGAAAGGGCAGTGGAAGTAGATTCTGTAGTAACTTTCAAAAGGGAGTTGGATAACTACTTGAAAAGGGAAAACTTAAACTGGGATTTTGTCTTGTTTCGACCACTGCCAAAAACAAGGGCGAGAGCCCTGTATCGCCTCCCCTGGAGAAGGCCCGCCAAATCAAGTGCCAATTAGGCACTTAAATGGACAGCAGAAGTGCACCTACTGAGAGCTGGCGGCCAATCAGAGGTCGGCAGCTCTTTAGCTGAGCAGCGCCATTGCAGAGGCAGTGGCTGATGCCGGTATTGGACTCACCTGAGGCCTTGGAACCAGACCCACAGGTATGTCACAGCAGGAGGTGTTTTGCGGGATGGGGGTCACAGCGGACAGGGTGTGGGGGGGGTGGTTGGCAGCAAGAGCAGGGGGTGGCTCTCAGCATTCTCCCCTTTCCGATACCAGGTCCCAAGTTCGGGCACTAAGTGCCTTTTAATGAGGTACGCCCCCACCCCCAACCCCGAAGACGGCAAACAACACGTATGGATTTGTTTGGTGTGCTCCTGGCGCGGCGACAGGCCCACCCGCTGCTGGGCTAATTTTGGCGGCAGCAGGATGAGGCCCTTAATTGGGCATTAATTGCCCACTTAAGCACCTCAATTGGCGGTGGGGCGGGAAGGCCGTTCACAGGCTATCCCGCCCTGGAATTAATTTGGGTGGAGGTGGGAAGGTGGCTGGAGTCCACCCCCTCCACCCCGGCACCATCCCATCCAATTATATGCTCTCCCTGCCTCCAAACCTGACGTGGGGAAGAACATAAAATTCCCCCTTAGAGTCTAAGGGGAAAGACTAGGACGAATTGGATAGATGATTCAAAGTGTTGGCACAGGCTCCATGAGCTGAATGGCCTCCTTCTGTGCCGAGTGATTCTGTGATCATTTTGTGAAGTAGTTCAGTATAATCAGTAAATTGGAAGGTATTGCCGGTGGGTGCTGATTCATGCTGGGGCATCGCACCTTGGGCAGTAGCAGCCCTCCTACTCATCACCTGAGTGGCTCATTTTTCAATAACGCGCTCAGCAAGGGTTTGCAGGCTATTCGACTGCTGAGGTGTCACAGGCAAGTCCACACATTGGAAAGGAAGCCAGATTCATTTTCCCCTGTCCTAACACAGAAGCACCTTTCACGACTTCAGGAATTCCCAAAGTGTTTTACAGCCAGTGAATTACTTTTGAAGTGTCGTCATTATTGTAAGAAACACAGCAGCCAATTTGCACACAGTAAGATTGCGCGAACAGCAATGTGATAAAGACCAGATAATTTGTTTCTCTGATGTTTGTTGAGGAATAATTATTGGCCAGGACACCTGAGAGGGCCGACAGAGCCTCAGTATAACATCTCATCTGAAAGATGGTACCTCCAATAGTGCAGCAATCCCTCATGACAACACAGGATTGTCAGCCTTGATTTTGTGCTCAAGGTTGAGCGGTGGGGGGAGGGGGCCGGTGTCAGTGTTGGTTAGCACGGGGGTGAGGGGCAATTAAAGAAGCCAAAAAAATGCCAATCCATCGGGACCCAAGAGGAACCTGCCAACTTCCATATATAGCTGGTGCTCTTTTTGGAGGTGTGCAGGAAATCCTTGTGGGACAATTGGGGCAGTGATTTAAATATGTTAAAAACCAACTGACTGACTCCCCAAAGCCTGTCCACCATCTACAAGGTACAAGTCAGGAATGTGATGGAATACTCTCCACTTGCCTGGATGGGTGCAGCTCCAACAACACTCAAGAAGCTCGACACTATTCAGGGTATAGCAGCCCGCTTGATTGGCACACCAACTATAAACATTCATTCCCTCCACCACTGGCGCACAGTCATATAGTCATTTATGGCATAGAAGGAGGCCATTCGATCCATCAAGTCCATGCCGGTCTCCTCAGCGCTATTCAGTCAGTTCCATTTCCCCCGCTCAATCCCTGTATCCCTGCAAAGTCTATTTCCTTCAAGTGGCTATCCAATTTCCTCTAGAAATCATTGATTGTCTCTGCTTCTACCACCCTTATAGACAGCGGGTTCCTGGTCATTACCACCCACTGCGTAAAAAGTTCTTATTCATATTCCCCCTGCATCTTGTAAGAGGTTCCGTTCCCGTCCCCCTTACTACAGTTCTTGGACTTTGGGAATTACAAGAACAAAATTGCACACGACACAGGGTTAGGCTGATCCACAAATTTGTTTATTTAAAAAAACAAAAACCCACCTCACACCCTGTTACAAAGACCTCTAAACTAATGTAAAGGATACCACATGACACCTCGATTGGTTTGTCCGATTTAAATCCCTCCGCAATTCAACCTCTGCATTTACCCAAACACACGTTACCATGACTTATAAAATAAACCTTTTCGAGAAAAACCACAGGCAAAACCCCTCATTTCTGCCTCAAATTCACTCAATTCAGAACCCTCCCAGGATTTGGTTGCTACGCTTAAAATTGTTTTAAAACTCTCGGCCCCAAATACCCCTTGGATTTGGCTGATAACTTACAATCCTCCACACGGTTGGTCCTGCCGGTGAGAATTTGTAGGTCCACGAGCCAGGTTGCCCGTTCCTGACTCTCCTTCTCGACTGCAACCCCCACAATATTCAAGATTTGACTGAAAAACTTACAATCACCCACATGCTGGTCATTACCAATGTTGATTGTAGGCCTGGACCTGAGATGACCAGTCCCCATCCTTCTTCACATAACTGCAGTGCCAAACCCTTCGATCTTGTCCTTTTTATGATGATCCTTATCGAAATATCATAAGCACGTCTCCTGAAGCCATCCTGCTGGATGGTCAGCACTTAGCACCTTTAATCTCTTTCCTTTGCTACCTGCCTGGTCCAGACAGATCCATTTAGAGCTGATGTGATTTCCCTGACCGAGAACAATGAACTCCACCAAGGTGAGGTAGCCCAGGCTCCAGAGCTGATATACAAGAAAAAGGTTTCTCTCCTGTCTTGACAGGAGTGAATGCTGTGGTCTGGGGCCGGTTAGTTGTTACAATGGGCTCCCCAATTACTTAACATGATGGTGGTTATTCTGTGTCACTGTTATGATAATGTCCCAAATTCCAGTCCTTTAACAGTATCAGTTCTGTTGTGATGTTGGAATGTTTGAAATTGACCCATTGGAATGCAGCCTGCCTCAGTGTGCTTTGTGTTGAGATTTGGCTCTCATTCACAGTACTATTGTCCGTGGGAGTTGGGTTCCTTCCCCATACTCCACAAAGTCCAGGTTTAAACTCCAGTTGGGGCAGGGGGGTGGGGGAGTGGGAGGAATTCCGATCCCACATCTCTTGCCCAAAACCTTCAATCTGTGTCCCCTAGTCCTTAAGCCATTAGTTAATGGAAACAGTTTTTCCTTGTCTAACTTATCTGAGCCTGTCATAATCTTGTACACTTCTATTAAATCTCCCCTCAATCTCCTTTGTTCTAAGGAGAACAATCCCAGCTTTTCCAAACCAAACCTAGTTACTAAAATCCCCATCCCTGGAACCATTCTGGTAAATCTCTGCGTCCTCTCAAGGACCTTCATATCCTTCCTGAAGTGTGGTGACCAAAACTGGATGCAATACGCTAGTTGGGGCCTAACTACAGCATTATAAAGGTTCAGCGTAACTTCCCTGCTTTTGTACTCAATGCCTCTATTTATGAAAGCATCCCATCTGCTTTACTAACCACTCTTTCAATATGTCCTGCCACTTTCAAAGATTAATGCACATGCACCCCCAGGTCCCTCTGTTCCTGCACCCACTTTAGAACTGTGCCATTAAGTCTATATTGCCTCTCCCTATTCCTTTTGCCAAAATGCATCACCCCACACTTGTAAGTATTAAATTCCATCTGTCACCTCTCTGCCCTTTCTGATAGCATATCTATGTCCTGTTGCAGGTGGTTCATATCATCCTCACTGTTTGCCTCACCTCCAAGTTTGGTGTCATCAGCAAACTTGGAGATTTTACTCTGTATTCCAAGATCCAAGTCATCATTATATAGCAAAAAAAGCAGTGGTCCCAGCTCTGACCCTAGGGGAACACCACTGTCTACCATCCTCCAGTCTGAAAAACAACCATTTACTATGACTCATCGTTCTGTCAGCCAATTCTTTTTCTCCAATTGGACACTGACTCTCCTATTCCATGAGCCTCAATTTTGTTAACCAGCCTTTTATGTGGTACCTTATCAAACACTTTCTTAAAATCTATATAAACACCATCCACTGCATTCCCTTCATCAACCTTTTCTATTACTTCATCAAAAAATTCAGTTAGATTAGTCAAGCATCATCTACCTTTTACAAATCCATGCTGACTATCCTTAATTAATTCAAACCTCTCCAAGTGTTGATTTTTTCCCTGATTGTGTCTAAAACTTTCCCAGCACTGATGTTAAACTAACTAGCCTGTAGTTGCTCAGAGTGTTCTTACACCCTTTCTTGAATAGTGGTGTCACATTTGCCACTCTCCAATCCTCTGGCAACATATGTACCATCTACAAATTGCACTAAAGCGACTCGCCTAGGCTCCTTCAACAGCACCTTCCAAATCCACGACTCCTACCTCCCAGAAGAACACCAGCAGCAGACATATGGGAACACCACCCCCTCCAAGTCACACATCATCCTGACTGGGAACTATATTGCTGTTTCTTCACTGTCACTAGGTCAGTATTCTGGAACTCTCTAACAGCACTGTGGATGTACCTACACCACAGGACTGCAGCGGTTCAAGATGTTGTGTATTCACAGAATAAAACTACATGAGGTCTTTACTGGGAGCAGCCATGTTGAAGCTTTTGTTATGGGGTGGCATGTGATTAGCACTGCAGCCTCATAGCTCCAGTGACCCGGGTTCAGTACTGGGTACTACCTGTGCAGAGTTTGCAAGTTCTCCTGGTGATCACATGGGTTTCCGCCGGGTGCTCCGGTTTCCTCCCACAGCCAAAGACTTGCAGGTTGATAGGTAAATTGGCCATTGTAAATTGCCCCTAGTGTAGGTAGGTGGTAGGAGAATGGTGGGGATGTGGTAGGGAATATGGGATTAATGTAGGATTAGTATAAATGGGTGGTTGTTGGTTGGCACAGACTCGGTGGGCCGAAGGGCCTGTTTCAGTGCTGTATCTCTGTATGACCAGGTGAGAAGGGGTCTAGGGGTTCTCTCTCAGCCTTTGCCTGGTTTAACGGTAACAGTGTTTAATTTTAAAACATCGTGTTTTAAGCTCCCCCCTCAGTGAATCCTTGTTCACTGTTCCAATTGTAAGGCAAAGAAATCAAACAGGTTTCCTTAGATTTAAATAAGAAAGATGGAAGTTTATTAATCTTAAACTCTAATCCGATTAGCGACTACGAATATGCGACGCGACCACAGTAGCATGCATATGCGATAAACACACACACAGATAGAGATAGAAAAAGTAGAAAAGAATAAAGGGGAAAAGTTTGAGGCAATAGATGGGTTTCTATTTTACTGTCCTTTGAGTTTGCTGTGGAGTCTTTCGTTGCCGGTAAGTCTTACAATTCAGTGGGGCCCAGTGCACGCTTCAACTTGTTTCGATGTTGGAGTCTTTTCTCTCTTGAGATTTACATGCCTTCCGGGGGTTCTGGTAGCTTGGGAGAAAGAGAGAGTGGGAGAGTGGGAGAGAGAGGCTTCCTTGTTCCAGCTTCAGTTGCACTGCCTTCTGTTCCTTTCTCTGTAGCACAGTTCAAAAAACCCCAGGTTGCCCAGCAGGTTAGTCATGTGACTAGCTCCTTATTTGGAACAGTCTCTCCTGCGAGGTTTGTGGATTGTATTACCTTCGCAATCTCTGGAATGCGCTTCCTTACACCTTCAATGTCCGGTGGTCAAAATCCATTTGGGTTAATTAGAGCAGCGACTAGTCCTTTGTCTCCACAAGCAGCATCTCTTAGTATGCAAATGTCCTTCCAGCCCAGTGTCTGGTGATCTTCAAACAAATAATTTCTTCACTCCAGCAACAGTTTAAAATCAATGTACATATGACAAAATTAATATGCCTCATTCTTGGCAGGTGAGGGTCTACATGACACTTTATTTACACCTTAGCTTAGCTATCATAATACAATCAGCCATCTCAATACAGTACACTACAGTAAAGGCCTTCTACCTGACCCGAATCCGACGGGACCTGATGACGTATTGGGGTCGGGTTCCTCTTCTGGGTCTGGCTTTCGGGCTCAGGTCGGGTCTGGCTGGGTCCGGGTTGGATACACACAGCAAGAGTGTTCAAAGTAAAAAACCTACCTGAGCTGGAAGTCCAGGACATCAAAGACTCTGAGTCTGCGCAGTGAGCGGGTGAGTGTCTCTATGACGTCATCACACTCATGCTGCAGCTTCCCGAAGATTGGGAGTTGCAAGGTAGGTAAAGGGGACATTCCAGTGGTCGGGTCGAGCTCGGTTCAGGTTGGGCGCGGGAAAAATGGAGGGGCTTGGGCCAGGTTGGGCTCGGGTCCGATGTGGTTCTGTCGGGTTCGGGTCGTTTTTTTTTTCATGACCTAAGCAGGCCTTTACACTACAGAAGGCAGCTCACCACCACGTTCTGAAGGGCAGTTAGGGTGAGCTATAAATGCTGGTTTAGCCAGCGATGACCACATCCCATCAACAAATATAAAAAAAAATTAATCCAGCATTCTGGCTTTAAACAGCACAAGGGTTTCCTCAGCTGTGTGAAACTTGCCAGGGTCAACAAGGTGCGAGCACAGCAAGTTTGATGGGGCTATGAAACTGACAGGCCGGACAGCCTTTAAAGACTGATCCAGAATGGCTGCTTTCCTCCCCCAAGTGAAAGACTTTTGCTCACAGGACTTGTTCTGACAGTGTGATTTCACTGCTTTGCAGATGATTTCCAGTACTTGGTCATTTCTACTACCTTGGACTTTTTTGACTTTGATCTGCACTCCCTGGCTGCAGTCTTCACAACAGCGTGGGAGCAGCATATGCAGCTCTACCCTGGACCTCTGATGAAGAGCGGCAGCAACAGCACCACGAGCACCAGGAGCAACACTAGCAGCAGCACCAGGATCAGCAGGAGAAACACCAGCAGGATCAGCATCTGCCTTCTCCTCAGCCACATGGCACTGCACAGGACGGAGGGGATAAACACAGAGCTCCAGCTCACAGGAGGTGATCTCCCCAACAGAGGGTTTACCAGCAGAGGATCAGCTGTCTGCACATAACTAAGCAACAGTGCCTCAGGAGGCTCAGACTTTCTCGGCAAATCGTAGCTGACATCTGTTTGGTTACAGCTAAGAAACAATAGACACACTGGGTGTATTCTATAGGCCACCAACGAGTGGGAGAGATACAGAGGAATGAATTTGCAGGAAATTACAGAGAGGTGCATAAACTGTAGAGTAGTGATAATGGGGGACTTCAGTTATCCTAATATAGACTGGGATAGTAATAGTGTAAAGGTCAGAGAGGGGGAAGAGTTTCTAAAGTGTGATCAGGAGAATTTTCTACATCAATATATTTCCAGTCCAACGAGGAAGGAGGCCTTGCTGGATCTGGTTCTGGGGAATGAGATGGGTCAAATGAATCAAGTGTCAGTAGAACATTTAGGGGGACAGTTATCACTGTACCATAAAGGTTTAGGTTAGCTATGGAAAAGGACAAGGAGGAATTCAGAGTAAAAGTAATTAATTGGGGAAGGGCCAATTTCAATTTGGTGAGAATGGATCAGGCTAATGTAAATTGGAATCAAAGATTGTCAGGCAAAACTGCAATTGAAGAATGGGCTGCCTTTAAAGAGGAGCTAGCGCTGGTACAGTCAGGGTACATTCTCACGAGGGGGAAAGGTAGGACAAACAAAGCCACAGCTTCTTGGATGACAAAAGAGATAGAGAGTAAGATGATGGAGATAAAGGGTGCGTATGACAGATGTCAGGTTGTTAATACAAGTGAGAACCAAGCTGAATATAGAAAGTTCAGAGGCGGAGTGAAAAAAAAAATGAGAAGCAAAGAGAGAGTATGAGAAGAGACTGGCAACCAACATAAAAGGGAATCCAAAAGTTTTCTATAGGCATGTAAATAATAAGAGGGTGGTCAAAGGAGGAGAAGGGTCGATTAGGGACCAAGCCAGGGAAGGAGCACCTGGAGGGAGGTTCAGGTTCCTCGTCCCCTCTCGCAGAGACTCTGTTGCTTAGAGCCCACGGCAAAAGTGATGGAGTGCAGGTCAGATCGCATATGGCTCAAGTGCTCAACCAGACTCACCACGGGGCTCGCCGAACTTTCAACTGAGGAAGTCATACACTCAAATGCCTGGGACATGGCAGACATCGTGGCTTGCATGGACTCCTCCATGGCACGCATAAATCCATGCGTGACCTCAGACATCTCCGACATATTTTCCACGCAAATTTGCTGCACATCCAGCAGATTTCTTATAGCAACAAACAGAAGATCATCATGAGCATGGGGCTGAGCAGGGGCCTAGTCCCCATTCATCCTTCGATTGACCCGGCTGGCACATGCTCCCTCAGTTGCTGGGACGTGTTTGTCTCGTGCCCACCATGTTGTGACCCCGCTTCTTATCCTAAACCTCACAAGGACCATGTGGATGTATCTGCGCTGGTGGAGGTGGAAGAAGAGGCAGGTGATGGTGCACCCTCTGGGGAATTGGCTGATTCCTCCCCAGAGGAGTCGTCTTGGGCCTTAGAGTGTTCAGAGACTCGAGTGTGGACACCTGCAGTGGAGACACAAACAGAGGCACTTTAAACATGTGCTTCACATGAGTAGAAACAAACTAAACACACTAAAAAACCTAAAATAAAATAAGCAAATAAAAAAGAAGAAAAAATGAAAAAATATCTAAACATAAAAAGGGGAGGGGGCCCGTCATGCTATGCAATTATTGAATTCAATGTTCAGTCCGGCAGACTGTAGCTTGCATAATCGATAAATGAAATGCTGTTCCTCGGGTGCAGATTTAATGACATGGCAAATGATGTATCACAACCATTGTATAATTGCATCTACATCACTCATTCTGCATTGGCTTTCACATGACACATCCAATCACATAAACAATGCCAATCTTCATCATTTAGTGAATGGCACCAAGGCTGCTCACACATTTGATTGTATTCCTTGTGTACCCTCTGCTTTAAAGACATGGAGCCATGGAAAAAATTCAATGGAGCAGCCTCGCCAGGACCACTTACCCCACTGATCTGAGCAAGTCATTGATGCGCTTGTGGCACTGCACCCATGTTCTATGAGTTACCCCATGGGTCGGAACCTCCTCCGCTACCTCAAGCCAGGCTGCCTTGGCGAGGCAGGAGGGTCATCTGACTCCACCTGCAGGGAAGAGGACCTCCCACCTTTCCCCTGACGGCCTGGAGGAGAACCTGCAGGGAGGCATCACTGAACCGTGGGGCGAGGACGCTCCTGCTGGCTGCTATGAGATTCACTTTGGCTGTAGGGAAAATAAATGATCTGAAGTTGGTGGTGACTTTCACAAAATAAGGGAGGCAAAAACATTTTGATTGAAGTGAAAGTTTCAGCTAAGTTAGTCTGAAGATATTTACATGAAAGGAAGGCTGCTGCTACTTGAGGCTGCAGGCACAGAATGTTTTATATCTGTGCCAATCACGGTGCTTGGGGTAGTGACGGCTGGTTCCACCAATGAAAGGCCGCCCCCACCGCGTAATCCCGTGTGCTCCCCATGCCCATCACCGCATGGCTAATTTAAATACAAAATCATGTGGGATTTGGAGCAGAGGTTACGACAGCCTCCGGTCCCACCGTTGGGAATGCTGCAGCAATGACAAAAAGCCACCTTTGGTCTCCATATTTAAGAAAGGATATACTTGCATTGGAGGCGGTACAGTGAAGGTTCACCAGATTGATTCCTGGGATGAGAGGGTTGTCCAATGATGAGAGGCTGAGCAAATTGGGCCCATACTCTCTGGAGTTAAGGAGAATGAGAGGCGATCTCATGGAAACATAAAATTCTGAAGGGGTTGAATAGGGTACAAGCTGAGAGATTGTTTCCACTGGTCAAGAAATCTAAAACACGGGGACAAAGTCTCAGGATAAGGGGCCGATGATTTCAGACTGAGATGAGGAGAAATTACTTCACTCAAAGGGTTGCGAATCTTTGGAATTCTCTATCCCAGTGGGTTGTGGATGCTCCATCATTGAATACATTTAAGGCTGGGATAGACAGATTTTTGTCTCTTAGGGAATCAAGGGATATGGGGAGCAGGCAGGAAAGTGGAATTGAAGCCCAAGATCAGCCATGATCGTATTGAATGGCGGAGTAGGCTCGATGGGCCATATGGTCTACTTCTGCTCCTATTTCTTGTGTTCTTGTGACCAGGTAGCACGCATTGCCAGTGGCCGTCAAAGTCACCACAGCCCTGAGTTCCTTTACCTCCACCTCCTTCCATGGATTTGCTGGTGATATCTGCACGATTTCACAATCTGAAGTGCACAAGTTCATCTCCCAGGTGACTGATGCCGTGTTTGCCAGGGCTGCTACTTATGCCCACTTTGCTATTGATGAGGTCAGTCAGAATGGGAGGGCTCTGGAATTTGCTGTATTGACTGGATTCCCACAAGTTTAGGGAGACACAGTTTGCTCCCATGTGGCCAATCAAGACGCTCTCAGATAAATCAGGAGTATTCGTCAATCAAGAGATTCTACTCTATTAATGTTCAACTGGATATGTAACCATAAGAAGATATTCGTGTAAAATATCCAAGAAGCTGTCATGTTGCCTTCATTCTGCACCAGTTGTGTAAAGCACAGATCTTCCAAACTCCAAGTAGACTCAGCGAATGGCTCCTTGGAGACAAGGGATACCCTCCAATTTTGTCAGATCTGGGGATGCCCCTTAGTTTATATCAGCAAGGGTGTCCCAAATGATAGTTGTCTGCTCTGCCTTGCACAACATAGCGCAGCAGAGAGGATTGGTGCTGCAGGGGGACGAAAGTAATAACCGCTTTGCATCTTGAGAGGAGGAAGAGCAGGAGCAAAAGGAGTAGCAGGAGGAGAACAAGCCTCATGTGGCAAGGGTCCCTACAGCTGCATACCTTGCTGTCAGAGATGCCCGGGGTGGATTATATAGACATGATTCAGCTAACCTGAGTCTATGTAGCCATGTGACTCAACAATGGTGACACCACTGCCACTCTCCCTCCCCCACCAACACAAAGCATTCCCATAGTCAGTAAAATAAAAGCAAAATACTGCGGATGCTGGAAATCTTAAATAAAAACAAGAAATGCTGGAACCACTCATTACCCCCACCACCTCGTCCCCGTCCCATGGCACCTTCCCCTGCAATCGCAGGAGGTGTAATACCTGCCCATTTACCTCCTCTCTCCTCACTATCCCAGGCCCCAAACACTCCTTTCAGGTGAAGCAGCGATTTACTTGTACTTCTTTCAATGTAGTATACTGTATTCGCTGCTCACAGTGTGGTCTCCTCTACATTGGGGAGACCAAGCGCAGACTGGGTGACCGCTTTGCAAAACATCTCCGCTCAGTCCGCAAGCAGGACCCTGAGCTTCCGGTTGCTTGCCATTTCAACACTCCCCCCTGCTCTCATGCTCACATCTCTGTCCTGGGATTGCTGCAGTGTTCCAGTGAACATCAATGCAAGCTCGAGGAACAGCATCTCATCTACCGATTAGGCACAGTACAGCCTGCCGGACTGAACATTGAGTTCAATAATTTCAGAGCATGACAGCCCCCCATTTTGCTTTCATTTTTAGTCATTTTTTCTTCCTTTTTTTTACATTCTTTTTTTACATTTTTTACAATTTTTTTTTTGCATTTATTTCATTTCATCTTAGTCTGTTCAGTTTGCTTACCCACTGTTTTTTCCAGGTTTGCACTTGCTGCTGTTCAATATTCAGTATATCAACACCTAATCTGTACTAATGCTTTGTCTTTCAACACACCATTAACATATTGTTTGCCTTTGCTCCGTGACCTTTTGGTCAGCTATGTGGCCTTGTCCAATCTACTCCTTCTCCTTTGTTATCTCTTGCCCCACCCCCACCTCACTTGCTTATAACCTGTGACATTTTTAATATTTGTCAGTTCCGAAGAAGGGTCACTGACCCGAAACGTTAACTCTGCATCTCTTTCCACAGATGCTGCCAGACCTGCTGAGTGGTTCCAGCATTTCTTGTTTTTATCCCATAGTCAGTAATCTTTTCACTTTACTGACATCCACTGGGGGAGGGGGAAAGAACAAAAGGGAAGTTCTGTGAATGGGTGAAAGAGAGGAGTGATTAACTGACAAAATGAATGATGGAGCACGGCAAATGGTGATGGTAATAGAACAAGTACAGAAACAACAGATGTGGTCAGAGGAGCTCTGATGAAAGGTCATCGACGTGAAACATTAACTGTTTCTATCTCCACACACGCCACAAAACCATTTCTATCAACCTTTTTTTATATATTTAATTATACTTCTATGCAATCAATTCACTTGGTTTATTTTTTACTTTTTTTAAAAACTTGATTAATTTAACTAGTTTAAGTTATTCATTTAATGTATTGGCTATAGACTGCTAGTTTTAAATACTTATTGCCTCAAATCTACACAAACCCCAACAAGTGTTAAAAGGCAAAAAGGAGCACCTTGTTCCCCTCCTGCACTAAATTTCCACTCTCACAAAATTCTCAACCTCCCACTCCATTTACAGTCATAGAGTCATAGAGTCGTACAGCAGAGAAACAGGCCCTTCGGCCCACCACGTCCATGCTGACCATAATGCCTATCTATACTAATCCCACCTGCCTGCATTAATTCCATATCCCTCTATGCCTTGCTCATTCAAGTACCTGTCCAGATGCCTCTTAAACGTTGCTACTGTTCCTGCCTCCACCACCTCCTCAGGCAGTTCATTCCACTATTCTTTGTGTGAAAAATTTACCCCTTTGATCCCCTTTAAACCTCCTCCTTCTCACCTTAAATCTATGCCCTCTAGTTTTAGTCACCCCTACCATGGGAAACAGACTCTGGCTATCTACCCTATCTATGCCTCTCGTAATTTTATATACCTCTATCAGGTCCCCTCTCAGCCTCCTTCGCTCCAGGGAAAACAGACCCAGCCTATCCAATCTCTCTTTATAACTCAAGCCCGCCAAACCAGGCAACATCCTTGTGAATCTTTTCTGCACCCTCTCTAGCTTAATCACATCTTTCCTGTAGTGCGGTGACCAGAACTGCACACAGTACTCCAAATGCGGTCTAACCAACGTTATGTACAACTGTAAAAGGACATCCCAACTCTTGTACTCAATGCCTCAGCCGATGAAGGCAAGCATGCCATACACCTTCTTCACCACCCTGTCTACTTGTGTTGCCACTTTCAGGGAACGATGTACTTGCATCCCAAGGTCTCTCTGCTCAAGAACACTCCCCAGAACACTATGATGCATAAAGTTTACATTACTTTACATTACTTAGAAGACACCTTCTACTTTTATGCACCTTCTGATCCACATCCAAGTTACAAGTGCTCAGTCAGCTTCCAACTCACGGTAATTATCCCCTATTCAGACAATCACTTACAGCTCATTAACTGTCAACTGCTATCTACCTGGCAGGTTTTAAAGTTTTAAGTTAAAATCTGTTAAGACTAAATTTCAGTTTGGCTTATTCACCTACTTCCAGAGAGTTCTACTGTCGACAAATTCTTCCACCAACTTGTTTCTGTTGCACTCACTTTTCACTGAGATCTGTGGTTACGCTCTGTGTCTTAATTCTAATTCTAATTCTAATTCTAATCCTAATTCTAATTCTTACCTCATTGTCCTCAATGAAGCCTGTAGGAGTCAGTCATGGCTGGACCAATATGTTATGATATGCTCCAAGTTACTGCTGGCAATTCAATCACACTGCCACGGGCCTGGCATGAAGGCAATGAGGCCACAATTTTTCTGACCTTGAGAAATTGAGCCATTTAAAATGTTTATTGATGGTCTTTCCAAACATTGGACCATTGAAGAGAAATTCCAGATAGGTAATGAGGTTCTTGCTCAACTTGTACCATGCATTTATGCCATCAGATAATCATGACAAATTCACATTGCACACATAGTGGCCCCAAGCGTTTCCTATAACAGTGACCACACTTCAAAAGTACTTCATTGACTGTAAAGCACTTTGGGACCTCTAGTGGTCATGAAAGGCTGACTAAGCGTACGTTTCCTTAAGTGTCCTGTGCGCTCCGGTGATGTGTTCGGTACCAGCAGCAGAAAATCTACCACCACCCCATCTCTACTCCTTCTTAGAAATGTTACTGGTGGAAATAATATTGCCAAGGACTCCAATAAATATAAGATTGACAGATGAGCACAGTACCTAAAAACCCAGACCAAAATATTTATCAAAGGCACCAGAGGTATTCTGAACCCGTCACCTTAATTCCTCATTAAGATACCATCTGTATTCATCATCCAGTTTATGCCTAGGAGTGAATGATGCCCAAATTCAGCTCACCAAATTGCTTCATCAACCAGTTCAATTATATAGCATTTACATGATCAAACTCTCATCAGGATCTGCACAAGCGACTGAGTGGATCAGCCCTTTCTTGCCAATTATCAAAGTCAGAAAACAAAGTTACATACTAACAATTAGAATCATAGTTTGCAGCACTTAAATGCTGAGAATACAAATAATTAGTAGATAGGATTAATTAACTGGATAAACGAGAGGTTACAAAGACAGTTAATTTATGTCAGAGTAATTAACTGTAACAGCTTGCTGATTTGAAATTTACATTTGAGGTCAATGTCTGAGGTTGATATAAATTGGTGAGTTAATTTCTGACTTTTTTAGACCCCTTGGATAGTTGACAACTTAACAGCATTATATAGTCAGTCAGTTGAATAGTTCAAAGTCTATGTGCTAGAAATTTGTTTGCGCCATTTTTTTGGGCACTGGGGTCACGATTCATGGCCTGCCCACATCAGTTCAAAACAGGGCGGGTACATTTAAAATTTGTGCATCCACCTCATTTCCCTGATTGTAGCGTGGGCACAAGTGGCTCCTGCTCTGAACTGCTCTCCGTAGCACTGCCAGCGGCCTTTGTGCACTGCAGGGGGCTGCGTGGCATTCAGAACTAACAACATGCTCCCTTTTTTTTAAATTCATTCATGGGATGTGGGCGTCACTGGCTATGCCAGCATTTATTGCCCATTCCTAATTACCCTTGAGAAGGTGGTGGTGAGCTGCCTTCTTGAACCACTGCAGTCCATTTGGGGTATGTACACCCACAGTGCTGTTAGGAAGGGAGTTCCAGGATTTTGACCCAGCAACAGTGAAGGAACGGCAATATAGTTCCAAGTCAGGATGGTGTGTGACTTGGAGGGGAACTTGCAGGTGGTGGTGTTCCCATGCGTCTGCTGCCCTTGTCCTTCTAGTTGGTAGAGGTCATGGGTTTGGAAGGTGCTGTCTAAGGAGCCTTGGTGCATTGCTGCAAAGCATCTTGTAGATGGTACACACTGCTGCCACTGTGCGTCGGTGGTGGAGGGAGTGAATGTTTGTAGATGGTGTGCCAATCAAGTGGGCTACTTTGTCCTGGATGGTGTCGAGCTTCTTGAGTGTTGTTGGAGCTGCACCCATCCAGGCAAGTGGAGAGTATTCCATCACACTCCTGACTTGTGCCTTGTTGATGGTGGACAGGCTTTGGGGAGTCAGGAGGTGAGTTACTCACCCCAGGATTCCCAGCCTCTGACCTGCTCTTGTAGCCATAGTATTTATATGGCTACTCCAAATCAGTTTCTGGTCAATTGTAGCCCCTAGGATGTTGATAGTGGGGGATTCAGCGATGGTAATGCCGTTGAATGTCAAGGGGAGATGGTTAGATTCTCTCTTGTTGGAGATGTTCATTGCCTGGCAATGTACCATCTACAAGATGCACTGCAGCAATGCACCAAGGCTCCTTGGACAGCACCTTCCAAACCCATGACCTCTACCAACTAGAAGGACAAGGGCATTGTGTGGCGCGAATGTTACTTGCCACTTATCAGCCCAAGCCTCGATATTGTCCAGGTCTTGCTGCATTTCTACACTGACTGCTTCAGTATCTGAGGAGTCACAAATGGAGCTGAACATTGCACAATCATCATCGAACATCCCCACTTCTGACCTTATGATTGAAGGAAGGTCATTGATGAAGCAGCTGAAGATGGTTGGGCCTAGGACACTACCCTGAGGAACTCCAGCAGTGATGTCCTGGAGCTCAGATGATTGACCTCCAACAACTTCCTTTGCGCTAGGTATGACTCCAGCCAGCGGAGGGTTTTCCCCCTGATTCCCATTGACTCCAGTTTTGCTAGGGCTCCTTGATGCCATACTCAGTCAAATGCTGCCTTGATGTCAAGAGCAGTCACTCTCACCTTTTAAAGGTGCACTCCCTATAAAAGGCACTGCAGGCTGCTGGATAATTGCATTGAAGCAGAAAGTGACAAGGTGAATGGCATACCATGCCAGAGAGAGGGCTCCTCGCTTCAGTGGTGCCACGCTGGAGGCACTGGTCAGACAGGTAGAGGCCAGGAAAGAAGCCATGTCTGTCGGGGTGCAGGAAACCTTCCTGAATGAGCCTAAGAAGGAATGAGAGGAGATGGCAAGGCCGGTTAATACCCAGAGCATCACACCCAGGATGTGGCAGCAGTGCCAAAAGAAATTCAATGACCTCACTCAGGTGGTCAAGGTGAGTGAATGCATCTGCACATCACATCTCACACCCACCACACCACCCACCTCTCACCCTGCTGAATGAACTATCACTCCAATCACTCACCCACCAAAACACTCTGACACTCAGGACTCAGCCCTAATATCCTTACACTACCTCTCACCCATACACAGGTTCCAATCATTTCAGCTGCATAATCACATCTATGTGCCTCCACAAATTTACAGCTATTCAGCTAGGGCAGGCACATCACCCAACCACACTGACAATCATTGACATTCTTCCCTCTCTTGCAGGAGAAGGTAGCCAACAACAGGCGTGAGACCCGTAAGACCAGAGGAGGACCTCAGTGCCCTTGAGGAGATAGTCCAAGGAATCCTTGGGACCAATGTCACACAGCCAACAGCACCCAGCACTGCTGAGGCTATCGAGGATGAATAGTAAGTATTTGTACACCTTTTCCACTCACTCCTCATCCTCATTCTGAAAGGTGCCGTGAAATGGAGTGACTACGGACCTCCTGATTTCCTTCCCCTCCCCCCTACCCTTCCCTTATGCTTTTGTGCTTTCAGATGATCAAAAACTGCCACCTGACCAACAAAAGCCCCAGGAGGAAGGGTGAGAGCAGCAGCAGGCCTCTGATGAAGAAGCACCGTCATTTAACCTTACACTCGCAGCCACCAAAGCAGACTGGCACAGTGCATACCTTAAAGGCTAGTGCAGAATTGGGATCTGTGTGTGGTGAGTCACAGGCACGAATGGGCTGCAGCCAGGCCAGGGGGTAGGTCAGCTCGTCTGCAAACTCCCCGGAGGACAAGGTCACAGACAGGTTCCGCTGCAGGGGACTCAGATGAGGACCTTGTTGGGGTAGACTACAGGAGAACATGGATGACACAGCATACTGAGCTGCTTGGTGCATTGGCAGGGCTGCTAATAGCCTTCAGTCACTGGCGAGGAGAAGATTGCGCACCAGTGGAATAGCAATGGCTCCATGGTGCATCAATCTGCTGTTTCTTCTCAGGATGACAGTGCTCATGCTCCCATCACTGCCACTCCACCAATAAGTATCACAAAGTTCTGCTCAACTGAGTGCTGCGCAACAGAATGCTGAACCCAGGATTTTAGTAAATGTGGGAATTCGGTGCAGTGAGGGAAGAGGTGCTGTTCTGATCTTTTATAGAACAAGTAGTGAACCAAGAGAGGGGGCCGGATGCAGTGAGACCTGAGAACTGAAGCCCAGAGGCATTAATTAGATGAGCAGGTAGGTGATTGTTTGGTGAGCTTTAAGTTTGTTTCCCTTTCTAAATTGGGGCAGTAGTTTAAACTGGCATTGGGGAGATATAATATTATAGTAAATTTATAACAGCAAATTATCAGTGTTATTTCTAAACTTGAAACATAATTTGTTAAATAAAACACAATCGAGATGTCAGGGCAAGTGATGTGTTGTAGCTGTAGCAAGTGGGAGCTGGTGGACACCAGTGTGATTCACTATAACTACATCTGCAGTAAGTGTCTGCAGCTCGAGGAACGTCAGCTCAGAGTTGATGAGCTGGAGTTTGAGATTCAGACACTGCGATGCATCAGGGAGGGGAAAAGTTACCTGGATACTTTGTTCCAGGAGGCAGTCACACCCCTGAGGCTTGGTACTCCAGATTTGATCTGTGGTCAGGAACAGAAGGGTGTGACTACGAGTGAAGCAGGTAGGGGGATCCAGAAGCTAGCAGTGGAGGAACCTCAGCCTTGTACTTGTCCAACAGGTTCAAGGTTCTTTCTTACAGCTGGTGTGGATGACAGCAGGGGCTGCAGGTAAGATGAACAAACTGACCACAGCACCCTGGTGCAGGGGGCCACACAAGCTGGGGGAGTAAAAAGAAATGTAGTCGTAGTAGGGGGTAGTTTACTTAGGGGGATAGACACTGTTCTCTGCAGCTGAGCGTGTGACTCCCAAAGGCTGTGTTGCCTGCCCAGTGCCAGGGTTAAGAACATCTCCTCAGGGTTGTAGAGGAACTAAGAGTGGCAGTGGAAGGATCCAGTTGTCATGGTCCATGTGGGTACCAACAATCTAGGTAGGACTAAGAAAGAGTTTCTTCTGAGGGAGTATGAGCAGCTAGAGGTGAAATTAAAAAGCAGAACCACAAAGGTAATAATCTCTGGATTACTACCTGAGCTATGAACAAATTGGCATAGGGTAAATAAGATCAGAGAGTTGAATGTGTGGCTCAAAGATTGCTGTGGAAGAAATGGGCTTCGAATCATGGGGCCCTGGCACCATTGCTGGGGAAAGAGGGAGCTGTACCATTGGGACGGCCTTCACCAGAACTGTGCTGGACGAGTGTCCTGGTGAATTGTATAACTAGGGCTGTAGAGAGGGCTTTAAACAAAATAGTGGTGGGGGGAGGGTTCAAGTGAGGGAAAATTTAGAAAGTTAAAGAGAAAGTACAAGGCAATCATGCAGGGTAGCAATATGGGTAATGATAACCAGAGCGTGACAGGTAGGGACAGAACGTACAAACATAAGAGTGCACCAGCAAATAAGATCAGAGTAGGGAAAAAGTGTTAAAAAGACAGAATTAAAGGCGCTTTATCTGAATTCATGCAGCATTCGTAACAAGATGGATGAATTGATAGCACAAATAGAAATAAATGGATATGATATGATAACTATTACAGAGAAGTAGTTGCAAGGTGACCAAGGCTCAGAACTAAATATTCAAGGGTATCTGACATTTAGGAAGGATAGGAAGAGAGGAAAGGGAGGATGAGATCAGTATTGTAATGAGAAATGATCTTGGCTTGGAAGATGAAGATGTAGAATCAGTTGGGTGGAGATAAGAAATAGCAAAGGAAGGAAGTCATTGGTGGGAGTAGTTTTCAGCCCCCTAACAGTAGCCACACTTTAGGACAGAATATAAATCAAGAAATAATGGTGGCTTGTAGGAAAGTACTGCAATAATCTTGGGAGATTTTACTCTTCATATAGATTGGACTAATCAAATTGGCAAAGGTGGCCTGGAGAATGAGTTGATAAGAGTTATCTTATCTCAGATAAAGGATTCTCAAGGCAAGAGTGATCATAACATGATGAATTTCACATTCAGCTTGAGGGCGAGAAATTTGGGTCTGAAACTAGTGTTTTAAACTTAAATAAAGGCAATTGCAAGAATATGAAGACAGAGTGGACTGGGAAAATAAGTTAAAAAGGGAATGAAGTTGGCTAAGGGTATTTTGTGATGGGGAGCCTGATATAAATGTACTGTTCAGGAATGATTGGTCCATGTTGGGTGGGGAAGTTAATTTCGACTGAAGCAAAGCCCAACAATGACGTCCCTCTATCTCTGTCCAGTTCCATGTGGTGGATGGCTCCTCCTTCTCTTTCACCTCCTCTTGAGGAAGCCACTGGATCCCAGGAGGTAGTGGCTGGGCTCTCAGAAGTGAGTGCACAGCACACCATCACAAACAGGGAGACCCTTGCAGATGTAGACTGAAGAGATCCCACCGAGTGATCTAGGCAGCAAAACCGTTGCTTCAGGAGATGTGCGGTTTGCTCCAGTGTTGCAGGTACTTCCATGGCTTTCACTGAACGCCTATTTACTTTGTGTGGTGGGATGGCTGAAGGAGGTCAGGAGCCATGTGTGGAGGGGGTAGCGCTTGTTAGCAAGCAGCCATCCTCCAGCACATCCTGGAGGCCCGAGGATGGTCAGTACTGTCAACTGGCGCAGGGTAAAAGCATTGTGGGTGCTGCCAGGATAGCCGACATTCACTGAGATGAAGTCTGAAAGTGGTTGCACACCAACTGCATGGTCAGATAGTAGTGGCCCTTGCAGTTCCTGTATCGCTTCCGTTGGCATTGGTGGCCCACAGAGCCACATGCATAGTGTCCCAGACATGACCATCACCTTCCCTGGGTATGTCCTATCCCACTGGTAGGACAGACCCAGCAGAGGTGGTGGCACAGTGGTATACAGGCGGAAGGGAGTTGCCCTGGGAGTCCTCAACATTGACTCTGGACCCCATGAGATATCATGGCATCAGGTCAAAAATGGGCAAGGAAACGTCCTGATGATTACCACCTACATCCACCCCCTCCCTCGGCTTCTCCATGTTGAACACCAATTGGAAGAAGCACATTGGGTAGCAAGGGCATAGAATGTACTCTGGGTGGGGAACTTCAACGTCCATCACCAAGAGTGGTTCAGTAGCACCACTACTGACCGAGCTGGCCGAATCCTAAAGGACATAGCTGCTAGACTGGGTCTGCGGCAGGTGGTGAGGGAACCAAGAGAGAAAAATATACTTGACCTCGTCCTCACCAATCTACCTGTCGTAGATGCACCTGTCCATGACAGTATTGGTAGGAGAGACCACTGCACAGTTCTTGTGGAGACGAAGTCCCATCTTAACACTGAGGGTACCCACCGTCATGTTGTGTGGCAGTATGACCATGTAAATGGGATAGCTTTCAAACAGACCTAGCAACTCAAAACCAGGCATCGATGAGGCACTGTGGGACATCAGCAAGAGCTGAATTGTACTCATCCACAATCTGTAACCTCATGGCCCGACATATCCCTGGTTCAATGAAGAGTGCAGGAGGGCGTGCCAGGAGCAGCACCAGGCATACCTAAAAATGAGGTGTCAGCCTGGTGAAGGTACAACACGGTGGGCAGCACAGTGGTGCAATGGTTAGCACCGCAGCCTCACAGCTCCAGTGACCCGGGTTCAGTTCTGGGTACTGCCTATGTGGAATTTGCAAGTTCTCCCTGTGACCGTGTGGGTTTCCGCTGGGTGCTCCGGTTTCCTCCCACAGCCAAAGACTTGCAGGTTGATAGGTAAATTGGCCATTATAAATTGCCCCTAGTGTAGGTTGGAGAATTGTGGGGATGTGGTAGGGAATATGGGATTAAATGTAGGATTAGTATAAATGGGTGGTTGTTGGTCGGCACAGACTCGGTGGGCCAAAAGGCCTGTTTTAGTGCTGTATCTCTCTATGGCTCTCGGACTACTTGCGTGCCAAACAGTGTAAGCAGCATGCGATAGACAGGGCTAAGCGATCTCACAATCAACGGATCAGATCTATGCTCTGCAGTCCTGTCACATCCAGCTGTGAATGGTGGGGGACAATTAAACAACTGACAGGAGGAGAAGGCTCCACAAATATCCCCATCATCAACGAAGGGGGAGCCCAGCACATCAGTGCAAAAGATAAGGCTGAAGCATTTGCATCCATCTTCAGCCAGAAGTGCCGAGTTGATGATCCATCTCGGCCTCCTCCTGAAGTCCCCAGCATCACAGGTGCAAGTCTTTTCCAATCTGATTCACTCCTCATGATATCAAGAAATGACTGAAGGCACTGGATACTGCAAAGGCTATGAGCCCTGACAACATTCCGGCAATAGTACAGAAGACCTGTGCTCCAGAACTTGCCAAGCTGTTCCAGTACAGCTACAACACTGGCATCTACCCAGCAATGTGGAAAATTGTCCAGGTATGTCCTGTCCATAAAAAGCAGGATAAATCCAAACCAGCCAATTACCGGCCTGCCAGTCTACACTCAATTATCAGCAAAGTGATGGAAGGTGTCGTCGACATTGCTACCAAGCAGCACTTGCTCAGAAATAACTTGCTCACTGACATTCAGTTTGGGTTCTGTCAGGGCCACTCAGCTCCTGACTTCATTACAGCCTTGGTTCAAACATAGACAAAAGAGCTGAACTCAAGAGATGAGGTGAGAGTGACTGCCCTTGACATCAAGGCAGCATTTGACTGACTATGGCATCAAGGAGCCCTAGCAAAACTGGAGTCAATGGGAACCAGGGGGAAAACTCTCCCCCAGTTGGAGTCATACCTAACACAAAGGAAGATGGTTGTGGTTGTTGAAGGTCAATCATCTCAGCCCCAGGACATCACTGCAGGAGTTCCTCAGGGTAGTGTCCTAGCACAACCATCTGCAGCTGCTTCATCAATGACCTTCCCTCCATTGTAAGGTCAGAAGTGGAGATGTTCGCTAATCATTGTACAATGTTCAGCACAATTCACGACTCCTCAGATTCTGAAGCAGCACATGTCCATATGTAGTAAGGTCCGGACAACGTCCAGGCTTGGGCTGATAAGTGGCAAGCAACATTTGTGCCATACAAGTGCCGGGCAATGAACATCTCAAACAAGAGAATATCTAACCGTCTCCCCTTGACGTTCAATGGCATTACCATCCCTGAATCTCCAACTATCAACATCCTGAGAGTCACTATTGACCAGAAACTGAACTGAACCAGCCACATAAATGCCATGGCAACAAGAGCAGGTCAGAGGCTAGGAATCTTGTGGTGAGTAACTCACCTCCTGACTCCCCAAAACCTGTCCACCATCTACAAGGCACAAGTCAGGAGTGTGATGGAATACTCTCCACTTGCCTGGATGGGTGCAGCTCCAACAACACCCAAGAAGCGCGACACCATCCAAGGCAAAGCAGCCCACTTGATTGGCACCCCATCCACCACCTTCACCATTCACTCCCTCCACCACAGACACAGTGGCAGCAGAGTGTGCCATCTACAAGATGCACTGCAGCAACTCACCTTCCAGACCCGCAACCTCCACCACCTAAAAGGAGTAGGGCAGCTGAGGCGGTGGCGTATTGGTAATGTCACCTGGCTGGTAATCCAGAGTCCTTGGCTAATGCTCTGGGGATATGTGTTCAAATCCCAACACAGCAGATGGTAAAATTTGAATTCAATTAATAAATCTGGAATTAAAAGCTAGTCTAATCGTGACCATGAAACCATTGTCCAATTGTTGTAAAAACCCATCAGGTTCACTAATGTCCTTTAGGGAAGAAAACATTCCGTCCTTTACCTGGTCTGGCCTACATGTGACTCCAGACCCACAGCAATGTGGTTGGCTCTTAACTACCCTCTGAAATAGCTTGGCAAGCCACTCAGTTGTCAAGGGCAATTAGGAATGGGAAATAAATGCCGGCCTTGCCAGTGATGCCAACATCCCATGAAAGAATTTAAAAAAAGATGCATGGGAACACCAGCAACTGCAAATTCCCCTCCAAGCCACACACCATCCGGACTTGGAACTATATCGCCGTTCCTTCACTGTCGTTGGGTCAAAATCCTGGAACTCCCTCCTCACACCCCAAGGACTGCAGCGGTTCAAGAAGGCAGCTCACCACCACCTTCTCAAAGGCAATTAGGGATGGGCAATAAATGCTGGTTTAGCCAGTGACACTCATTTCCCCCCCCTCCCCCCGCCCAAACAAATGACCATCGGGAAGCCTGACAAACGCAGGGCCCTTTCACTCCTCAAGGATAAGAGAATGTGGTTGATTCTTAAAATGCCCTCTGAAATGGCCTAGCAAGCCAAACAGTTGTACCTAACCACTAAAAGGTCAATAAGGGATGAAACCGGACGGACCAGCAGGCATCGACTTAGGCACCAGAAACAATGGCAAACCCAGCCCTGTCGACCCTGCCAAGTCCTTCTTACCAACATCTGGGGGCTTGTCCCAAAATTGGGAGAGCTGTCCCACAGACTAGTTCAGAAACAGCCTGACATAGTCATACTCACCGATTCATAGCCTACAGACAATGTCCCAGACATGACCATCACCATCCCTGGGTATGTCCTGTCCCACCGGCAGGACAGACCCAGCAGAGGAGGTATGCAGTCGGGAGGGGGTTGCCCTGGGAGTCCTCAACATTGACTCCAGACCCCATGAAGTCTCATGGCATCAAGTCAAACATGGGCAAGGAAACCTCCTGCTGATTACTACCTACCCCTCAGCTGATGAATCAGTCCTACTCCATGTTGAACACCACTTGGAGGAAGCAGTGAAGGTGGCAAGAGCACAAAATGTACTCTGGGTGGGGGACTTCAATGTCCATCACCAAGAGTGGCTCAGTAGCACCACGACTGACCAAGACCCAATGGACATAGCTGCTAGACTGGGTCTGCAACAGGTAGTGAGGGAACCAACAAGAGGGAAAAACATACTTGACCTCGTCCTCACCAATCTGCCTGCCGCAGATGCATCTGTCCATGACAGTATTGGTAGGAGGGACCACCACACAGTCCGTGGAGACGAAGTTCCATCTTCACATTGAGGATACCCACCATAGTGTTGTGTGGCACCACCACTGTGCTAAATGGGATAAATTTCGAACAGATCTAGCAATGCAAAACTGGGCATCCATGAGGCGCTGTGGGCCATCAGCAGCAGCAGAATTGTACACAAACACAATCTGTAACCTTATGGCCTGGCATATCCCCCACTCTACCATTACCATCAAGCCAGGAGACCAACCCTGGTTCAATAAAGAGTGCAGGAGAGCATGCCAGGAGCAGCACCAGGCATACGTCAAAATGAGGTGTCAACCTGGTGAAGTTACAACCCAGGACTACATGCATGCCAAACAACTTAAGCAGCATGCGATAGACAGAGCTAAGTGATTCCACAACCAATGGATCAGATCTAAGCTCTGCAGACCTGCCACATCCAATCGTGAATGGTGGTGGACAATTAAACAACCAACAGGAGGAGGGGGCTCCACAAATGTCCCCATCCTCAATGATGGGGGAGCCCAGCACATCAGTGCGAAAGACAAGGCTGAGGCGTTTGCAACATTCTTCAGCCAGAAGTGCCGAGTTGATGATCCATCTCAGCCTCCTCCTAAAGTCCCCAGAATCACAGATGCCAGTCTTCAGCCAATTCGATTCACTTCGGGTGATATCAAGAAACGACTGATGGCACTGGATACTGCAAAAGCTATGGGCCCTGACAACATTCCGGCAATAGTACTGAAGACCTGTGCTCCAGAACATGCTGCATACCGAGCCAAGCTGTTCCAGTACAGCTATAACACTGGCATCTACCCGGCAATGTGGAAAACTGCCCAGGTATGTCCTGAACACAAAAAGCATGACAAGACCAACCCGGCCAATTACCGCCCCATCAGCCTACTCTCAATCATCAGTAAAGTGATGGAAGGTGTCATCAACTGTGCTATCAAGCAGCACTTGCTTAGCAATAACCTGCTCAGTGAAGCTCAGTTTGGGTTCCACCAGGGCCAATCAACTCTGGATCTCATTACAGCCTTGGTTCAAACATGGACAAAAGAGATGAACTCAAGAGGTGAAGTGAGAGTGACTAATCTTGACATCAAGGCAGCATTTGACTGAGTATGGCATCAAAGAACCCTAGCAAAAACTGGAGTCAATGGAAATAAGGGGGAAAACTCTGCTGGTTGGAGTTATACCTAGCGCAAAGGAAGATGGTTGTGGTTGTTGGAGGTCAATTATCTGAACTCCAGGACATCACTGCAGGAGTTCCTCAGGGTAGTGTCCTCGGCCCAACCATCTTCAGCTGCTTCATCAATGGCCTTCCTTCAATCATAAGGTCAGAAGTGGGGATGTTCACTGATGATTGCACAATGTTCAGCACCATTCGTGACTCCTCAGATACTGAAGCAGTCAGTGTAGAAGTACAGCAAGACCTGGACAATATCGAGGCTTGGGCTGATCAGTGGCAAGTAACATTCGCGCCACACAAGTGCCAGGCAATGACGATCTCAAACAAGAGAGAATCTAACCACCTCCCCTTGACATTCAATGGCATTACTATCGCTGAATCCCCCACTATCAACATCCTAAGGGTTACCATTGACCAGAAACTGAAATGGAGTAGTCATATAAATACCATGGCGACAAGAGCAGGTCAGAGGCTAGGAATCCTGCAGTGAGTAACTCACCTCCTGTCTTCCCAAAGCCTGTCCACCATCTACAAGGCACAAGTCAGGAGTGTGATGCAATACTCTCCACTTGCCTGGATGGGTGCAGCTCCAACAACATTCAAGAAGCTCGACACCATCCAGGACAAAGCAGCCCACTTGATTTTTTATGGATGGGGTGCCATTCACTTCCTCCACCACCGACGCACAGTGGCAGCAGTGTGTACCATCTACAAGATGCACTGTAGCAGTGCACCAAGGCTACTCAGGCAGTACGTTCCAAACCCGTGACCTCTACCAACTAGAAGGACAAGGGCAGCGGATGCGTGGGAACACCATCCCCAGCAAGTTCCCCTCCAAGCCGCACACCATCCTGACTTGGAACTATATCACCGTTCCTTCACTGTCGCAGGGTCAAAATCCTGGAACTCCCTTCCTAACAGCACTGTGGGTGTACCTACCCCAAATGGACTGCAGCGGTTCAAGAAGGCAGCTCACCACCACCTTCTCAAGGGCAATTAGGGATGGGCAATAAATGCTGGCCTGGCCAGTGAAGCCCACATCCCATGAATGAATAAACAAAAAATGAAGGCCCTTTTTCTTCTGTACAGTGCTTCTGTGACCTTCCTAATGTTTCTATGCACAGCAAACTAACATGTTGCTGATATTTCCTGCTCCAGCCTAGAAGGATCCACTGGCATAGAATGCAAGGGCAATGGTGACCTTCACAGCCACCAGGAGGGGCTTCCTCACGCTGCTTTAAGGCTGCAGGTCAGTGTGAAGGAGATGTCACGATCCCATCAATATCTGCTTTGTGAAGCCTAGCTCCTTTGTGAAGATGCTCCCAGAAAACCCTTTCTGGTAGGGCTTTTCGCCTCCTTCCTTGCAGAGCTTTCCCTCTCTGCCTCCTTCTTTGCCTGCTCATGTTGCAAATCACCAGAAAAGATAGAGAGAGTGCTGGAATGCAGTTAGAGTCCAATTATGGTAACAGAGTTGGTTCTTAAGAAAACCTTTAGAAGCTTCTCGTGAGGAAATCTTTCAATGGTGCAGGCCTGAATGTTCTTTGTCTTGAAAAGGATGAAGTGTCGTAGACTCCTTTTGGTGAAGCCTTAATCCGAAGTTGATGCAGGGAGAATCCTGGTTCACCTTCGCAGGTGAGGGAGTTCCAAAGTCACCTTGCAATTTCTCTGCTGCAGTAGTTAAAAGGTGTTGTCAGTAGTGCTCCTGCTCAACTGGAACTGTCTCACAGCTCTTCTGCCTGGAAAAGATCTCTGGCTGTTCTGTTCTTTTCCTCTCTCTCTCTCTCCAGAGGGATACCTTTTAAAGTAGAAACTTGTCAGGTTGAGGTGTCAGTCAAGTGACTAAGGGCTCTCTTCCCGAGGATGATTCATAAAATGTTCCAGGATATGGGAACCATTGTTCCACGATGGTGTCTGAATATGGTCCATTCTGATGAATAGGTGCAACTTCACAAATATTGTTTTATTCTTGGCTGTGGAGTCATTCTGTCTACAAAGGTATTTGTTAGCTCTATTCCTGAAGATAGGAGTTGTTTGCATAGAATGGGCTGTTTTACATTTCAATGTATTTTCCCTAAAACTAATTCAGATTAGGATAATGGGGTTCATCCTCAACAGACAGATATGTTTGTTGACAGTACAGGGCAGGTCACCTGACCTCTATTCCATTTTGTCTGTGGCACAAATGTGTCCATTTCCTTGTGGTTCAGTTCAACAGCTGACTTTTATTTCATAATTTCTCCAGTTCATTTCATATTTCATCATTGTTCCCTTCGTTAGCATGACAGTTTCCTTTGCTATCACGCTGGCTGCCTACCTATGATGAGGAACTTGGCAGGTAGAGAAATGCAGGAGTAAGCAGAGTATGGGTATGGTAACACAGTGATTATAGTAATGGACCATCTTCTGTCTATCCTTCACACTCATATTCCCCTTCCCTTCCACTTCCTTCTGTACACACCCCTGGAAAAACCTCTGCCTCAAATGCGTTCCAACACTCCTTTTAAATTTTCAACTGCCTAAACTTCGGCCCTTCATTCGCCATGATACCTCTGCAGCTATAGAACTGTTCAATAACACCCTCCCCTCCATCTTTGATCCCTTATCCTCAGTAAAACACATATTCTCTTCCACCTTGGTCATTCTCTTTGGTATGGCCCCCAATATTGCTCCCTTAAGTCCAAGGGATACAGATTTGAATAGCTATGGTGCACAACCGGTTTAACCATTTAGCAGCAGATCTGGCTGGACCACATTAAGCATCAACAGGCCCTGTTCTCCTCTACCAAAACTGCTCACTACTCCAGGATCCTTCAGGAAAGCAAAACCTTGCCTTTTCTCCACACCAACAATTTCCTTAAACCCTTCTCATCTGCACCCTCCAATAATGAGCGCCAGGAGCACATGGACATCTTTGTCACTAAGACTGAGATCATCCATTCAGCTGCCTCTACCTCCAAGCTCATCTCATCCATGAGAGCCACCTCCTGCTCTCTCGACCCTAAACTGCTGATCACTTAATTTCTCTTCGTGGCCTCGATGTTAGCCAACATTGTAAATGGTTTCCTCACCTCAGGTACTTTCCCACTCCCTTTCAAATCTGCCATCATCATCCTTTCCTCAAAAAAACCCCTATCTTTGACCACACTGTTCTTACAAACTGCTGCCCCATCTCCAACTTCCCTTTCCTCTTCAACGCGCCTCCCAAATCCATAGCCAACTTTCCCACAACTCCATGTTTGAACTTCTCCAATTGGGGTTCTACCCTGTCACTGCACTGAAACGGCCATAATAAAAGTCACAAATAATATCCTCTATGCCTGTGAGCATGGTTCACTATTGCTCCCCATCCTTCTCAACCTCACTGCAGTCTTTGACACAGTTGATCACACCAAACTCCTCCAATGCATCTCCTCAGTCCTCCAGCTGAGTGGGACTGCCCTCACCTGCTTCCACTCTTACCTATCCAGTCATAGCCAAAAAATCTCCTGAAATGATTTCCCTTCCTGCTGTTGCGCCGTTACCTCTGGAATGTCCCAAGGGTCTATCCTTGGCACCCTCCTATTTCTCATCTACATGCTGCCCCTCAGTGACATGATCTGAAAACATCCTGGGTTCCAGATTTACACTGATGTCACTGGTAGCTACCTCATCACCAGCCCTGGGCTGTCAAATTGTTTGTCCAACATCCACACCTGGTTGAGCAGAAATGTCCTCCACTGCCATTGTCTGCAGCTCCCCCACGATCTCTGTATCTCAGCCACTGATTTCATCCACATTCCTGGTCACTGTCTCAGGTTTATAAACTTGGCATTCTATTTGACCCTTGACTTACACCGTATATCCTATTCATCACCAAGACTATGACTTCCACCTCCTTAATGTCACCCATATATGCCCCTGCCTCAACTTCAATTTTGTTACCTCCAGACTTGACTATTCCAATGCTCTCCTGGCTGAGCTCCTGTCTTCCCCCAACTATAATCTTAAGCTCATCTAAAACTCTGCTTCCCATATCCTAATATGCATCAAGTCCTGTTCATTGATCACCCCTATGCTCATTGATCTACCTTGGCTCCCAGTTCACCAAGGCCTAGATTTTAAAAGTCTGATTCTTGTGCTCAAATCCCTCCATTGTCTCACCCTTCCGAATTGTGGTAACCTCCTCCAGCCCTACAGCCCTCTGAGAACTCTGATTCTCCAATTCTACACTCTTGTGCATCCCCACTTTCTTCGTCCCACCAATGATGGTCATGCCTTCAGCACTTTAGACCCTAGTTCTAGAATTCCCTCCCATAGTCTCTCCACTTTTTTCTCCTCCTTGAAGAGACTCCTTAAAACCTACCTCTGACCATGTTTTTGTGAACGTGTCCTAATGTTTCCTTCTTTGGCTTGTGTCACAAAAGTTTAAAAAAAACTGAGAGGTCTGTGAGCCTTTAAGACTGAGAAAAATGATTTCTCTGAGAACAGTGAATGCTGAACTGGGTAATTGCAAGGTTTTTCCAAGCCAATCAGCAGAGATAAATGACTGTCACATGACTGACTGCTAGGGAGTTTTTAGTTTCTCATTTGCAAGAAGAGACCAGTTTTGGCTGGAACCTGTTTGGAGATCAGAGAAAGAGACCTTGCTTGCTGTTATAAACTGGGTAGGAAGACAGCCCAGAAATTCTTTCTCTTGAAAAATAATTCCTGTATCAAGGGAAATTCTAATTTCTTCATGAAGTTAAAAGAACTTTGAAAGAGGTGCAACTCTAAGGTATGGAAGCTAAAACCCTTGTTGCTGTTTGTGCCTGAAGAGAGAGTTGCAACACTGTGGAGAATCATTACTTTGGAGAAAGGCTCCTTTGCTGATAGGAAGCCTTGCATTGTTAGGGGTGGAAAGATTCCTGTTGTCTCCAGTTGCTGGAAATTCTCTGCCTCAAAACTGAGTTCAGTTGCCTTTTTGTGTGTTTGAAAGATCCTGAAACCTCAGGAAAGTTTCTACTGTGGGACTGCTACTTAGAAATCTTAGTAGATCTGTTGCTGCAACCTTTTGCTGGGATGTCTACTGCAGACAAATTGCCTTGAACGCCTACCCACCACAGACTGTTCATTAATTTCACCTGGAGTGGCATCTGACTATTCAACTCTGGGACACCTCACCGAACCAGAAAATACTACCAAAAGTTATAACCCAATTATTTTATTATTCCTAAGAAACAGTTCTAATTTGAAACATCATTTTAAAACCAGTTAACCATTGGGTTTTGTATGTATGTGTGCATGAGGGTTAGGAAGAATAAGAAGTTATAAAATCTATTGATACATATAGATTTATCTCATTATCATTTCAAATTGTTTTATTAATAAATAGCTAATTTGTTGTTGTTTAAAGAAACCTGGTTTGGCGTGCTTTATTCTGAGGATTAAATACAGTGTTTAATTTGGCTAATTTCCAGTAGGTGGGAAACTTTATTAAAATGTTGTGACCTGTGAAGTAGTGGGACTGAATTAATAATGCATTACTCCTGCCTTAGTTGTAATGCTTGGTGTAATTATTCCCCCCAATTATGCTCCTGTGAAGTGTCTTGTGATGTTTTACTACATTAACAGTACAATATAGATGCAACTTGCTGTTGACTACCAACCTAGAGGTCATGAGTTCAAAACTCACCATGACAAATACTTGGTAATTGTGTACTAGCCCCACAAAATGGCCATGAAATCTGCTGGATTGTTGTAAAATATAACTAGTTCACTAATGTTCTTCAGGCTGTTTTACATCTGACTTCAGTTCCACACTATGTGGTTGCTTCTTAATGACAGAAGGACAAGTAGGGATGGGTGATAAATGCTGCCTGCTCAGTGTTACCACATCCGAAGGAAAAAAATACTCAAGAAGGATGTTAAGAAAATGCCTTAAAACAAATGAAGAATGATGCCAAGAATCTTCCAACAGTTGTATGATACCTAGTTGTGGAGATTATGCGGGTTACATTGGATATTAGGCTAACTGGCCGATAGTTTCCTGCTTTCCATCTCTCTCTTCTTGAATAGAGGTGTTACATTTCCAATCTGCTGAGACCTTTCCAGAATCTAGGGAATTTTGGAAGATTACAACCAATGCATCCACTACCTCTGCAGCCATATCTTTTAAGACTCTATGATGCAGGTCATCAGGTCCAGGGGACTTGTTAGCCTTTAGTCCCATTAGTTTTACCTAGTACCTTTTCTCTAGTGATATTGATCGTTTCAAGCTTCTCCCTCCCTTTTGCCCCCTGATTTTCTACTATTATTGGGATGCTTTTAGCGTCTTCTGTCATTTCCTTGTTTCGCATTATTCATTCCCCAGCCTCGTCCTCTAAGAGACCAATGCTTACTTTAGCTACTTTCTTCCTTTTTATATCCTTGTGTAAGCTCTTACTGTCTGTTTTAATATTTCTTGGTAATTTACTCTCATTCTAATTTCTCCCTCTTCATGTTTAAGTCATCCTCTGCTGGTTTCTAAACTTTTCCAATCTTTCAATTAGCTTACCACTAATCTTCACAGAATTGTAAGCCTTTTCTTTCAATTTGACGCTGTCCTTAACTTCCTGAGTTAGCCATAGATGGTTCATCACTCTGGTAGAGTCTTCCTTTCTCAATGGAATGTATCTTTGTTGAGAGTTATGAAATATCTCCTTAAATGTCTGCTAATGCTTGTCCTATTTGCCCAGTCCACTTTAGCGAACTCTGTCTTCATACTTTTGGAATTGCCTTTATTTATGTTTAAGACACTAGTTTCAGACCCAAGTTTCCAACCTTCAAACTGAATGTGAAATACCATCATGTCATGATCACTCTTCCCCAGAGGATCCTTAACTATGAGATCATTAATTAATCCTTTCTCATTACACATTACCAAATCTAAAATAGCCTGTTCCCTTGTTGATTCCACAATGTACTGTTCTGGGAAACTGTCCCGAATACACTCTATGAACTCATCCTCCAGGCTACCTTTTCAAATTGTATTAGTCTAATCTATGTGAAGATTGTAATTGCCCACTATTTTGCAGTACCTTTCTTACAAGCCCCAATTATTCCTTGATTTATACTCTGTCCTACATTGTGGCTAATGTTGGTGGGCCTATAAACTACTCCCACCAGTGACCTATTTCCCTAGCTATTTCTGATCTCCACCCAAACTGTTTCTACATCATGATCTTCTGAAACAAGATCATTTCTCATTTCTGAACTGATTTCATCCTTTATTAACAGAGCTACCTCACCTCCTCTTCCTATCCTTTTGAAATGTCAAATACCCTTGAATAATCAGTTCCCAGCCTTGGTCACCTTGCAAACAAGTCTCTGTAATGGCTATCATTTCATACCCATTTATTTCTTTTTGTGCCATCAATTCACATGTCTTGTTATGAATGCTGCATGAATTCAGATAAAGAGCCCTTCCTTCTGTCTTTTTACCATTTTTTCCTACTCTGACCCTATTTGCTGGTAAACTATAATGTTTGTACGCTCTGTCCCTTCCTGTCACACTCTGGTTATCATTATCCGTATCGCTACTCTGCACTGTTGTCCTTTCTCTTTAACTGTCTAATTTTCCCCTCACCTGAACCCTCTCCCACCCCCAACTATTTAGTTTAAAGGCCTTCTATTCGATTCACCATGACACAGGTCCCAGCATGGTTCAAATGAAGCCCATCCCAACAGAACAGCTCCCTCTTTCCCCAGTACTGGTGGGAGTGCCACGTGAACTGAAACCCATTTCTCTCACACCAATCTTTGAGCCACGCATTCAACTCTCTGATCTTATTTACCCTATGCCAATTTGCTAATGGCTCAGGTAGTAATCCAGAGATTATTATCTTTGCAGTTCTGCTTTTTAATTTAGCCCCTCGCTGCTCATACTCCCTCAGCAGTACCTCTTTTTTAGTCCTACTTATGCCATTGGTACCTACATGGACCACAACAACTCGATCCTTCCCCTGCCACTCCAAGCTACTCTCCAGCCCCGAGGAGATGTCTTTATCCCCGACAGCAGGCAGGCAACACAGCCTCTGGGACTTAAGCTCTCGGCTACAGAGAACAGTATCTATCCCCCCTACTTTATTGTTCCCAACTACTACTTCATTCCTTTTTACTCCCCCAGCTTGAATAGCTCCCTGCCCCACAGTGCTGTGGTCAGTTTGCTCATCCTCCCTGCAGTCCCTGCTCTCGTCCACACAGCTACAAGAACTTCTTACCTGTTGGACAAGTGCAAGGCTGAGGTTCCTCCAGCGCTGCCTTCTAGATCCCCCTACCTGTCTCACTTGCTGTCATACCATCCTGTCCCTGACCACAGACCAAATCTGAAGGACTTGAGCTCAGGTAACTTTCTCCCTCCCTGATGCATCACAGTGTCCAACCTCAGCCTCCAGCTTATCAAATCTGAGCCAAAGTTCCTTGAGCTGCAAACACTTACTGCAGATGTGGTTGCTGTGTCCACTAGCTCCCATATGCTACAGCTGCAACACAACACCTGCCCTGCCTTTTCTATTGTATTTTATTTAACAAGTTAGGTTTCAAGTTTTGAAATGTCACTTAATGATTATTTGTGGCTATATAAATAGTTTAATTAGTTAAGCTATAAATTTAATACAGCACTAATATCTCCCCGGTCCTAGTTTGAACTGTTGCCCTAGTTTAAAGAAAAAAAACATAAAACTCACCTACCTGCTCAACTAAATAATGTCTCTAGACCACAGCTCTCAGGTCTCACTCCTCTAGGACCTCTCCATGTTTTATAAATGACCAGAACTGCACCTCTTCCCTCCACTGTGCTGAATTCCCTCACTCACCAAATTCCCAAATTAACTATTCTATAAACACATACTCCATCAAAGCGGAGTCCATGCATTAGCAAAAGCCTCCTGTATTTTTACTGGCAAAGTATTTTTACTGAGTTCTGAAGAAGGGTCACTGACCTGAAACGTTAACTCTGCTTCTCTCTCCACTGATGCTGCCAGACCTGCTGAGTATTTCCAGCATTTCTTGTTTTTTATTTCACTTAACTAACTAACTGTGCAGCTGCCACTAGCAGGCAGCTTGTTTACCATTGGCTTGCACTGTGAAAAAAACTACAGGTTGAGGTTAAAGTTAAGTTAAATGCTGAATGCAAAACTTGACTAGATTTTAGAAAGAGATTAACCCTTGGTGCAGGAATCATGGTTTGATGTTAACCCGTGCCTATTCATAGTGTTGCAGACAGCATGTTAAATTTTCACTGCCTGATGATTTAAATGATTGCTGCAAGCAGCCAGTGTTACCCACGTTTTCCTTGGCTGCACATATCAGTAGCTGATATTGCAAGTGACCCCTAATATAATATAAAAACAAGAAATGTTGGAACCACTCGGAACCGAAGGGTCACTGACCTGAAACGTTAACTCTGCTTCTCTTTTCACAGATGCTGCCAGACCTGCTGAGTGGTTCCAGCATTTCTTGTTTTTATTTCAGATTTCCAGCATCCGCAGTAATTTTGCTTTTATTGCAAGTGACCCCTGCTATTTAAAGGCAGCCTGCACCTCTTAAAGGGGAGGTGCATTGTGGCTGCAAGAAGTGCTGGGAACTCTTTGTGAGGTGAATTTGTACTCTAATATTTTGAAAAGTAGCTGAACCTGTGAGAAAGTGTGCACCAAGGTTCTCTGCTCCACTGGAGGCAGGAGGTGGCGAGAAGGAGGGACGTTACTGATCCGCAAGGGGGCAGGAGGCCCTCAAGATATATGTTAAAGAAACAGTGGGAGGGAATACCTGATGTGGTCACTGCCAGACGTATAGCTCCCTGAGCATGGATGCAGTGCACGAAGAAGTTTAATGATTTGACGAGACAGATAAGGGCAATTTTCAAATGGTATACCCTAACACCAATATCCTCATCAGCTGCTCAATTCATAACACCCCCATTCCCCACCTAAATACAAGGTCTATTAATGAAAATGCAAAACTTCAATTAATATGCTGGACCTCACCGTCACACACTCAGTGTTGTTGTAAGCCTCGTACCTGCAACTCACAACTCACAAACACTGGCAGCTATTCAACCTCAAGCCTCATAAGTCTTGCCTTCATTAAACTGCAAATATGAAAACCAAAACAAGTCCAGAAAAAAGCTTACTTCAACGAGTCTGTTCCAAATATTTAATAATATTTTACAGTCTTTCTCCATTCTGATTTGACTTTCCTGGATCCAATGTGGATTAATTCAAACCTCCTCAGCTTGAACTCCATCTGCCACAGTTATTCCTAATAACTTGATCTGCCTATAGTATTGACACAGGTTAATACAGCCATAAAGAAAAGCAAACTAGCACTGGGAATCATTTCCAGATAGGATTGAAAATCAGGGAAGTCATGTTAAACTTATATCAAACCTTGGTTAGACCTCGATTAAATTACCATGCTCTGTTCTGGACCCCATTTTATGAAAAGGATATAGAAGCACTAGAGAAGGTGCATAAAAGATTTACAAGGATGATATAGCAAAAGTGAAAAGGTATGTAAAAAACTTCAGTTTAATCTTTTCTCCTTTGCATTTTTTAAATAATCAAACATCTCTGCAACATTACTGATTGTATTTAACCAAAACCAATGGTTAAAACATTTCAAATTCAGGATTTGCAGTCCAAAGCTGTTAAATCCTTACTTGAACAGTTATTGTTTAAGATTTCAGTATAAACAAATAAGAGAAAAGCAGATACCATTTTGAATACATCCATAATATATTTTTTAAAATCTTAGACTTCCCACCTTTACCTCTTCACTTCCTGTTGCCATGCTTTTGTCAACTTTTTCCATTATATCCACAATTATAATGAAATAAATTTGCAGGGTATTTCCAGCACTTTCTGTTTTTATTTCACAATTATAATGAGTTGTCCCTATGTAAACATGTCATGCTGACTGTACAATATCATGGCTCTGCAGCAGCTTTTTGAACTGTCTGTGCCAGCTCTGCCACCAACTGATATTTTGCATTAAATAGTAATTAAACCTTTTTTCTTACATATTAATAAAATATGGTAAACTTTGAAATTTAGTGATTTTCACTTTATATTTGTTGTTTAATAGCCTTCTTCCAATGTTTCCTCTTTCACTCTCTCCTGTTGTCTTCTGTGAGTAGGGCAGCTTCCAGCCAAGAACCCACACTTTATCTCTCCTGCTTATTTCCACTGGTCAGCCAAGGCTCCAGTGACCCGGATCACCCTTTGCATTCCCAGATTGCTACTAGCCTCTTGGTCAGCCGCTGCCCATTCTTTTCTGACTTGCTTGGCAGCTCCATTGCTCCATTGCTGACCGTTCCCATTGGCCAGGCTCCTGTTCAGTAGCCTGTGCAACTAACCGACAGAACTGTTCAGTGCCCTATTGAGACGTCCTCTGACACTCCCTGATAAGGGCTGCTCGGAGGTCAGACTGACCTAAATTGTATGTTGTGTAGTAATTCACAATAGCACCCTTGTACTGCTGCCTGAACCCTCCAGCCTGAGGCTCAGTCCATTTTGAGGGCTAGGCCTCACTAACATGCCATTTGTGAGCTGCACACCCTGAGCAGCCATCTCACAGCAGCTCACCAGCTCTGGACCAGCACCAAAGCCAACAGAAAGGTTGGTTTTGGGTTGGGACTGATCGCAGTGCTGGGAGGCCCAGGGCAGCAGTAGTAGTCACCAACATTATCCTTGTGGTACCCCAGGGACCCATCCCTTGTTGCGCTTGTACAATAAAGTGGTTTGCTGGGATACATCAGAGGGCAGCCAAGAGTCAACCATATTGATGTGAGACTAGAGTCAATTATAGGCCAGACCAGACAAGGATGGCAGGTTTCCTCCCCTGGAGGACATGAGTCAACCAGATGGGTTTTATGACAATCCAACAGCTTCATGGTCACTTTTATTGCTTTATTTCCAGATTTTAAAAAAATCTCTTTGGGCGCAAAATTCAATGCCCTGATTTTCGGATTGGGGCTGCAGTTTATGGCATCCCGCTCTCTTTGGAAATAGAATGGGTAAAACAGAAAATTTGTCTACCCTTCCCATTTCCATAATTGCTGCATCAAGGTTAGTGATCCTCATGCAGCCGCAGTGCCCATTTTCATGTAGGTGCCCTCTGCACACTCCGAGGGGTGCTGACTAGCATTCGCTAGAATGCACATGCTCCAGACAGTGTCCCATATTTAAAGTCGCAGTCCCTATAAATGGGAAGTTACAGCAATGCACTGCAGGCTGCTGGATAATTGGTTTTGAAGTGAAACCATGTCACTGCATGGAAAGAGCAGAACGCCTAAATTCAGTGACACACCCCCAGACGCACTCTGCAGGAACTTGAAGGCCCAAGGTAGGCAATGTTTCTGGTGGTGGGCAAGAAGCCCTTCAGACTGACCCTCAGAAGGTAGTGGAAGCATGTTGTGAGGGTAGTCAATGCCCAATCAGTCAATGAACCACAATCAGTGCCTTCTTCCCTCTCTCTTGCAGGAGAAGGTCACATACATCAGGCAAGAAAGTCAGAGAACCAGCATGCATGCATCCCTTCAGTGCCCTGGAAGAAATGGTCCTTAGAATAATGGGCAACAGTGCCACAAAGGCAGTGGCGTCCGGTGCAGTGGAGGCTATTCTGGATGATGGTAAGTTGCTGTCTTATGCACCTTCTCCACACTCTTATCCTGAAAGATAGCATGAAATGGAAACTGCAAATGGAGTGACCGTGGAGCTCCTGATTTCCTTCCCACCCACCTTCCCTTACCCCTACCCCTACCCCACCCTTATGCTTTTGTGCTTTCAGATAACCAGGAACTTCCGGCTACCCAGCCCTCCAGAAATATGTCGAGGGGCTAGAGGATGAAGATAGCCTGGAAGAAGCAGCACAGTCACTCGACCTAACACTTGCAGCCACCAGCTCAGATGCTGGATATGCATGTGGCGCGTCACTGGGCATAAGTGGACTGTAGACAGGACAGGGGGATAGGTCAACTCATGTGTGACCTCCCTGGAGGACGGGTCACACACCAGTTCTGCAGCCGAAGGGACTCAGATGAGGACCTCTTTGGGGACGACTATAGGAAAACGTTGATGAGCATGCACACTGAGATGCTTGGTGCATTGGCAAGCCTGCAAGATAGCCTTCAATCACTGGCTAGGAGTGTGGTGGAGTCCAGCTCCACTGAAACACAGGGCATCATGCAGAACCTGAAGCCCATCCTTTCTACCATGGAGACGGTGGGCACCTCTGTGATAGCGCTACCAGACCAACCCATGCTGGAGCGTCTGATGGCTGTTGTCTCAGTGCTGCCAATGTATCAGTGCTGCAATGGAAGATTAAACGGAAGTCTTGAAATCACTAGCTGCTGGGATACAGGCTCAGGTTGCTGCCATCCAGTCTGTGTCTGTAGCCATCTCGGCACAGACAGCTGACATCATGGATGTGGATTTCAATGATCAATGGGGCATGCAGGTTCTCACAGCAGTCCAGCAATCTGTGCTCCAGTAGATTACTCAGATTGATGAGGTGTTGCACCATGGAGCATGAACCTCTTAGGTTGACAGCATTCATGCTCCCACCACTGCCACTCCACCACTGTCTTCGCTGGTGCCTCTTAGCCAGCCAGTCCTGACAACCACCACCCATGCCGAGGCAGTGCAGTCGGAAGCTGGGTCCTCAAAGCCCAGAGCTACTTGAGAGCATCCTGCAAGGCCATATTCAGTTTCCACCAGTGAACATCAGCAGCCTTCCACCAGCCATGCTCCAGCCACTGGGGCAGCACTGCATAGGAGCACTAGGCCAGGCAAGGGCACCCCGAGACAGGCATGAAGGGAATGCACAAGGGTGAGTAGTTCTGTTTTTTTTGGTGTAATTGCTGTATTGTTGGATAAAGATGTTGTGTGAAGGTTATTTCTGTTGCTCTTTATTGACTATTGCAGGCCAAGGGGACTTTGTCATGGGGAGTCTGAAATGGATGTCCTGTAAAGGGATGGTAGGTCCATGTTAGGGGTGGGGAAGTTCCATTCAACTGATGCAAAGCCTCACTATGCAGCCCCTCTTGCTCTGTCCAATTATAGTTGGTGCATGTGGCCCTGTCCTCTCCGCCTTTTCCTCCTCCTCCTTCCTCCTGGGTCTCAAAATATCACAAACATGGAGAACCTCTTGGGCATGTATTGCAGAGACCTGGATTGATCCGGGCAGCAAAATCTCTGCTTCAGCAGGCTGATGGCTTGCTCCACGGTGTTGCATGTAGCTCCACGGCTCTTGTAGAAGGCCCTCTGACCTCGCATTTTGGGATGCCAGAAGGGGTTCATGAGCCAAGTGTGGAGGGGGTATCCGGTGTCTCAAAGCAGCCACCCTGTTGTCTGTCTTGGAGGCCCGAAGATGGTGGGTAGTGCAAACAGTCAAAGGACGAAAGCATTGTGGGAGCTTCCAGGATAGCGAGCATTCATCAATAAGAATTGCACATTTATTGAGTGGTAGCCCTTGCAGTATTGCTCCCCATTGATGTGGCGGGCGGGGGATGGGGAGAGGGGTTGGTGGTTGTCGCAGAGCCATCGATGACGACCTGTACCCACTGGGAAGCCTGCTACCCTGGCAAACCCACGTGCCCTCTCATCTTGGTCGTCCCTCCTCAGGGAGAAGAGAATGAAGTCCCCTTTTCTCCTCTAGAACCTTCTGTCACCTCCCTGATGTTTCAATGGCTGGCTCATTGCTAATGTCACTAGCTGCTGCCTTAAAGTAACTGGTTGTGAAGAAGGAAAAGGGCAAAGGTGATCTTCACTGGCACTAGGAAGGCTGTCCGCACCCTGATTTAAGGCTTCAAGTCTTCGTGAAGGAGGTGACACAACTCCGTCATCACCTCCTCAGTAAAGCAAAGCCTCCTGAGGACACTGCTCCTGGTTCATCCCAAGGTCCTCCTGGAAGACCATCTTGGAGTATGGCCTTCTAAGGAGAGCCCTCCTTCCCTGCCCTCTCTCCCTCCTTCTCTGCTGCTTCTGCTCGTGCTGCAGAGCAAGTGGCACTGCAACTGCTGAGTCCACACTTATCAGAGGCTAGGTAATTCACTCAGCCTTTCTGTGGTCAGAAATAACCTTCACACTCCTCCAGCAACTCACCACAGTGCTTCCATCAACCTTGCCCTGAGCACAAGTAAGCCAGAAGCACCTGAGCTGCAACTTATTGGTTGGCCCTTGAAATAACCCCAGAATATGGCCCATTTTGCTTGCTAATGCTTGTTTTTTTTTTCCAGGAGTGAATAAGAAAGGCATTCCCTGCACATTTGTTGTCCAATTTTTGGATTTGTGTATTGCATCATCCCATCATGATCTCACCCTTTCAAGCTCTTTGGGCACACACAGGGGACGCACCTGTGTATGCCACTCCAGTCACCTTGACACTGCACGGCCAGTGTGAGAAGTAACTAGTGGCACATCCCACGTCACTAACATGGAGTTATGTCTGCTTGGTGCCTCTAGAAGTAGTGCTATGCAATTAAATTTCACACCCTTAACCTTTTAGCTGCTTTGGTGAGATTTGAACTTAATTACTCGTTCAGGTAATGTAACCACCATTATGCGACAGTACCAACCTTACAGTTGTTGTAATAGAGCAAACGTACCAATTTGCACACAGCAAAGTTCCACAAACAACGTGATAATGACCATATGGTGTGTTGTTTGTTGTGGGATAAATGTTACCAGAACACTCGTGAAAATTCCCCTGCTCTTCTTCTAATAGTGCATGGGATATTTTACATCCAATTGCGAGGGCAGACAGGGCCTTGGTTTAATTTCTCATCAGAAAGACGGCCCCTCTGACAATGCTGCATTCAGGACTGCATTGCAGCATCAGCCTAGGTTTCCTCAAAACCCAGAATGAGACTTGAACCCACAACCTGTGACTCCGAAGCAACAGTGCTTCTACTGAACCAAGCTAATATTCAGGCTCCATTAACAGAACCATTGTGCTAGTGTATCCATGGAAAAAAAAACACTGCAGGCATTTCAAATACAAAGAGTGTCTTGTATCGGTGTATTTGATTATATTCTTATTTTATACATTGGGCTAACAGTGGAAGCAAGGCTGATCTCTCCCAGAAAGAGTTTGGACAAATGACTCGCAAATACGTCTCCAAAACCAGACTTGGGTGTCGTGTTTTAGAGTTGGGAGTCTAAAGATATGGGAATTCTACTAATTCATTCTATAAACATACCTGTAATTTGAGATGCTGAAAAAGTGGGGTTGATTTTAACCCCTGGTGAGTTTTGGGCAGGCTGGGTAGGAGGGTGCAAAACTCACTCACTGGCCTACATTTGAATCCCAGACTTCATTTACATATCCTTGGTCAGCTGCCCGTCTGAGACTTGCTAGGACCATGATTTGCGTACATTGATGAGGTCCCACCTGCTTCAAACGAAGGCCCCAGTTACCGAATCGCAATGAGCAGTTAACATGGTAGTCAGTGCCTTTACAACAGCAACAACAACTTGCATATTAGTGCCTTTAATCTGTTAAAATATCACAAGAGGCTTCCCCGGCACATTACCAAAACAAGTGACACCAAGCCACATTAGGTGGTGTTAGGACATGAAGAGGTACGTTTCAGGAGCATCTTAAAATGGGCCAAAATTTGGCAGATGGAGTTTAACGTGGATAAGTGTGAGGTTATCCATTTTGGTCGGAAGAATAGAAAGGCAAATTATTATCTAAATGGAGAGAAACTTCAGAGTGCTTCAGTGGAGAGGGATCCAGGTGTCCTCGTGCATGAATCGCAGAAAACTACTATGCAGGGTGCAACAGGTAATAAGGAAGGCAAATGGAATTTTGGCATTTATTGCTAAAGGAATAGAGTATAAAAGTAAGGAAGTGTTACTGCAACTGTACAAGGCATTAGTGAGACCGCACCTGGAGTATTGTGTACAGTTTTGGTCCCCTTACTTGAGGAGGGATGTAGTTGCATTGGAGGCAGTTCAGAGGAGGTTCACTAGATTGATTCCAGAGATGAGAGGTTTGTCTTATAAAGAGAGATTGAGCAGTTTAGGCCTTTACTGTCTAGAGTTTAGAAGAATGAGAGGAGATCTAATTGAGGTATATAAGATGATTAAGGGAATCGACAAAGTAGACGTAGAGAGGATGTTTGCTCTGGTGGGGCAATCTAGAATGAGAGGTCATAGTTTTAGGATAAGGGGTAGCAGATTTAAAACAGAGATGAAGAGAAATTACTCATCTCAAAGGGTCGTGAGTCTGTGGAATTCACTACTCCAGAGTGCGGTGGATGCCGGGACATTGAGTAAATTTAAGGAGGAAATCGACAGATTTTTAATTAGTAATGGGTTGAGGGGTTATGGAGAACGGGCAGGAAAGTGGAGTTGAGGCCAAGATGAGATCAGCCATGATCGTATTGAATGGCGGAGCAGGCTCGAGGGTCTGAATTGCCTACTCCTGCTCCTAGTTCTTATGTTCTTATGTTCTAAAGGAGGAGAGGCAGGCTGAGAGACATGGGAGGGAATTCCAGAGCTTAGGGCCCAGGCAGCTGAAGGCATGGTCATCAATGGTGCAGCGAGCAAAATTGGGAATGTGTAAGAAGTCAGAATTGAAGGAATGCAGAGATCTTGAAATTTGTAGGGCCAAAGAGGTTACAGGGATAGGGAAGGGCAAGGCCATGAAGGGATTTTAAAACAAGAATGAGAATTTTTAAATCGAGGTGTTGCCAGACTGGAAACCAATGTAGGTCAGCGATAACAGGGGTGAAGTGTGAAAGAGAATTGGTGCAAATTAAGATAAGGGCTGTAAAGGTTTGAATGGAAGATGAAAGGCCGCTCAGGGGAGCATTGGAATAATTGAGTGTGGAGGTAACAAAGGCATGGATGAGAGCTTCCTCAGTAGATGACTGAGGTGGGGAGGAGATGGGTGATATTACAGAGGTGAAAATAGGCAGTCTTGGTCATGGAACATATATGGGGTTGGAAGCTCATCTCAGTCAAATACAACACCAAGGATGCAAAGAGTCTGGTTTAGCCTCAGAATATGGCCAGGAAGAGGAATGGATTGGGTGGTTGGGGAACAATGTTTCTGGAGTGGGTCAAAGATAATGGATTCCCAATATTTAGTAGGAGTAAATTTTTACTCATTGAGTACTGAATGTCAGACAAGCAGTGTGACAAATCAGAGACAGTGGAGGGGTCAAGAGAGATGGTGATGAGGTAGAGTTGGGTGTTGTCAACATACACGTGGAACCTGACATTGTGTTTTTGGATGAGGCCTGCAGCATGTTGATGAGAACAAGGAGGGGGAGCAGGATAGATCCTTGGTACTCTGGAGATAATGGTATGTGAGAGGGAAGAGAAGTCATTGCAGATGATTCTCTGGATACAACTGTATTGATAAGAATGGAATCAGATAAATGATGTTCCATCAGGCTATAGGACAGTGGAGAGATGTTGGAGAAGGATGGTGTTGTTAACTGTGTCAAAGGCTACAGACATGGCGAGAAGGTTGAGGAGGGATACAGTTGGTTACAGTTACATAGGATGTTGTCATTCCCAGTAAAGATAAATCATATTCCTACTTTTAAGATATGAACTTTATTCAATGTAGACACTTTGAAATTGACTTCTCCTTTAAAAAAGTGGACAATGTGTTACAGGATGGCCGCTGAAGATCAGATGAACTGTCCTGTATATTCAAACTGTCTCACTATCTTAAAAGGGCAAAAGGATACATTCCAGTCTAAGAGATATTAGAGATACAACACTGAAACAGGCCCTTCGGCCCACCGAGCCTGTGCCGACCAAGAATCACCCATTTATACTAACCCTGCAGTAATCCCATAATCCCTACCACCTACCTACACTAGGGGCAATTTACAATGACCAATTTACCTATCAACCTGCAAGTCTTTGGCTGTGGGAGGAAACCGGAGCACCCGGCGAAAACCCATGTCATAACAGAATGATACACATCCAGACATTAATGGATGGCCATGGATTTCACATACTGGTCCATTGTGTGGTCACACCAGGGGTGAAGGTCATGCATCAACGAACAGAAATGCTAATGTGATGAATTTTTACCTTAAAAAGGCAACCCTCTAGAGAGAGAGAGCAGTCCAGCCAGGGGCTGTGGAAAGATCCAGCCTAAACAAGAATAATTATACACTTCAGCTTGATGCAGCAGGGAAGGGAAAGTGACCACCACCTCCAGTCTGAAATCTTAACCACCAGAAAACTACAAGACATCAACAAGTTCAGGAGTACAAACACTCATACCAGCACCTTTAAAATAGGTTAACTGTAGACCACAAACACCTGCCGCACCTTGAACCCCAACCCTTCACCTTCTATCTTCTCTTGAGAGTGCATGTGAGAGTGAATGCATGCGTAAATGGTGTGTGAACATTTTGGGAAATTAATATTGTTCAATAAATAGTTAATCTTCTGTTTTAAACCTACATGAAAAGCTGTAATTTGTTTATTTTGACCCTAAAAACGCTTAGGGGCTAAGACAACATTTTAAACAAAACACAATTGCAGTCAGTTGGGAGGTGAACAGTGGGAACTACCCACATCCCTTACCACCTGTCCATAATAATGTGATTTGTGACTGATAAGGGCTGTTTCAGTACTGTAGCAGGGTGAAAACCTAATTGGAGGGATTCATACATGGAGCTACAGGAAAGAGGGGCATGAATTTGGAGGTGACAATATGTTCAAGGACTCAGAGAAGAAAGGAAGGTTGCAGATGGGACGGTAATTTGCAGAGAGAGAGGGGTGATGGGTGGGTATTTTGAGCAGAGGGGTGATGACAGTAGATTTGAAGGGGAGGGGAACAGTACCTAGGGAGGCAACCTTTAACAATAAGTTAAGAAGTTGTGTGGTCAGCAGTTTGGTGGCAATAGTGTTGAGGGAGTAGAAGGTGGGTCTCATAGAGTCATATAACACAGAAACAGGCCAATTGGCCCATCGTGTCTGTGCCAGCCATTAAGCGCCTACCTATTCTAATCCCAGTTTCTAGCACTTGGCCCCGTAGCCTTGTATGCTATGGCATTTCAAGTGTTCATCTAAATACTTCTTAAATGTTGTGAGAGTTCCTGCCTCTACCATCTCTTCAGGTAGTGTGTTCCACATTCCAACCACCCTCTGGGTGAAAATTCTTTTCCTCAAATCCCCTCTGAACTTTCTGGCCCTTACCTTAAATCTATGCCCCCTGGTTATTGACACCTCCACTAAGGGAAAACGTTTCTTCCCATCTAACCTATCAATGACTTCATAATTTTGTTTACCTCAATCAGGTCCCCCTCAGCCTTCTCTGCTCCAAGGAAAACAACCCTAGCCTTTTCAGTCTCTCTTCATAGCTGAAATGCTCCAGCCCAGGCAACATCCTGGTGAATCTCCTCTGCACCCTCTCCAGTGCAATCACATCCTTCCTATAGTATGGTGCCCAGAACTGTACACAGTACTCCAGTTGTGGCCTAACTAACATTTTATACAGCTCCATCATAACCTCCCTCTCTTATATTCTATGCCTCGGCTAATAAAGGCAAGTATCCCATATGCCTTCCCAACCACCTTATCTACCTGTGCAGCTGCCTTCAGTGATCTATGGATAAGTACATCAAGGTCCCTCTCACCCTCTGTACTTCCTAGGATCCTACCATCCATTGTATATTCCCTTGCCTTGTTAGTCCTCCCAAAATGCATCACCTCACACTTCTCAGGATTAAATTCCATTTGCCACAGCTCCGCCCATCTTACCAGCCCATCTATATCGTCCTGTAATCTAATCTCACTATTTACGACACCACCAATTTTCATGTCATTTGCAAACTTACTGATCATACCTCCTATATTCACGTCTAAATCATTTATGTACACGACAAACAGCAAGAGTCCCAGCACCAATCCCTGTGGTACAGGCTTCACTCACAGAAACAACCCTCGATCATCACCCTCTGCCTGCTGCCACTAAGCCAATTTTGGATCCAATTTGCCAAATTACCCTGGTTCCCATGGGTTCTTACCTTCTTAACCAAACTCCCATGCGGACCTTATCATGGACAAGATGAGGTCAGAGAGGGCATAATGGGAGGTAAGAGAAAGACTAGAGAAAGATCCAAGGGCAGAAGGAAATCCTGGGGAAGTTTGGCTTGATGGACTAGGGCAAGGGAGGAAAGTGGCAGAGGCAGCTGATCAAATGATCTCTCTCTTAGTGACAAAGAAGTCCATGAGCTCCTCGCACTTGGTGTTGGTGGTGAGGTTGAAAAAGAGTTGGGGAGAGGGTTTTAAGAAGACATTTTGTAAGGGTGAAGAGAAGCCAAAGGTTATTTTTGAATTCCAGGAAAATCCTGGAATAGTGAGACGTTTTGGCAGAAGGGAGCAAACACAATAGTGCTTGATGTGGTCCAGCCAGCTCTGTTTGTCATAAACATTCAAATCGGGGTTTGTCAGATTTGTGGGAGCAAAGCTGAGAACCATACTGGGAGAACGACCAGAGTGAGAGAGATTAATGATTTTAATAGGGATAAAATGGAAGTTTGATTGAGCAGATTGCTAGCTCCAGGATAGTCATGGTGAATGGAGGGCCAAAGGCTAGATAATTTGGAATTTGAAAGTGCTGTTACTTAGGGGAGAGATTTTACCAGCAGTCCACACAAAAGGATTTGCAGTTGGGAGGGGGGTGGAAGGACATATAGATGGAGAGCAATACAAGCAAGTCAAAAGATATGACTTTATGTGTAATTGACACAATGGTAGTAGAGAGGCTACGTGAGATGGCAAGGTCAAGAGGGTGGCCATGAGTTTATATGGAGGGAGAGATTAAGGGAGGATAGGAGGGCTGTGAACTCAGAGGAAAGAGGTCATGATGGGTTGAGATGGAGATTGAAATCACCAAGGATGAGAAGTCGCTTGGTGCAGAGGGAGGAAAGCAGTGAAGATTAGCCCCCAGTACGTATAATGAGTGGGAAGTTCAACCAGAGTGTAGGATGGGGCAATTGGGGTTTCCCTTCGTAAGGAGGTAGCAACCATTGCCTTGATGGGCCCTTCAAAGGCACAGAGGGAAATTGCAGACTTATCTAAGAGGGAGTCAAGCTCGGGATGACAGCAGGAGAGTTGGAAGATTGCGGAGTGCTGAAAGGTTGGGTAGGAATTTGGGAGTGCACAGTATCCAAGTGGGGAGAACTGAAAGGAGGCAAGACAATGGGAGAGAGGGGGAGAGAGGGCCTAGAAAGGGTAAAGAGAAAAAGAAAGAAAGTGAGGGAAGAAAAAGTGAAGTAGAAGTGATGAGCTCAGATCTGGAGAGGCAGCCAAAAGATACACGCAAATTGACACAAGGATACTCCTGCCATACAATTAGGTCATGGCTGATCTGTACTTCAACTCCATTGACCTGGTTTCGCTCCATATCCCTTCCTATTCTTACCTAACAAATGTCTATTTAACTCACTGATTTCCCTCCTAAACGGCCTAGTTCTTATTTGAAGATTAACTCAACCAGACATTCAGTTTTCTGATCAAAGAAAATGAGAGTGTTCTTTCACGAGCTTCACAAATAGGGCTTGGAAACAAATAACCACCAGGAGCCCATGATTCTGCATGGCATTGGAGATCCACTGATTGAATCAACACTGAAACCATGATGGAACCTCAGCGAAACTGGATTGCATATATCGGGAAAGTTGAAAACAAGGGTGGAGTTTTACGGCTCCCCCCACCCCCTCCCCCATAGGAGCGGGCTGGTGGCGGGGGTGGGGGGGGGGGGGGAGGTGTGCGGTGGAATCATAAAATTCAGTAGGAGACAGATGGGGGGGCTCCCGTTCTTGATGCCTTCCCGCCCCCACTGCAATTTTACGAGGGGCGGCAGTGGCAAGAAATGGCCTGCCTGCCCCAGGTCAATCAAAGCCCTTAAGTGGCCAATGAACTGCCACTTAAGGGCCTCCTACCACCACTGCTGGTATTTTACCAGTGGCCAGCGAGCCCCAGGAGGCCGCCCAGTAAAACCTGGCGGACTCGTGCCAGGCTGCGGGGGCCCTCCTGATCGGGCATCATGTGCCCCACGGAGTGCCCCCCCCCCATGACCCAACTGCCCCACTGCACTACACTTCCCCACCCCCCACCCCCAGCCCAACCTACCCCCTTTGCCTTGCTGAGGCCCGGCTGATTGTCACCAGGAAGGCCCCAGACACTTACCTTGTTTCCGGGCTGGCGTCCCTCTTACTGCTGTGGCTGGGTAGAGTCCCAGCTGTGGCCACCTCTCCTGGAGGCGGGATTTCCTGTCTCAGAGGGTGGAAGTTCCACCCAAGGTCAATTAAGGGCCTGGGCCACGCAAAATGCTGGCATGGCTTCCAGGCCCGGCTGAGGCTGGCTCGCCCCTGACTTTTCGCTCAACGTAAAATTCTGGCCAAGATATGGCATATCAAGCTAATGATTTAGATGTGAATATAGGAGGTATGATCAGTAAGTTTGCAGATGACATGAAAATTGTTGGTGTCGTAAATAATGAGGAGGAAAGCCTTAGATTACAGGACAATATAGATGGGCTGGTGAGATGGGCAGAGCAGTGGCAAATGGAATTTAATCCTGAGAAGTGTGAGGTGATGCATTTTGGGAGGACTAACAAGGCAAGGGAATATACAATAGATGGTAGGACCCTAGGAAGTACAGAGAGTCAGAGGGACCTTGGTGTACTTGTCCATAGATCACTGAAGGCAGCAGCATAGGTAGATAAGGTGGTTGGGAAGGCATATGGGATACTTGCCTTTATTAGCTGAGGCACAGAATGTAAAAGCAGGGAGGTTATAATGGAACTGTATAAAATGCTAGTTAGGCCACAGCTGGAGTACTGTGTACAGATCTGGTCACCACACTATAGAAAGGATGTGATTGCACTGGAGAGGATGCAGAGGAGATTCACCAGGATGTTGCCTGGGCTGAAGCATTTCAGCTATGAAGAGAGACTGGATAAGCTAGGGTTGTTTTCCTTGGAGCAGAGAAGGCTGAGGGGGACCTGACTGAGGTATACAAAATTATGAGGGGCATAGCTAGGGTAGATAGGAAGAAACGTTTTCCCTCAGCGGAGGTGTCAATAACCAGGAGGCATAGATTTAAAGTAAGGGGCAGGAGGTTTAGAGGGGATTTGAGGAAAAAAAATTTTACCCAGAGGGTGGTTGGAATCTGGAAAAAACTTGTCTGAAGAGATGGTAGAGGCAGGAACACTCACAACGATTAAGAAGTATTTAGATGAGCTCTTGAAACGCCATAGCATAAAAGGCTACGGGCCAAGTGCTAGAAATGGGATTAGAATAGATAGGTGCTTGATGGCTGCATGGACACAATGGGCCAAAGGGCCTGTTTCTGTGCTGTGTAAGTCTATGACTCTATGACTCTAAGCTGATCCCAGAGGTCTATGACCATTTGCTCATCTACTTATCACCCCCACTGCTCATGGCTGTCAAGGTTTATAGAACCTATTGTCTGGCAAACCCCAGCTGCTAAGACTGAGGCATACATTATTTCGCCACATGAACAGTAAAACTTAAAAATTGCAAACCCTGACTGGAAGGACATTTACAGAGTACCAGACAATGTTGAAACAATAGGGACTCAGTGGTTGCTTCTCCAATACACAGAAGTGGTCAGACCAGTTTTAGCCACATGGCTGTTGCAGGGAAATTTGAACTTCCAACAAAGGATGTGAACAGACTGTTCCATATAAGGAGCTAAGTCACATGGCTAACCTGCTGGGCAACTTGTGAGTTTTATTTTATTTGAACTCCCAACAAAGGGATTTGAGTGCAGAGAAAGCATTGTGCTCATGGAGTAAAAACCTCTCCTGAAACTGAAAACATCACCTTTCTGGTCTGCCTCCTCATCTCTCAGGGAACTGAAACCATTGAAGACAAGTAATCTCAGAGAGAGAAAGGGTTTCCTATGTGAACAAGGTTTAAGACTAATACTGGGCCCCAACGAAGCGCAAGACCATATCTACAGCAAGCTTGAGAAACAGTAACAAGATATTGCCTCAAACTGTTCTACTTATCTTTTCTTCTGTTCTTTTCTGTCCCTATCTTGCATGTTTATATCGCGTGTGCATGCTAGCGTGAGCGGTGAGCGCTTCGTATATCTGTAGGTGTGAACCGTATTAGAGTTTAAGTTTAAGGTTTAATAAATCTCCTCTTTCTGCTTTAAACCAAAGAAAGCCTGTTTGTGCTCATTTATTTGCCTTATAATTGGAAAGTTGTCAACAAGGATTCACAAAGGGGGAGATCAAAACACAGTGTGTTTAAAATTAAACCCTGCTACAATAAGACCAGGTGAAGACCCTGAGACACATTGCTGACCTGGTCCTAACACTATTGACAGTCAGAGGCAGAAGAATTCTTCAAAGGTAATTGAGCTAAGATGGTTAAAAATTCTACACACAAAGGCTTGTGAGATGTGGAGCACTCTCTCTCAGATGCCCACCTGACTCCTGTCATAGCAGCTAAGGAAAGAATAAATAAAATTCGAATATGTATAGATTGTTTAAATTACGTCAACATTGTCAATTTGAAAGTAACCCTGTGGGTATTTTGTTAAAACTTGCCACACAGATTGTAATTTGTGGTAGGATAGCCAAGCAGTGGCTGGATCTTGCAGGTTAATTTCATATTTTCATCAATAAGCATTACTACTGAGCAATTAATGTAATGTCAGATTGTAATCAATTGATGCACGTCTCTTAGACTTAGAGGTGACAGTATTGGCTGTGAACCTTTCTTATTGAAACGAATGTCATAATTTCCTAAGTAATGGGCCACACAGTGGGATATTCATTGTTGCATTACCTATGATTTGCTGTACGCTAGTGTCAAAGGTCAACAAACTGTGAGCAGTGCAACTACAATTTTCTGATAAGCCGCTGTTGCATATGAGGCTCTACCTCGGGTACAGGAGGTGGAAAACTGAATTGAATGTTTACCACCATCAATGTAAGAGCATAACCCAACTTTCAGAGGATGCATAGGAACATAGGAACAGGAGTAGGCCATTAAAGCCCTTGAGCCTGTTCTGCCATTCTATGGCTGATCTGCGACCTAACTCCATATACCCACCTTTGCCCCATATCCCATAACCTTTGGTTCCCAAAAATATATCAATCTCAGGTTTAAAATTGGCAATTGATTTAGCATCAATTGCCATTTGTGGAAGAGAATTCCAAGCTTCTACCATGATTTGCGTGTCAATAATTTGCCTTCAATTACATGAACTTCAACTTTAGCTAGCAGTTTCTTTTGAGGAATTTTACCAAATGCCTTCAGGAAGTCCATATAAGTGATACCCTTAGATATTACTCTGTCCACTATTTTAGTCACCTCTTCAAAAAATTCTATCAGGTTCGTCAGGCATGACTTGCCCTTTACAAATCTGGTTCAATGAAGAGTGCAGGACAGCATGCCAAGGAGTAGCACCAGGCATACCTAAAAATGAAGTGCCAACCTGGTGAAACTACAACACAGGACTGCAAGCATGCTAAACAGTGGAAGCAGCATGCAATGAGCAAATGTTAAGGCCACGTGGTGTGATGTGGGTGGTTTCCACTGCCCACCTGACTGTACCATTGTATTAAGAGTTTAGCCCCTTTGTGTTTTATTTTTTCAAATAAACAGAAGCAAAAGGTTTTCTTGTAGGTTTTTTAAAAAACAGAAAGCCAACTGTCTATTGATCAATACGCCTTATCCCGAAATTGACACAACCACATTCGCTCGCGCGCACACACACACAAGAAGAAACAGATAGAGAAGGAAAAGAGGTGGGTGGGCTTTAGCGGGGAGAAGGGTTCCAATAAATAAATTCTCTTGAGACTCGAGTCATAGAGGGTTGCAGACCTGTGATGATTGTATATGTCTCTCTTGATTAAAGGTTCTGTTGAAGTTGATGGGTCACTTCTAGCTCTCTCTCTGCTGTATGATGAAGATTTTTTTCCCCCAGCAGAGCATGTGCTTTCTGGCTTTCTGGAAGGTCAGCAGTTACAAGTAGCTTCACCTCCTGGGTCAGTCTCTCTCTCTCTTTTCTGTCTGTCTCTTTTTAAAGGTAGAATTGTCACGTCTCATCTCCTGTTAGGAGACACTCTGGTTTCTTTCCCATGATGATCACACAATGACCCATTCAATTACAAAAGGTTAATCTTACATAAGCTTACATCGACCATTTCCATTATAAACTTGTACATTGGAATATAGAATGGAAAAAGTTGCCACAAAAGTATGATACAGCAAGAAGGCTTATTTCAGACAGGAAATGCATGCAGACTAAGATTGGTGGCCATTTTGGACCATTTATTTTATTTATTTATTTATTTAGAGATACAGCACTGAAACAGGCCCTTAGAACCCTTCGGCCCACCAAGTCTGTGCCGTAAAGTAGGGGGTGGGGCAAGAGGTAACAAAAGAGGTGTTGATAGGACAAAGTCACACAGAATAACTGACCAGAAGGTAAAGGAAAAAAGGAAAATGGTATGTTAATGGTGTGCTGAAAGACAACGCGTTAGTACAGAGAGAGTGTGAATTGACTGTAAAGCACAGAGCACTCCAAGCACAAACACTAAAAATTAAATAAAAAACAGAAACAGTAGGTAGGCACAGTAGAAACACACTAACCAAACTAAAAACACTAAAATAAAATAACCAAATAAAATAGAAAAACTAACTAAACATAGAAAGGGGGAGTCTGTCATGCTCTGAAATGATTGAACTCAATGTTCAGTCCGATGTGCCTAATCGGTAGATGAGATGCTGTTCCTCGAGCTTGCGTTGATGTTCGCTGGAGCACTGCAGCAATCCCAGGACAGAGATGTGAGCATGAAAGCAGGGTGGGGTGTCGAAATGGCCAGCAACCAGAAGCTTGGGGTCATGCTGATGGACTGAGTGGAGGTTTTCTGCAAAGCGGTCACCCAATCTGCGTTTGGTCTCCCCAATGTAGAGGAGACCACATTGTGAGCAGTGAATACAGTATACTAAATTGAAAGAAGTACAAGTAAATCGCTGCTTCACCTGAAAGGAGTGTTTGGGGCCTTGGATAGTGAGGAGAGAGGAGGTAAATGGGCAGGTATTACACCTCCTGCGATTGCAGGGGAAGGTGCTGTGGGAAGGGGACGAGGTGGTGGGGGTAATGGAGGAGTGAACAAGGGTGTCACGGAGGGAACAAATCCTTCGGAATGCTGACAGGGGAAGGGAGGGGAAGTTGTGTTTGGTAGTGGCATCACGCTGGAGGTTGTGGAAATGGCGAGGATAATCCTTTGGATGTGGAGACTGGTGGGGTGAAAAGTGAGGACAAGGGGAATCCTGTCACAGTTTTGGGAGGGAGGGGAAGGGGTGAGGGTAGAGGTGCGGGAAATGGGCCGGACATGGTACCATTCCAGAGCCCCTTGTGATTGGGGGTAATACACTGTGGATTTCAGCTGGTCAATACCGAGGCTTTGTATGACCTTCTGGAACATTCAGTACATCAAATTGTTTCCCTGATCGGACTGTATTTCTTTGGGCAGTCCGTATCTGGTGAAGAACTGGGTTAACCCTTGGCTTTGGTAGTAATTTTTCTCAAGGGCTTCTGGGAATCTGGTGGCTATGTCCATGATAGTTAACAGGGTACTAATGACCTGTCTTGGTTTTGGGTAGGGGTCCCATGCAAATTGATTAGAACTCTACTGAAAGGTTCTTCAAGAGCAGGAATGGGGTCAGTGGCACAGGTGGTGGGTCGAAGTTTCCCAATAATCTGGCAGGTATTGCAGATTGGGCAAAATTGAACCACATCCTTGTGGAGTTCCAGCCAGTAAAAGTGTCGGGTCTTTCAGATGCCCGCACGCCCAGCCAAAGGGATTTTATGGGCAATTCGCCGAGTCTTTGCATGATATTTCGAGGGGAAGCACAATATAGGAAGATAGGAACAGGAGTAGGCCATTCAGCCCCTCGAGCCTGTCCCGCCATTCAATGAGATCATGGCTGATCTGCAGCCTAACTCCATATACCTGCCTTTGGCCCATATCCCTTAATATCTTTGCTTAACAAAAATCTATCTAGCTCAGATTTAAAATTAACAACTGTTCTAGCTTCAACTGCTGTTTGTGGGAGTGAGTTCCAAACCTCTACCACCCTTTGCGTGAAGAAGTGCTTCCAAACATCTCTCCTGAATGGTTTGTTCCTAATTTTTAGACTATGCCCCCTAGTTTTAGAATCTCCAACCAGTGGAAATAGTTTATCTTTATCTAGCCTGTCTTTTCCTGTTAATATCTTGAAGACTTCAATCAGATCACCCCTTAACCTTCTAAATTCTAGCGAAAACAGGCCTAATTTGTGTAATCTCTCCTCGTAACTTAACCCCTGTAGTCCAGGTATCATTCTTGTAAACCTACGTTGCACTCCCTCCGAGGCCAATATATCCTTCCTAAAGTGTGGTGCTCAGAACTGCTCACAGTACTCCAAGTGGGATCTAACCAGGGTTTTGTACAGCTGCAGCATAACATCTGTGTCATTATACTCCAATCCTCTAGATATAAAGGCTAGCATTCCATTAGCCTTTTTGATTATTTTCTGCACTTGCTCGTGGCATTTTAAAGATCTATGCACCTGAACCCCCCAAGTCTCTTTGGACATCCACTGTACTTAACCTTTTCACATTTAGAAAGTACCCTGCTCTATCCTTTTTTGGTCCAAAATGGATAACCTCACACTTGCCCAGATTGAAATCCATCTGCCACAGTTTTGCCCATTCACCTAGTCTGTCAATATCTCTTTGCAATTTTATTCTATCATCTAGACTGTCTACAATGATGCCTAACTTTGTATCATCAGCAAATTTGGATATATGACTTACTATGCCATCATCCAAGTCGTTAATGAATAATGTGAATAATTGAGGCCCCAACACAGATCCCTGTGGGACACCACTAGTCACATCCTGTCAATCGGAGTACTTATCCATTATCCCCACTCTCTGTCGCCTAGCACTCAACCAACTTTCTAACCATGTCAATAATTTGCCCTCAACTCCATGGGCTTCTACTTTAGTTAACAGTCTCTTATATGAGACTTTATCAAATGCCTTCTGGAAGTCCATATAAATAACATCCATAGACATTCCTCTGTCCACTACCTGAGTCACCTCTTCAAAAATATGGTGAACTACTATCCATGCCTCTTCTATGGGTCTCTGTGGGGATCTCCATTTCCTCATTAAAATGTCATTTTTTACATAGTAACACTAGGGCAGCTTCTCTGCATCTGCCTCGGAATAAGCTGTCTTTACTATCTTTTTTAAAATCAGGGTTTGTTTCTTGGGGCTTCAATTATGGAGGGTCTGTCATATACTTTCCCTAAATCTCCGAACAAAAGTTTCAGCCAGCCAGAACTCTGGGTCATTGGGCTGATTTACTGGTTCAGCTCTCTCTGGGGGAGCTTTCATGGCCCTGGTCCTTATGACTGCACAGGCAGGAAAGATTCTGGGGACTTCCTCCTATATTTGTTCTGTCTCCTCAGCCTCATTTGGCTGGTCTAATACCATTGGGGCTGCGACCACCTTACCTCCAGCTGAGTAGCAAGTCTATGCTGGCCACAGGGAGACTACAAACATATGAGCATTGGAATTAGCAGCAGGAGTAGGACCCTCAGCCCCTCGAGCCTGCTCTGCCATTCGACTAGATCATGGCTGATCTGATTGTAACCTCAACTCCACATTCCAGCCAATCCCCAATACCCTTTCCCCCCACCTTGCTTATCAAGAATCTATCTATCTCTGTCTTAAAAATATTCAAAGACTCTGCTTCCACTGCCTTTTGAGGAAGAGAATGCCAAAGACTGAATTGGGGATAAGGTTTGAGTGACTAACAGCATTTTCATTTTGGGTTTGCAGTCTCTGTAACTCAAACCGTCTTGCTACTTCCTCTCTTTGTATCTCCCTTTCCTCTTTATCTTTCTGAAATTGCATCTCTCCCATTTTCAACAGAATTCTAGCTAGAGCTATTCTTTCAGACTCTGATTCCACGCTGTCTTCTTCTAGTTCAGGAGTAAGTTTAAAATGGATGGCTAGACTTTTCACCAGTTCAGGTTTCTTTGCTTTTTGCCTGAAAGTGATTCCCATTTCTGTAGCTAAGCTTTTTAAATCTTCAACTCTTAATTTGTTTAACTTATCCCGGACTATCTCTCCCTGCTCCACAAACTCCTTAGCATTAAACGTGGCCATCTCTTTTGTTTCTAGCACCGTAGAGAGAAAAAAAGAATACAAGAAAACCTGTTTGTTTACTTTTCCACAATTTTAGAGATCAATTTTCCTCCCGTTTTCCAAATCTTTCATTTGTTTGGTGGTTCAGATTCTGGCTTTGAGCCCTCAATTTATTACGGCCACGTGGTATGATGTGGGTGGTTCCCACTGCTCAAATCCCCACCTGACCGCAGCTAGCGTATTTGTATTAAGAGTTTAGCCCTTTTGTGTTTTATTTTTCAAATAAACAGACAGCAACAGATTTTCTTGTGGGGTTTTTAAAAAAAACAGATCAATTGCTTATTGATCAATATGCCTTATCCCAAAATTCACATTCACTCACGCATTTGCTCACTCATACACAGACACACAGACACACAAAGAAACAGAGAAGGAAAAGAGGCAGATAGGTGTTAGTGGGGGGAGCAGTGTTACGATAAACCTGTTGAATTCTCTTGAGAATCAAGTTATAGAGGGTTACAGGCCTGTGATGATAGTAGATTTCTCTCTTGATTGAAGGTTCTGTGAAGATGGTGGGTCACCTCTAGCTCTCTCTCGTCTTTATGATGTAGATGTTGTTTTTTTCCAGCAGGGCATGTGCTTTCCGGGATGCCAGCAGTTACAAGTAGCTTCACCTTCTGGGTCAGTCTCTCTCTCTCCTTCTGGCAGTCTTTTTTTTAAAGGGTAAAACTGTCACTTCTCACCTCCTATTAGGAGACTTTCTAGTTTCTACCCATGGTGAATGCACAATGGCCCAGGACGTGGTTACTTCATACCTCCTTTGTTTTAGAAGAAGACATTCAATTCTGGAATGTTTCTATGATAGGTATGAGATGGGTTTCATTATCATCTTTTGGCTTTGAAGATTTGTCTTTGTCAGACTCTTTGAATATACAAAAGGTTAATCCCCTTCTCTTCGGTGGCCATTTTGGACCATTGTTCACTTTTTAAAAATAAAGATGCATTTTTTAAAGAGAAAATCTGTTTTTTCATAACTCTTCAGAGTTACTCCAGTAATATTGTATCATTGCAGCTCCAATGTGCGCGACACAAAGAATCTTCACAACCAATGGATCAGGAAGATAGGAACAGGAGTAGGCCATTCAGCCCCTCAAGCCTGTCCCGCCATTCAATGAGATCATGGCTGATCCGTGGCCTAACTCCATATACCTGCCTTTGGCCCATATCCCTTAATAGCGGCACAGTGGCGCAGTGGTTAGCACCGCAGCCTCACAGCTCCAGGGACCCGGGTTCGATTCTGGGTACTGCCTGTGTGGAGTTTGCAAGTTCTCCCTGTGTCTGCGTGGTTTTCCTCCCACAAGCCAAAAGACTTGCAGGTTGGTAGGTAAATTGGCCATTATAAATTGTCACTAGTATAGGTAGGTGGTAGGGAAATATAGGGACAGGTGGGGATGTTTGGTAGGAATATGGGATTAGTGTAGGATTAGTATAAATGGGTGGTTGATGGTCGGCACAGACTCGGTGGGCCGAAGGGCCTGTTTCAGTGCTGTATCTCTAATCTAATCTAATCTTTGCTTAACAAAAATCTATCTATCTCAGATTTAAAATTAATAACTCTTCTAGCTTCAACTGCTGTCTGAGGGAGAGAGTTCCAAACCTCTACCACACTTTGCATGAAGAAGTGCTTCCTAACAACTCTCCTGAATGGTCTGGCCCTAATTTTTAGACTATGCCCCCTAGTTTTTGAATCTCCAACCGGTGGCAATAGTTTGTCTTTATCTAGCCTGTCTTTTCCTGTTAATATTTATTTTTATTTTATTTAGAGATACAGCACTGAAACAGGCCCTTCGGCCCACCAAGTCTGTGCTGACCATCAACCACCTATTTATACTAATCCTACATTAATCCCATTACCCTCTCACATCCCCACCTTCCCTCAATTCCCCTACCACCTACCTATAGTAGGGGCAATTTATAATGGCCAATTTACCTAACAACCTGCAAGTCTTTAGTTGTGGGAGGAAACCAGAGCACCCGGCGAAAACCCACGCAGTCACAGGGAGAACTTGCAAACTCCGCACCGGCAGTACCCAGAATAAAACCCGGTTCGCTGGAGCTGTGAGGCTGCGGTGCTAACCACTGCACCACTGTGCCACCCAATATCTTGAAGACTTCAATCAGATTACCCCTTAACCTTCTAAATTCTAGTGAAAACAGGCCTAATTTGTGTAATCTCTCCTCGTAACTTAACCCCTGTAGTCCAGGTATCATTCTTGTAAACCTACCTTGCACTCCCTCCAAGGCCAATATATCCTTCCTAAAGTGTGGTGCTCAGAACTGCTCACAGTACTCCAAGTGGGATCTAACCAGGGTTTTGTACAGCTGCAGCATAACCTCTGTGTCTTTATACTCCAATCGTCTAGATATAAAGGCTAGCATTCCATTAGCCTTTTTGATTATTTTCTGCACTTGCACAAGGCATTTTAAAGATCTATGCACCTGAACCCCCAAGTCTCTTTGGACATCCACTGTACTTAACCTCTTCCCATTTAGAAAGTACCCTGCTCTATCCTTTTTTGGTCCAAAATGGATAACCTCATACTTGCCCGCATTGAAATCCATCTGCCACAGTTTTGCCCACTCACCTAGTCTGTCAATATCTCTTTGCAATTTTATTCTATCATCTAGACTGTCTACAATGATGCCTAACTTTGTATCATCAGCAAATTTGAATATATGACTTACTATGCCATCATCCAAATCGTTAATGAATAATGTGAATAATTGAGGCCCCAACACAGATCCCTGCGGGACACCACTAGTTACATCCTGTCAATCGGAGTACTTACCCATTATCCCCACTCTCTGTTGCCTACCACTCAACCAACTTTCGAACCATGTCAATAATTTGCCCTCATCTCCATGGGCCTTAGTTAACAGTCTCTTATGTGGCACTTTATCAAATGCCTTCTGGAAGTCCATATAAATAACATCCATAGACACTCCCCTGTCCACTACCTCAGTCACCTCTTCAAAAAATTCAATGAGATTTGTCAGGCATGACCTTCCCGTCATGAATCCATGCTGGCTGTCCCTGATTAACTGAAATTTTTCGAGGTGTTCAGTCACCCTATCCTTGATTATAGACTCCAGCAACTTGCCCACCACAGATGTCAGGCTAACTGGTCTGTAATTTCCTTGGTTCCCACTTTCACCCTTCTTAAAAAGTGGAATGACATGTGCAACTTTCCAATACAGAGGGACCACTCCTGAATCTAGGGAACTCTGAAAGACTATAGTTAGGGCATCTACAATGTGCTCACCTACTTCCTTTAACACCCTCGGATGGAAACCATCAGGTCCTGGGAATTTCTCACTCTTTAGTTCCATTAATTTCCTTGTTACTGATGATTTACTTACGTTAATTGTATTAAGTCCCTGTCCCCTATCGGCTATTAATTTTTTCGGGATTTCCGGCAAGTTATCCTCCTTTTCAACTGTAAATACTGAGGCAAAGTAATTGTTCAACATATCTGCCTTTCCCCATTATCAATGACAATATCTCCATTTTCAGCTTTTAGTGGGCCTACATTGCTCTTGACCACCTGCTTTCCCTTTATGTAACTATAAAATGTCTTGTTATTGATTTTGATGTCCCTTGCAAGTTTCCTTTCATAATCTCTTTTAGTAGCTCTTATAAGCTGCTTTGTGACCCTTTGCTGGTCTTTGTATCGATCCCATTCAGCCGGATCTGTGCTGCGATTTGCATTTTTGTAAGCCATTTCTTTTTGTTTTATGCTATCCCTAATCTCTTTAGTTGTCCATGGTTGTTTTTTCTGTGAAGTGGAGCTTTTTCCTCTCAGAGGTATATACTCGCTCTGTATTTCGTTAAATGTTTCTTTAAATATTCTCCACTGTTCTTCAGTCGTTTGACCCATTAACAGATCTACCCAGTTTACCGTGGACAGTCTCTGTCTCATCCCGGTAAAGTCAGCCTTACCCAAGTCTACAATTCTAGTATACAATTCAATATTCAGTATATTCACACCTAATCTGTACTAATGCTTTGTCTTTCAACACACCATTAACATATTGTTTGCCTTTGCTCCGTGACCTTTTGGTCAGCTATGTGGCCTGGTCCAATCTGCACCTTCTCCTTTGTTATCTCTTGCCCAACCCCCACCTCACTTGTTTATAATCTGTGACTTTTCTAATATTTGTCAGTTCCGAAGAAGGGTCACTGACCCGAAACGTTAACTCTGCTTCTCTTTCCACAGATGCTGCCAGACCTGCTGAGTGATTCCAGCATTTCTTGTTTTTGTTTCAGATTTCCAGCATCCGCAGTATTTTGCTTTTATTTTAGTGTGTAAAACTGGGAGTTTTGTTACACACAGCAAACAAGCTACTGAGACCTTGAAGTAGAGGCTTCATGTGCTAACCAGGCAGAACCCCAGTGGAATTGTATGTCTCTCTCTCTCTCTCTCGATAACATCACAAGTTTAAAAACAATCTGCGAAGATGAACCACAAAAGTTACAGGCAACCAGGGAATCTTTGAAGTATTTTAAAAACTGGTTTGTTGCTACTGCTCCCTGAAATGCTTTCCACCCCAGATCGAAAATGGTGCAGGGGAGGATTATCATGTACAGAGCCTTCCATTGGGGACCCCTGCCTCCACTAGATGGCAAGATAGCATGTCTGGATGGAAGACAAGGTGAGGAAATGGACAGTGTGCAGGTGCAGCCTACATAGGAAATCACTCTGCACAGAGTGAAATAACAAAGGGAATTTCTGAGAGACCACTCGGATTGTGAGACACAGGCACCCAAGGAAGGTTTCAGGGCCTCGCGCTGATGAAAAATTCCATCAGAACTGGGGTCAACTTGGACAGTATCATTTTACATACTTGAGCCTCCTTAACACTCCTAGTGGACTGAGGGCCAAATGTGACTTTTAGTGCCTTGATGTTGATCTGGTTTGAAATGAATGTGACTTGATAATGCAGCACAAATCTATCCCTAATTCAAAATAAATTAAAATGAAACCCCCAACCCACCATTATTAATGGAAAAATGCCTAGCATTCAATTGATATCAATATTGGCTGCCTAGCTATGATGAGTAACTTGGCAGGTGGAGAACTGCAGAAGCAAACACAGCATGGTTATGGCAGAATAGCGATTATGGTACAGGACTATCTTCCTTGTAGCCCCCTCCACTCACGCCACCTTCTTCCTTCCAACCCCGCTTCCTTCTGCACCCTCCCCAGAAAAAAATCTCTAACCTAAGTCACTTTCAAATTCCCAACTTCCTAACCTTTGCCACTCATTTGTCATGATACTTCTGCAGCTATCGATATGTTCAATCATCCCCTACCTCCAGGCAGACTTAGCACTGCAGAATCTTGAGAAAGCCAAATGTCAGTTAGACACCCTTACCAAAGATAATAATCACCTCACTAGACAATTGGAAGATTCATGGGGAGCCTTAAGAGAAGCTTTCCAGTGCCCACAAAGAGTGGCAGATCACTGACACTGTCATCACCAGTTAGGAAAACAGCTGGGAAAACAAAATGCAGTCATAACAACAGTAACCATGAGGGGCCCTACCCAGATTATGGCCCGGAATTTGATGAATTTAGTGAAAATTTATATCCTCCCCTACCCTCTCCTTCTACATCAGGTCCTCCACCCTATTTTAGTAGTAACAAAGAGGAAGTCCTGAAAATCCCCTGTGAAGAGAAAGCTCTGCTTGATGTCCGAAATACAGAAAAAACAAACAGTTAGTGTCCTAATTAAAACTCAAGTGGTTCCTAATGCACCGGAAAATGCAAGGGGAACCCCTAGGGAGTACATTGACCAGCGGTAACTTTTTGAATTGGAAGTAGAGTTAGGCAGACAGCCATTACTAGGGGAGTTGAGATACCTGATGTATGACAGCGTCATCCAGATGCATGTATGTCAGACAGGGAATGGCCAAATCCATCATTGCCAGTAGAAATTATTTATCCTCCACTGGTTAAAATAAGGGACCCCCCCCCTATGGCACCATCATATGCTGCTCCTGTGGAAATATACCCCCTACTGATTGAAACAAGGAGCCCTCCAGAAGTACCACCCTATATTAGGGAGAATGGCTAAGGGGAAAAGAAATAAGCTAAAAAGCCCATAGCAAAATTTTAGAGCTATTGTGAGAAAGTCTTTTTATATTTGTGTATGCCTGTGCTCTGGTTTTTAGAATGTAAAGTCTTTAACCCTTTGTTGTCTGGTTTTTAATGTTGAAGGCATAAGTTTGTCACTGATCCTATCTACGTATCTATGCACGTGTATATCTTTGGGGGAAACAGTACAAATTCAATTGTTGAGTCAGTCAAAATATTAAAACTGAATTACACCAGAATTTTTAATTTAAAATGTGAGCCTTGTAGAAGATAAAACTTCAGCCTTGAAGCAGAAGTCTGGCAGAAATCCAGTTTGAACTTTTCAAAACACTGCTAGAAAAATCATATTTAAGACACATATTACTGACTGTGTCTTTCAAATGAGGCTAAATAGCAAACGTCAGAAATTGAAATTCAGTTTAAGGTAGAAAGAAGGATAAATAAAGGAGACATGGGAAGATTCTGTTCCCTTTTCTGTTGTAAACTGTTGAAGGTTTCATTCAACTGTGAAAGCTAACTTTTTCTTTCGTTTTGTTTCTTGTCAACAGCTTATCACAGTTTTTTGAAAATGCACCTGAAGGACAATAGGAGAATGACATAATTTGTCTTTTCTTAGTATATGTGCTATTTGGTTATAAGTGTTGGTTTGAATTAAATTGGAAGCATTAAGGTTAACCAGCCTGTTAAGGTGTGAAAACTAGAATTTCATTGTGGCCATGATGACATTCTAGTTATCATATCAGGGTGCATATGGGAGTCTTTAATTCCAGATATAAGGCTCGCTCATATCACATTGGCAGTTTTGAATTTTAAATATTTATTGCTGTCGATTGGAATTTGGAATCATCCTGGTGTATCAAAAGAAATCCTTGGGTTAGAAACCTCTTACAAAAAGATGGTAAAAAGTTTGGAAACAATCAGAGGTTAATCTAAAATACTGTCTTCCTTGATGGAGATGTTTTCCTTTGAAGTTGATAATGTTACTAATGATTTTTTTGTTGTTTTCAATCCGAAGGGTATCAAAAAGAATTGGAAAAGATCAATTTTAAAATGGAGTTTGGTTTGAAGTTTAGTTCTTTTTCAATCATGAAAGTTTTTTTTAAAAAAAGTTACGAAAAATGACGTATCTGAAAATGTTTTGCTCTGCCTCCTTGAATACAAGCAGAGAAGTTAACCCTTTGTGCTGCCAGCTTTTGTTTCATTGAATTCACTGCACAACATTTGTATCGTTGAGTGTAAATTTATATATTGGACACTATTAAATTTTAAGTTTCTAAATTGGCAGATACGTTTAGACAAATTAACCCATTGGTCTCTGGGGCAAAACCACAATGGATTCTTAGTAATAAAAACAAGAAATGCTGGAACCACTCAGCAGGTCTGGCAGCATCTGTGGAAAGAGAAGCAGAGTTAACGTTTTGGGTCAGTGACCCTTCTTCGGAACGCATTGGATTCTTAGTGTTTTTTTTAACTGGTGATGATGGTTTCCAGGACCACACGACAACTGATGGCACAGCAAAAGATCAAGCTTTTTTAAAAAGAATTTAAGAACTTATCTGCAGACATAAAACTTGGACTAAAGGCTTTGCCTTTTCAAAGATTTTTGTTATTTGTGATCTTCCAAGACAAAGTGCATGAGAATAAGGTTCTTTTGGGGAGAAATAAATTGAGCATTAACAAAACCTGTCACTCCAACAGCACTCTTATTTGAATTTAGGATAATTTTGAGAGATAATAATCCAGTTTGAACAAACAAAATCTGGTAATGCCTGGAATCAAATGGGGGTGTTTGATTCTCAGTTTTAAAGATATTATAATAGTGTATTGGACTGTAAACCTCTTCCAGGGCTGAAAAAATGAAATAGAATTATGGGATTGATTATAATATTGGAAGTTAGATCTGGCTAATGCAAGAGCTAATAAAGGAATTTTGGAAGCAAAAATTGGGAAATTAGAATTCAAACTGTTAAATTAATATAATGTAGAATGTCCGAGAAGTCCAGAACATTCTAGTGAAAGTCAGGAAAGTGTCGATAAGAATTGTAATTGACAGTTTTCTCTTGAAGATATTTGTATCCTTGCTTTATGAGTTCATTTTTTTTAAAGAAAATTATGTTTGAAAGTCTGGTCACTACCCAAGGCAACAGGACCATATAGGGGGAGATAAGGTTTGGAGACAGACACCCCCCCCCCCTTTTTTTGATCTTTTTATAAGATCATCAGTCAAGAATGTGTGACATGATACTTGGACACTGGTGTAAGTGTGCAAATGTGATGTGTTACATGTGAAGTAACTAACATGCAAAATGCATGGTGAACCTGCACTGAAGAACAGGTCTCAGACATATGCAACTACTTGACAGACAGCAAGGCATGAAATGGTTAATGTGGCCAGTAGAGTAAGATAACATTTTAAATCATCAAGGCAGTGACACATACTCCATAGAGAAACTGACTTTAAAATAACCAGGATAGAATGGTTCCTGTCAGAGGGAGTAAAATTAATTTAAAGAGGAATATGGAATCTGGATTAAGACAATCAAGGGCCAGATCTAGCACTTAGTTAAGAACTAACCACAAGTTGGATACAGGTAAAAGGAGAGCTGGAAAATCTTTTAAGTCCATGCATGATTGATTGCTTGAATTATATGTACTTATGTGCTAATAGTTTAGAACATTATTAAAGTGAGGTGATCTGTAGGTAGGGACTACCACTACAGGTGGACAGTGACCAAGGTTCATCTTTTACAGGAAAAACATTTCACCCAGGTACAGAGAATCAAGTGAATCAGTCATAAATTGCATATTTCTCATCACTCACAATCCCATCCAAGATACAAAGATTTGAATGTTATTGGTGCACACCCTGGAATGCAAAGATAACCCCAGTTTCCTTTCTCTGCTACCAACCATCTTCTTATCTCTTCTCATCTGCCACCTCCGTCCTCGCCTCTAGTGAGTATGAGGAGTTCAGTGACTTCTTTGTCACTAAGGTTGAGATGATTCATTCAACTCCTGTTGCCTCATCCCTCCCTTCTCTGACCAAACAAACCAAGCTTCACCATCTTTCTCTAGTTGCTCTCCTATCTCCCCTCATGGCTTCTCCAAGCTCATCTTGTTCATGAGACCATCTCCTGCTTTCTCAACCTGTTCCCACTAAATTGCTGAACACCTAACTTCTCTCAATAAACTTGCAAATGGGAATATAATTGGCAATTATATTTTAACACAAATAAGTTCAAAGTATTACATTTTGGTAAGAAATATAAGGAGGTCACATATTACTTGGAAAATAAGAATCTAAAATGTTTGAGAGGCAAAGGGATCTGGGAGTACAAATACACAAATCATTAATGGTAGTGACACAAGTTAATAAAGCAACAGCAAAAGCAAACCAAGCACTAGAGTTTATTTCTAGAGAGATAGAATTGAAAAGTAGAGAAGCTATGCTAAACTTGTATCAAACCTTTGTTCGTCCACACTTGGAGTACTGTGTACCCTTCTGGTTACCATATTATAAAGAGGATATAGAAGCACAGGAGAGGGTACAAAAAAGATTGACAATGATGATACCAGAACTACGGGTTATACCTATCAGGAAATGATGGATAGGCTGGGGAGAGACCTTGATGGTTTTTGCAAGGTGAGTTGTGGTTCTTTGAGTCTTGTTTTATGTTCAGGGATTTTTTCCAGCACTGGCTTTGGTCTTTCACCCTGTTGGTGTTGGAGCTCTCTTGTAGTTGTGGTTTTTGTGCTGGCTTGGGCCTTGGTGCCTGTCCTGTGAAGACTTTAAGCAAATGTTACAACCAACACCCGAGCTCCAAGCCAAGGGATGCATAACACCATTGAAATGCAAAACAGCGAAGGTGGTGCATCCCATAGACCAGACGTTCTTCATTAAGCAAGTCCTTTTTGAATGCTGTGAATTTGAAGTTTGCAGACATCTTCTGCCTGCAGGATTTCCCCAGCGGCGGATATTTCAACGTGGTGTTTAAAAACATGGCAGGATGCGTGACATTTCTGAAGGTGTTCAAGGAGAGAGGAAACCAGGTGCTGCTGTCGATCCTCATGGCGGAGCTGCTGTTTATACTGCTGTCAGAATGGAACCGCGTTGTGACCAACCGTCTCTATAACCCGATATTCATGTCATGGATCTGCTCACTTTCCTCACCAGGTACATGGAGGTGGCTGGGAACAGCTCTGAGGTTAAGGACCCATTTGGGATTTGGACCAGCAAATGGCAGGTCAAGGTGACCTTGAAGGTGGACGCCAATGGAGCCATCCGCCAAACTTCCTTCAGCTTGGCTATCAGGGGTAGTCGAGACTACTTGGTCTGTGCCGTGCAGTGCAGAGTTTGTCGCACCTGTGGCAAATCTGGTCATGTGGTGGCCAACTGCAGCACAATTATCTGCAAGCAGGAAGGCCACCAGACAAAGGGCTGCAAGCAGAGTAAATGCTGCAACCTGTATGGTGGGGCAGGATTTCTCTACAAGACCTGCCCAAAATGCTGCCTCAGCTATGCATAGGCAGTGAGAATCAAGGAGGGGCACGAGGAAGGAATGGCGAACATGGCTGCAGTAACCCTCCCCCCACCCCCAGCAAGGAAACTTGACAAAGAAGAACACAGAGAGGGACAAGGAGAAAAAGGAAAAGGTGCTGCAGCAAGCAGATGCCAACACTGTGCCTTGAGCCTCCACCTCAGCAGAAAAAATCCATGGAAGAGGAGCTAGCAGAGGGACAACTGGGTGAGTGGTGAGCGGCTAAGAGGAAAACCACAAAGAAGGCCCAACAAAGGGAACAGACCACCATCCAAACTAGTGGCAAGAGGAAGCTCATGTCTGAAATGGACTACAGCGCCTGCTCCTCATTGGATGAAGAAGGGTAAGAAAGTTGACACCAGCAAAAGAAGCGGAAAACACAAAGGAGCTGGAGGAGAAGAATCCCTAGCTCTGAAACATTGGAAGCAGTGAAGGGCCCAGTGCACCCCAACCCCAAAGCGTTGAGTGCAGTGAGACACCCAACACACCTCAACTCCAGGGAGTAGTGAAGTGCCTAGCACACACCTGCTCTGGGAAGTCTGATACCCATGTTCTTCAGCACACGGCCAGCCCAGTCAGTAGTGGTGCTACCAAGCCACTCTTGATGTTGGACATTAAAGTCCCCCACCACCCCTAATTAGCCTCCCCAGTACATCATTGTCTGCAGCCTTGTTCAGGTGAAACCCGTTTGGCTTGTACAGATCCCACAGTGCTTCTTCTAAGCGGTGTTCTACATGGAAGAGTGCTGATTCATCAGCTGAGGGAGGGCGGTAGATGGTAATCAGCAGGAGGTTTCCTTTCCCATCTTAGACCGAATGCCATGAGAGGGGTCAAGAGTCAATGTTAAGGACTCGCAAGGTCACTTTCTCCAAACTACATACCACTGTGTCACCATCTCTCTTGGGTCTGTCCTGCCAGTGGGACAGGACATATCCAAGGATGGTCCAACTGGCAGGACAGACCCACCAGAACAGATCTAGCAGCTCAAAATTAGGCATCCATGAGGTGCTGTGGGCCATCAGCAGCAGCAGAATTGTATTCCTCCACAACCTGGAATCTCATGGACCAGCAGATCCCTCACACTATTATTACCATCAAGTCTGGTGACCAGCCTGGTTCAATGAGAGCATGCCAGGAGTAGCACCAGGTGTTCTTGAAAATGAGGTGGCAACCTGGTGAAGCTACAACACAGGACTACGTACCACTTTCGCTTAATGGTGGTGAACACTGGCAGCTCACTGACAAAGTGAAAAGTTGCCCAAGTATGTCCTGTCCATAAAAAGCAGGACAAATCCAATCCAGTCAATTACTGCCCAATCAGCCTACTCTCAATCATCAAAGTGATGGAAGGTGTTGTCAACAGTGTTATTAAGCGGCACTTACCAATAATCTGCTCAGCAAAGTTCAGTTTGGGTTCTGCCACAACTACCTGACTCCAGATCTCATTAGAGCCTTGGCCCAAACATGGACAAAAGAGCTGAATTCCAGAGGTGAGGTGAGGCTGACTGCCCTTGGCATCAAGGCAGCATTTCACCAAGTGTGCCATCAGGCAGCCCCGGTAAAATTGAAGTCAATAGTTGTTGGAGGTCAGTCATCCCAGCCCCAGGACATTGTGGCTGGAGTTCCCCAAGACAGTGTCCTTGGCTTAATAATCTTCAGCTGTTTATCAATGACCTTCTTTCCATCATAAGGTTAGAAGTGGAGATGTTCACTGATGATTGCACAGTTGGGGTTCAGTTCCATTTTCAATTTTTCAGGTAATGAAGCAGTCTGTGCTCACATGCAGTAAGACCTGTACAACACACAGGCTTGTGCTGATAAGTGCCAGGTAATATTTACGCCACACTAGTGCCTAGTAATGACTAATAAGAGACAGTTTAACTAACTATCTTCCCTTGAAGTTCAATGGCATTTCCATCAATTTCAAATCCCTCCATTGTCTTGTTCCTCTCTATCTCTTTCTCTTTAACTTCCTTCAGCCCTACAACCCTTCAAGAACAGTGCATTCTTCTAATTCTAAACTCTTATGCATCCTTCACTTTCTTCACTCCACCAATGGTGGCCATGCCTTCAGTCGTCTACACCTTAAGCTCTAGAATTCTATCCTGTCAACTCCCCACCTCTCTCCTTCTTTAAGACACTCCTTAAAACCTACTTCTTTGACCAAGCTTTCAATCAATCGTCCTAATGTCGTCTTCTTAGCTTGGTGTATAATTTTGTCTGATTAAGCCCCTGTGAAATGCCTTGTGACATTTTACTGCATTAAAGGCACAGCATAGATGCAAGGTGACTAACAGCTTAGAACTTATGAGTGTGAAATTTGGCTCTGTCGCCATTGATATCTTCCTGCAGTCTACAACTTTCTTCCTCACTATTAACGTTTCAGGAGTGTGATGGAATATCCGCCACTTGCCTGGATCAGTGCAATTCCAACAACACTCAAGAAGCTGGACGCTATTCAGAACAAAGCAGTTGGCTTGATTGGCATCCCATCCACCAACTTAAACAGTCACTTCCTCTACTACCAGCGCACCATCTACAAAGTGTACAGCAACTCGCCAAGGATCCTTTGACAGCACCTTCCAAACCTGCGACCTCTACCACCCAGAAGAACAAGGGCAGTAGGCACATGGGAACACCACCACCTGCACGTTTTCCTCCATGTCACACACTATCCTGGCTTGGGAATATATTGCCATTCCTTCACCGTCGCTGGGTCAAAATCCTGGAACTCCCTCCCCAACAGCACCATATGGACTGCAGTGATTCAAGGCTCACCACCACCTTCTCAAGGGTAATTAGAGATACGCAATAAATGTTGACCTTGCCAGCAACACCTTTATCCCATGAATGAATTTTTTTTAAATCAGTGCACAGCTGCTCAGGCCCCAGCTGTGCTCTCAGGCAGCCAGCAGTTTTGGCCCAGCTCAGACCAATGTGATAATCAGGTAAATGAGGAGACAGCAACAAGTTTGCATGCTGTCTGCCTCAGTGGCAATGGGCACGGATGGGTCGCAAAGTGCAACCTCCACATCCGAAAAATGACCTAATTGAATTTTTAACCTCATGAGTTCAAATATTACCATGACAAGTTGTTAAATTAACTGGTAATTGTGCACTAGCACCAGAAAATGGCCATGAAATCTGCTAGATTGTTGTAAAAACCTAACTGGTCCTCCAGGCTGTCTTACATCTGATTTCAGTTCCACAATATGCGACTCTTAATGACTGAAGCATAAGTAAAGATGGACAATAAATACTGCCTGTCATTGTTGGCACATGCCAAGAACAAAAAGGAATGCCACCAGTCTTTAGCGTAAATGCTGTTGATAATTGCTATAGTGGCATAACTGACTTCAACCATAGTCCATATCAAGTCTGCTTTTGCTCCTATTATTTCCCTGCTGACCATGTTCCTCATCATTGGTATCAGCTGACTGCATATCTAACAGAAATTAGGCAGTTTTCCTTTGATAAGTGGTGGGGGTAGGGGAAGGGTCATTATAATTAGACAGGCCAGAAAACATTTCCAGAGTGTGTGGAGTAGGTTGACTTAGTGCAATACACAAACAGGCAAAACAACAACATAATTTTAAAAAGGCAGAAAGAAAATTACAAGGATGTTGAGAAAATTTCTTCAAACAAATGAGGAAGAATATCAAGAATCTCCCAGCAGTTGTATGCTACCTTGCTGTCGAGACCATAGTGGTTAAATTGGATCACCCTCAAAAACAAAGTTAGCCAATGCCCTTTCATAGCGCTGTAGGCAGCATGTTAAGTTTGCTGAAGATTTAAATGATTGCTGTGTGCAGTCAACGCTACCCACACTGTTCCTTGGCTGCATGTATCAGTAAGGAGCTTGATATTGCAAGTAGCCAGAGCTACTTAAAGGCAACCTGCACCTCTTAAAGTGGCTGCAAGAAGTGGTGGGAGTCCTTTCTGAAATGAATCTGTACTCTATAACTATGAAGAATGGCTGAACCTGTGAGATAGTGCGCACCAAGATCCTCTGATGTTGCACTGGATGTATTGGTGGAGAATGTGGAGAGGAGAAGAGATATCCTCTATCTGCAGGGATTAGGGAAGCCCTCATGAGATGCCTGTGGAAAGGAACAGCTGACAAGGTTAACGTCAAGAGCATATTTCCATAAATATGGATCCAAGGTATAAAGAAGCTTAATGAATAGACAAGAGAGATAGGAGCATTCTCCAAATAGCATATCCTAGTATCACAGACCCCTTCAACTCCTCAACTCACAACACCCCAGTCCCCTACTTACATACAATCTCTATTAATGAGTTGTCAAATTCAGATGCTTTACCTCATCCTCACACACTCAGCACTTTTGTAAGCCTCACACCTACAACTCACAGCTTACAGACTGTCAGCTATTCTCAAGCTTTGCACAGAGCTTGCAGCCCATTCTGGTTCACTAATGTTGTTCAGGGAAATAAATTTGTTGTACTTACCTAGAATGGCCTACATGTGACTCCAGACCCACAGCAATGTGGTTGACACTTAATTGCCATCTGAAATGGCCTAGCAAGCCACTCAGTTGTATCTAACCGCTACAAAGTCAATAAAAAGGAATGAAACCGGACAGACCACCCGGCATCGACCTAGGCACCGGAAACGACAACGGAAAACCCAGCCCTGTCGACCCTGCAAAGTCCTCCTTACTAACATCTGGGGGCTTGTGCCAAAGTTGGGAGAGCTGTCTCACAGACTAGTCAAGCAACAGCCTGACATAGTCATACTCACGGAATCATACCTTACAATGTCCCAGACACTGCCATCACTATCCCCGGGTATGTCCTGTCCCACCGGCAGGACAGACCCACCAGAGGTGGTGGCACAGTGGCATACAGTAGGGAGGGAGTTGCCCTGGGAGTCCTCAATATCGACTCTGGACCCCATGAAGTCTCATGGCATCAGATCAAACATGGACAAGGAAACCTCCTGCTGATTACCACCTACTGCCCACCCTCAGCTGATGAGTCAGTACTCCTCCATGTTGAACAGCACTTGGAGGAAGCACTGAGGGTGGCGAGGGCACAAAATGTACTTTGGGTGGGGGAATTCCATGTCCATCACCAACAGTGGCTTGGTAGCACCACTACTGACCGAGCGGGCCGAGTCTTAAAGGTCGTATCTGCTAGACTGGGTATGCAGCAGGTGGTGAGGGAACCAACAAGAGGGGAAAACATACTTGACCTCGTCCTCATCAATCTGCCTGCCGCAGATGCATCTGTCCAGGACAGTATTGGTAGGAGTGACCACCACACAGTCCTTGTGGAGATGAAGTCCCGCCTTTACATTGAGGATACCCTCCATCGTGTTGTGTGGCACTACCACTGTGCTAACTGAGATAGATTTCGAACAGATCTAGCAATGCAAAACTGGGCATCCATGAGGCGCTGTGGGCCATCAGCAGCAGCAGCAGAATTGTACTCAACCACAATATGTAACCTCATGGCCCGGCATATCCCCCACTCTACCATTACCATCAAGCCAGGAGACCAACCCTGGTTCAATGAAGAGTGCAGGAGGGCATGCCAGGAGCAGCACCAGGCATACCTCAAAATGAGGTGTCAACCTGGTGAAGCTACAACACAGGACTATCTGCATGCCAAACTGCGTAAGCAGCATGTGATAAACAGAGCTAAGCGATCCCATAACCAAACGATCAGATCTCAGCTCTGCAGTCCTGCCACATCCAGCCGTGAATGGTGGTGGACAATTAAACAACTAACTGGAGGAAGTGGCTCCACAAATGTCCCCATCCTCAATGATGGGGGAGCCCAGCACATCAGTGCGAAAGATAACGCTGAAGCATTTGCAACAATCTTCAGCCAGAAGTGCTGAGTTGATGATCCCTCTCCTCCTGAAGTCCCCAGCATCACAGATGCCAGACTTCAGCCAATTCGATTCACTCCGCGTGATATCAAGAAACGACTGAAGACACTGGATACTGCAAAAGCTATGCGCCATGACAATATTCCAGCAATAGTACTGAAGACCTGTGCTCCAGAACTTGCTGCACCACTAGCCAAGCTGTTCCAGTACAGCTACAACACTGGCATCTACCCTGCAATGTGGAAAATTGCCCAGGTATGTCCTATACACAAAAAGCAGGACAAGTCCAACCCGGCCAATTACCGTCCCATCAGCCTACTGTCAATTATCAGTAAAGTGATGGAAGTTGTCATCAACAGTGCCATCAAGCGGCACTTGCTTAGCAATAACCTGCTCAGTGACGCTCAGTTTGGGTTCCGCTAGGACCATTCAAACTGCTGCCATTATGGGTCTGGGAGCCACTGTTGAAAGGCTCTTCCAGATGGCTTCCACATGGGTATGAGAGTACAGTGGTTTTTGTTACAGAACTAGTAATCCAGAGGCCTGAACTAAAGATCCAGAGGCATGAGTTCAAATTTCACCACACCAGCTGGGGAATTTAAATGCAGTTAATTCAATAGGAATAAAAGAGCTAGTAATGGTGACCATGAAACTACTGGATTGTTGTAAAAAAAAATCCATCTGGTTCATTATTGGCCTTTGGGGAGGGAAACCTGCCATCCTGTCCAGATGCGGCCTTTATGTGACTCCCGACCCACAACGAAGTGTTTGACTCTTAACTGCCCTCTGAAATGACCTAGCAAACCACTTAGTTGTATCAAACTGCTAAAAAAAAGTCTAGTATTTTTTTTTATTCATTCATGGGATGTGGGCGTCGCTAGCTAGGCCAGCATTTATTGCCCATCCCTAATTGCCCTTGAGAAGGTGCTGGTGAACTGTCTTCGTGAACCTCTGCAGTCCATTTGGGGTAGGTACACCGACAGTGCTGTTAGGAAGGGGGTTCCAGGATTTTGACCCAGCGACAGTGAAGGAACTGCAATATAATTCCAAGTCAGGATAGTGTGTGACTTGGAGGGGAACTTGCAGGTGGTGGTGTTCCCATGCATTTGCTGCCCTTGTCGTTCTAGTTGGCAGAGGTCGCGGGTTTGGAAGGTGCTGTCTAAGGAGCCTTGGTGTGTTGCTGCAGTGCATCTTGTAGATGGTACACACTGCTGCCACTGAGCGTCAGTGATGGGAGGGAGTGAATGTTTGTAAATGGGGGCTAATCAAGCGGGCTGCTTTGTCCTGGATGGTGTCAAGCTTCTTGAGTGTTGTTGGAGCTGCACCCATCCAGGCAAGTGGAGAGTATTCCATCACACTCCTGACTTGTGCCTTGTAGATGGAGGACAGGCTTTGGAGAGTCAGGAGGTGAGTTACTCGCCACAGGATTCATAGCCTCTGACCTGCTCTTGTAGCCATGATATTTATATGGTTACTCCAGTTCAGTTTCTGGTCAATGGTAACCCCGAGGATGTTAATAATGGGGGATTCAATGATAGTAATGCCATTGAATGTCAAGAGCAGATGGTCAGATTCCCTCTTGTTGGAGATAGTCATTGCCTGGCACTTGTGTGATGTTAATGTTACTTGCCACTTATCAGCCCAAGCCTGAATATTGTCCAGGTCTTTCTGCATTTCTACACTGACTGCTTCGGTATCTGAGAATGGTGCTGAACATTGTGCAATCTTAGTGAACATCCCCACTTCTAACCTTATGATTGAAGGAAAGTCATGGATAAAGCAGCTGAAGATGGTTGGGCCTACAACACTACCCTGAGGAACACCTGCAGTGATGTCCTGGAGCTCAGATGATTGATCTCCAATAACTACAACCATCTTCCTTTGTGTTATGTATGACGCTAACCAGTGGAGAGTTTTTCCTGATGCCCATTGACTCCAGTTTTGCTAGGGCTCCTTGATGCGATACTCGGTCAAATGCTGCCTTGATGTCAAGGGCAATCACTCTCACCTCACCTCACGAGTTCAGCTCTTTTATCCATGTTTGAAACGAGCCTGTAACGAGGTCAGGAGCTGAGTGACCCTGGTGGAACCTAAACAGCGTCACTGAGCAGGTTATGGCTAAGCAAGTGCCGCTTGATAGCACTCTCGACAACACCTTCCATCACTTCACTGATGATCGAGAGCAGACTGATGGGGCAGTATTGGCTGGGTTGGATTTGTCCTGCTTTTGTGTACAGGACATACCTGGGCAATTTTCCACATTGCTAGGTAAAGGCCATTGTTGTAGCTGTACTGGAACAGCTTGGCTAGGGGTACGGCAAGTTCTGGAGCTCAGGTCTACAATACTTTGCTGGAATGTTGTCAGGACCCATAGCCTTTGCAGTATCCAGTGCTTTCACTCGTTTCTTGATACCATGTGGAGTGAATCGAATTGGATGAAGACTGGCATCTTCTGGGGAGTTCCGGAAGAGGCCGAGATGGATCATCCACTCGGCACTTCTGACTGAAGACTGTTGCAAATGCTTCAGCCTTATCTTTTTCACTGATGTGCTGGGCTCCCCCATCATTGAGGATGGGGATATTTGTGGAGCCACCTTCTCCAGTTAGTTAATTTTCCACCACCATTCACAACTGGATGTGGCAGGACTGCAGAGCTTAGAACTGATCCGTTGGTTGTGGGATTGCTGTTGTCTATCACATACTGTTTACGCTGTTTAGGGCATGCAAGTAGTCATTTTGAGGTATGCCTGGTGCTGCTCCTGGCAAGTCCTCCTGCACTCTTCATTAGAGTCATAGAGTTATACAGCACAGAAACAGGCCTTTCGACCCATCGTGTCTGTGCTGGCCATCAAGCACCTAACTATTCTAATTCCATCTTCCAGCACTTGGCCCGTAGCCTTGTATGCTATGGCATTTCAAGTGCTTATCTAAATATTTCTTAAATGTTGTGAGGAAGTGGAATCCTTTTTTGTTGATGAAGATTGCAGAGTTGATATTGGAAGCACGAAAGGCAATGTGTGTGCAGTCAGTAGCACCTTGCACCATGGGGAAGTTTGCAATGCCTATGAAACCTTGTGATCTTTTCTCCTGCTTATTTCTGGCAAGTGAGAATGAGATACAAGTGTTCTTCATGGTATTGAGAGCCTCAGTGACCCACCCCACCACCCCACTGCAAACTGAGATGTTACTTTTATCTCCAATTGCAGCCTGAAATGAGCCAGTGACATAAAAATTTAATGCAACTCTGATCTTGGCAGCGACATCGATCTTTCCTTCCCATTATTGTCTGTCTAACTTCTGCTCTAATGATCTGACCAAAATATTGTATCTTTCTCTCTTTGATGTTATGCACTAATTTCCTCTTTTCACCAGCCATTTCCAGCACTTCCTCATTTGTCTTTCTGTCTGTGTAGGCTATGCAGAACATCCTCCTATGTCCCCATCTCAAATCTTATCAATAGTCTGTTTGTTTGTTGTCCATGTCTTTAAGGCATAACAGATGACAAAATGTAGCACCTCAGCATTCTTTTCCTCAGATTCAGGTTCAGTTTCTTTGATGTTAACACGTCCTTCATTCTGGCAAAGCTGGTCTTGGCTATCTCAATTCTCCTTTGGCTCTCACAATCAAATCTCCCATCGTCTGTGATAATCTGCCCAAGGTATGCCTTAAAATAAGCTTCAAACCTTAAGTAGACACATATCAACTAAAAAATGACACTGCTTGGCCTAATTTAACTGCCCAAAAACAGGACATCAACCCATGTAGCTCTTTTAAGAGGGTGCTATCCCTTAAAATGGTACTCAAAAAGCCACCATCAACTCTGAAACAGAACACTATTACATCAATAGTAAGAAAACAGCACAGAACCATAGAACAATTACATCACAGAAGGAGGCCATTCAGCCCATCGTGTCTATGCTGGGTGAAAAAAACAGCCGCCCAAGCTAATCCTACCTTCCAGCACCTGGTCCATAGCCTTGCAGGTTACAACACTTCAGGTATAATGTCCAGGTACATTTGAAAAGAATTGAGGGTTTCTGCCTCCACCACCACTCCTGGCAGCGGATTCCAGACACCCACCATCCTCTGGGTGAAAATGTTTTTCCTCATGACCCCTCTAATCCTTCTACCAATCACCTTAACCCTGTGTCCCCTTGTAACTGACCTCCCTGCAAGGGGAAACAGGTCCTTCCTATCCACTTTATCTAGGCCCCTCATAATTTTGTACCCCTCGGCCTCCTCAGTTCCAGGGAAACAATCCTAGCCTATCCAATCTTTCCTCATAGCTGCGACTTTCAAGCCCTAGCAACATTCTTGTAAATCTCCTCTGTAATCTCTCCAGAGCAATTATATCCTTCCTGTAATGTGGTGACCAGAACTGTATGCAATACTCCAGCTGTGGCCGAACCAGCATTTTATACAGTTCCAGCATTACATTCCTGCTTTTATATTCTGTACCTCGGCCAATAAAGGAAAACATTCCATGTGCCTTCTTCACCACTCTATCTATCTGTCCTGCCACCTTCAGGGACCTGTGGACATGTACTCCAAGGTCTCTCACTTCTTCTACCCCTCTCAATATCCTCCTGTCTATTGTGTATTCCCTTGCTTTATTTGCCCTCCCCAAATGCATTACCTCACACTTATCGGGATTGAATTCCATTTGCCACTTTCTCACCCACTCAACCAAACCACTGATATTGTTCTGAAGTCTACAGCTATTCTCTTCACAAGTAACGACATGGCCAATTTTTGTGTCATCAGCAAATTTCCCAATCATGGCTCCCACGTTTAAGTCCAAATAATTAATATGTACTACAAACAGCAAGGGACCCAACACTGAGCTCTGTGGAATGCCACTGGAAACAGCTTTCCATTTGCAAAAACATCTGTCGACTACTACCCTTTGTTTCCTGTCCCTGAGCCAATTCTGGATCCAACCTGCCACATTTCCCTGTATCCCATGGGCTTTCATTTTTCTGACCAATCTGCCATCGTGACTTTGTGAAATGCCTTACTAAAATCCATATAGACCACATCCACTGCACTACCCTCATCAATCCTCCCTGTCACTTCCTCAAAAAACTCAATCAAGTTAGTAAGACATGACCTTCCCCGAACAAATCCATGCTAACCTTGATTAATCCGTGCCTTTCTAAGTGGCAGTTTATCCCATCCCTCAGAATTGATTCTAACAATTTACCCACCACTGAGGTCAGACTGACTGGCCTATAATTATTTGGCCTAACCCTTGCACCTTTTTTAAACAATGTATAAAGTTCGCAGACCTCCAATCATCTGGTACCTCGCCTGCAGCTAATGAGGATTTAAAGATGATCCTCAGCGCACCCGTCATTTCCTCCCTGGCTTCCTTTAATAACCTGGGATGCAATCCAACCAGTCCTGGCAGTTTATCCACTTTCAAGAATGTCAGACCCTCTAGTATTTCCTCTCTCATTATGCTTATCGTATCTAATATTTCACACTCCTCCTCTTAACTACAATATCTGCATCAACCCTCTCCTTTGTGAAGATAGAGACAAAAAAACTCATTAAGAATCCTGCCCACATCTTCTGCATCCACGCACAAGTTCCCTTGTACATCTCTGATAGGCCCAACCCTTTCCTTAGTTATCCTCTTGCTCTTAATGTACTGATAAAACATTTTTGGGTTTTCCTTGATTTTACCTGCCAATAATTTTTCACATCCTCTCTTTGCTTTTCTAATTTCCTTTTTTATTTAACCCCTGCACTTTCTATACTCCTCCAGGCTTTCTAAAGTATTAAAATATTTGTCAGCATAATTTTATAAAGCATTTGATACATTTCCCTAGCAAACATTAAGTCTAGTTTTTAGTTACTATATATATGAAACATAATCTACTTTTATTAAAATATCTGAATCAGCCAGGCAGTGAACACATTTCCTTTCACCCACTTCAATTATTTTACAGCACTGTTTACCTGCAGCTGATAGTCAGCTAGTGTTTAGCCCTTCTGTCTGTAGATGGAGCTATTGCTAGTGGCCTAGTATTTGTCAACAGGATTTTCATAAAGGATGTTCATGTGGCGGATAAATGCTAAGTCAGAATACCAAAATCCATTAGTATCCGTAACTTGAAAGTGTATGCAAATTAACAGGAATGGTGATTTAAACAGCTACAAATGCACATAACTATAAGTTCCACTTGTGAATGTTACCCTGTTACAAAGTGCAAGTCTTTGTGAATAGCAAGTGGAAACAGGATCAGGTTTAACTGCCACTTTGTGCAAGACTGACTGAGCCATTTATTATCAAAAAATACTATTAGCAGGTATTTCCTAGGAACATAGGAACAAGAGGAAGCCACTCAGCCCCTCAAATCCGTTGTCGCTATTCAATTAGATCATGATTGTTTGGTATCTTAAATCCATCCACCTCTTAGTTTCACACTTCCCTAACATAAATCTTATCAATCTCAGTTTTGAAATTTTCAATTGACCCCCCAGCCTCAACAGCTTTTTGAGAGTTCCAGAGTCCCGCTACCCTTCGTGTGAAGAAGTGCTTCCTGACTTCACCCCTGAATGGTCGAGCTCCAATTTTAAGATTATGTCTCCTTGTTCTGGACTCCCCCATCACAGGAAATACTTTCTCTCTATGAACAACAGATGCCCCTCTACATTGCTTTCATTGATCTCACCAAAGCCTTTGACCTCGTCAGCAGACGTGGTCTCTTCAGACTACTAGAAAAGATCGGATGTCCACCAAAGCTACTAAGTATCATCACCTCATTCCATGACAATATGAAAGGCACAATTCAACATGGTGGCTCCTCATCAGAGCCCTTTCCTATCCTGAGTGGCGTGAAACAGGGCTGTGTTCTCGCACCTACACTGTTTGGGATCTTCTTCTCCCTGCTGCTCTCACACGCGTTCAAGTCTTCAGAAGAAGGAATTTTCCTCCACACAAGATCAGGTGGCAGGTTGCTTAACCTTGCCCGCCTAACAGCGAAGACCAAAGTACGGAAAGCCCTCATCAGGGAACTCCTCTTTGCTGATGATGCTGCATTAACATCTCACACTGAAGAATGTCTGCAGAGTCTCATCGACAGGTTTGCGGCTGCCTGCAACGAATTTGGCCTAACCATCAGCCTCAAGAAAACAAACATCATGGGACAGGACGTCAGAAATGCTCCATCCATCAATATCGGCGACCATGCTCTGGAAGTGGTTCAAGAGTTCATCTACCTAGGCTCAACTATTACCAGTAACCTGTCTCTCGATGCAGAAATCAACAAGCGCATGGGAAAGGCTTCCACTGCTATGTCCAGACTGGCCATGAGAGTGTGGGAAAATGGCTCACTGACATGGAACACAAAAGTCCGAGTGTATCAAGCCTGTGTCCTCAGTACCTTGCTCTATGGCAGTGAGGCCTGGACAACGTATGTCAGCCAAGAGCGACGTCTCAATTCATTCCATCTTCACTACCTCCGGTGAATCCTTGGCATCAGATGGCAGGACCGTATCTCCAACACAGAAGTCCTCGACACTTCCCTTCCCTTCCTCGACTTCTCTGTCTCCATCTCTGGGGATAGGTTGTCTACCAATATCCATTATAAGCCCACTGACTCCCACAGCTACCTCGACTACACTTCTTCACACCCTACCTCCTGTAAGGACTCCATTCCATTCTCCCAGTTTCTCCGTCTCCGACACATCTGCTCTGATGATGCTACCTTCCATGACGGTGCTTCGGATATGACCTCCTTTTTCCTCAACCGAGGATTTCCCCCCACTGTGGTTGACAGGGCCCTCAACCGTGTCCGACCCATTCCCCGCACCTCTACCCTCACCCCTTCCCCTCCCTCCCAGAACCGTGACAGGGTTCCCCTTGTCCTCACTTTTCATCCCACCAGCCTCCATATCCAAAGGATCATCCTCCGCCATTTTCGCCACCTCCAGCGTGATGCCACTACCAGTCGCATCTTCCCCTCCCTTCCCCTGTCAGCATTCCGAAGGGATCGTTCCCTCCGCGACACCCTGGTCCACTCCTCCATTACCCCCACCACCTCGTCCCCGTCCCAGGGCACCTTCCCCTGCAATCGCAGGAAGTGTAATACCTGCCTATTTACCTCCTCTCTCCTCACTATCCCAGGCCCCAAACACTCCTTTCAGGTGAAGCAGCGATTTACTTGTACTTCTTTCAATGTAGTATACTGTATTCGCTGCTCACAATGTGGTCTCCTCTACATTGGGGAGACCAAGCGCAGACTGGGTGACCGCTTTGCGGAACATCTCCGCTCAGTCCGCAAGCAGGACCCTGAGCTTCCGGTTGCTTGCCATTTCAACACTCCCCCCTGCTCTCATGCTCACATCTCTGTCCTGGGATTGCTGCAGTGTTTCAGTGAACATCAACGCAAGCTCGAGGAACAGCATCTCATCTACCGATTAGACACACTACAGCCTGACGGACTGAACATTGAGTTCAATAATTTCAGAGCATGACAGCCCCCCATTTTACTTTCATTTTTAGTTAGTTTTTCTTCCTTTTTTTTTACATTCCTTTTTACATTTTTTACAATCTTTTTTTGCATTTATTTCATTTCATCTTAGTTTGTTCAGTTTGCTTACCCACTGTTTTTTTCAGGTTATTTTTCTTCAGGTTTGCACTTGCTGCTGTTCAATATTCAGTGCATTCACACCTAATCTGTACTAATGCTTTGTCTTTCAACACACCATTATATTGTTTGCCTTTGCTCCGTGACCTTTTGGTCAGCTATGTGGCCTGGTCCAATCTGCACCTTCTCCTTTGTTATCTCTTGCCCCACCCCCACCTCACTTGTTTATAATCTGTGACTTTTCTAATATTTGTCAGTTCCGAAGGGTCACTGACCCGAAACGTTAACTCTGCTTCTCTTTCCACAGATGCTGCCAGAACTGCTGAGTGATTCCAGCATTTCTTGCTTTTGTTACAGAAGTCTTCGAGGCGGCCAACATCCCCAGCTTATACACACCACTGAACCAGCGGCGCTTGAGATGGCTTGGCCATGTGAGCCGCATGGAAGATGGCAGGATCCCCAAGGACACAATGTACAGCGAGCTCGTCACTGGTATCAGACCCACCGGCCGCCTGCAAACGCGACATGAAGTCCTACGACATTGATGGCAAGTCATGGGAGTCAGTTGCCAGCGATCGCTGGCGCCATAAAGGCGGGGCTAAAGCGTGGCGAGTCGAAGAGACTTAGCAGTCAGCAGGAAAAAAGAAGCGCAAGGGGAGAGCCAACTGTGTAACAGCCCCGACAACCAATTTTTATCTGCAGCACCTGTGGAAGAGTCTGTCACTCTAGAATTGGCCTTTATAGCCACTCCAGGTGCTGCTTCACAAACCACTGACCACCTCCAGGCGCTAACCCATTGTCTCTCGAGACAAGGAGGCCAAAGAAGAAGAAGAAGAATTTATCCCCTCGGGCTAACTGTGCTTTGCTGCAATTGCGCGTTCATATCTCGGCTCAACGGCGCGCCGTTCCGCAGCTCGAGACCGAGCCTGGCGGAGGAGGGGCGGGGCGGGGCGGGGCGGAGTGAGGGGGCGGGGCGAAGCTGGCAGGTGTCATGCACCGCTGCACGCTCCGGCGTGCCGTGGTTCGATTCTCTCTCGCGCGCACGCTCACTCGCCGGGGGCGGTGACGCACGCGCTCTGCGGCGTGTGTGCTCGATGGCCGTGTGTTTGCGTGTCGCGCGCGCTGGCGCGCTCCCTGTTGTGTGTATTGTCAGTAAGATGGCGGATGATCGGTAGTGAGTGCCGGTCCCTTGTCCGTCTGCGGGAAGCAGCTGCGGCAGTAACAGCGACAACTGGCATAGCGAACCGCAGTCCCGAGTCTCCATCAGTAATGGTGGTTAGTTAGCGGATGCCCCCCCGAACTCACTGCTGGGATTTTTAATTTTTTTATATAAAAAAAAATCCATCTTTCGAAAACAGCAATCATGAAATTCGCCGAGCATTTATCAGCTCACATCACGCCGGAATGGCGCAAACAGTACATCCAGTATGAGGTGAGCATCAGGCGGAATAGACAGGGAGGCAGATGGGTTAATGGCACAATGGACAGCTCGCGTCTGAGGGGATGGATGGAGGGAGAGAGGATAATGGGAGGGTGATGGACGGGGAGGGGGGCATGGGGAGAGAGGATGGAGGGAGGGGGATGAAGCGAGAGGGGTATGAGGGGAGAGAGGATGGAGGGAGAGGGGCATGGGGAGAGAGAGGATGGAGGGAGGGGTATGAAGGGAGAGGGGTATGAGGGGAGAGAGGATGGAGGGAGAGGGGCATGGGGAGAGAGAGGATGGAGGGAGAGAGGATGGATGGAGAGGATGGAGGGAGAGGGGCATGGGGAGAGAGCCTGGAGGGAGGGGGACGAAGGGAGGGAGAGGGGCTTGAGGGGAGAGAGAGGATGAAGGGAGAGGGCATGGGGGGAGAGAGGATGGAGGGAGTGGGATGAAGGGAGAGAGACATGAGAGAGAGGGTGGAGAGAGGGGTGAGAGAGAATGGAGAGACTGGGGCCAGGGGGTGAAGATGGGTTGAGGGTACTGAGGATGAGGCTTGGGGAAGGAAGGGTTCTAAGGGAGGTGTGGAGTGATGGGAAAGGGGTTACAGAGAGGGGGTGAAGGTGAGGGGGATGGTAGGAGATGCAGAGTGATGGGGACAAGGAGTGAACAGGTGAGTGGGACCAGGAAAGGGCAAGTGAGGGTGAAGGATGGGAGGGAAGGAGGTTGATGGTCTGAGGAGGGGGAGTGGATAAAGAGTTGGCAATGGAAATTGGGATGGTGTTCCATGTACAGTAATACGAATGATCTTTTAGGAATATGCTAAGAACTGCAGATAGTACAATATTCAGTGATGAAGTGTTGGGTATGGAAGGGGATTTTATATAATTATGAGATAAATTGGTCTTAGAGGGATGAAAGGGTCCAGTGTTGATGTGAAAAATAAACACAATTTGTAGTGCATTCCAAGACATTAAGGTTTGAGATTATATAACATGTTGAATAGTTTATTTAGCCCTTTAATGTGTGGCTGCTTTAGGATTTACTTCTGAATAGATTCTACAATGCAAGCCATTAATGGGTTTTTTTGCATCTTTGTGCTACTGCTGGGGAGTGGGGCGTACTGTCAGACAGAGACGAATAGCCAGCTTCTGTGATTAAACATCATTATTTGGACAGTATATCTTAGTATGTTTTATTGATTGGTAGATGGAGATATAGTTTTTACATAGATTCAAAATTAAAATAACTATTATACCCAAGTGTGTGTCTGCAAAGACTGGGGAGAATAATTAACATTGAATATAAAAGTCTCAGTATTGTAAATGCTGGGATATCACTACCGCACAGCATCATCAGTGTTGTGTCTCTGGAATTTTCAGTATTTAGGTAAATTACCTGAAAGAAAGTGAAAAAGAGACTTGATCTACAAAGAAATGAGAGAGAAAGGGAAAACTGTTTTGGTTTATTGTTTGTTGTGTTAGTCGAATGAAGTGATAGAGTTGCTATGGTTGGTCTCGGCACCACTAGCGAGAACTAATCAGTCATGGTCCTACTTGTGATAGAGGTGCTATGACCCCTGCCTGGATGTGTGCATTTACTCTCTCAGTTGGACAGAATCATACAGAATGGAAGGAGGCATTTGGTCCATCATGCCTGTGCCAGCTCTTTGAAAGAGCTATCCATTTTGTCCCACACCCTGCTCCTTCCCTGTAGCTCTGTAAATCTTTTCCTTTTCACGTATATATCCAGTGCTCATTTGAAGGTTATCCATTTCAGGCAGTGCAGTCCACATCATTATAACTCACACAAAACAATTTTTTTCATACAGCTTGTCAATAATTACTGTCTCAGCTCAAACTATGTTGCTCGTACCCAGGAACCGTACAACCTGTGAGACAGTAGGAGAAGAGGACAAAACAGATTCCTTGCAGATTGTCATGATTTTTAAAACTGGGATAGGATATGCATGCCATTCTTCAACCACACACAAACCAACAATCATCGGTGCATTGGATTTAATTACAGAACTAACACTTATGAGTTAATAAGGTTTGCCAGTCTCAACCATGTAGTTATTTATGATTCAGCAAAGTATTTTGCTATCATTCTAATGCTTGGCGTGTTTTAGTTTTGTCAATGTACAGGGAGAGATTCTACCTCACCAAAATAAATTCTGTAAAAATGGTCTGGTTCCATTGTATTGATGAGTATAATGTCAAATACAGTTCAGCAAACAGTGAACAATCATATTAGAATGAAGCCGACGACATGCTTGTAGTTCTGCCCTGTGTATTTGAGAATATGCATAATGAAAGCTGAATTCTCATTGTGGTCGCTGCAACACCATTTCCTGACTTCAGGCAAAACTCAACCAGCAGAGAAGAGTTTGAAACATAAGCATCCAGCTTGTGTTTGTTACCATGGCAGCTCTGCTTTGATATTGGCGTGATTTTTACAAAATATTGTTGCAGCTTTCGGTGAGGTGGAATGTTTACAAAAACTGAAACGTGCCAAGCATTAGAATAATGATGGTGTGATACTTTGCTGAATTATAAATGAGACTGGCATACCTAATTAAGTCATAAGTGCTAGTTCTATAATTAAATCCAATGCACTGACAATTGCTGGTTTGGTGGTTGTTGATTACGTGACTAATAATGATATGCATATCCTATCCCAGTTTTTAAAATCATAACCTAGAAAAGGGACCTTGTTTTGTAGGCTGTATGTTGAGAGATTTCTCTTGACGTCATCCATTGCAGCATAGCTGCTCAGGTGGTTGCAAAGTCTGGACTGTGGAAGAATATACTCTTATTTGGCCTGCCACATTCTGTCTTCTGTAAACTTGAGGTCATCCAAACACTGCTGCCCATGTTCTTACTTGCACTAAGGCCTGTTCACCCTTTACCTCTGTGCTCGCTGACCTATGTTAACTCCCAGTTAAGCAACATCTCAATTTTAAAATTCTCATCCTTGTTTTCAGATCCCTCCATGGTCTTGCTCCTCTCTATCTCTGTAATCTCCTCCAGACTGACAATTTTTAAAAATTCATTAATGGGATGTAGGCGTTGCTGGCCAGGCCAGCATTTATTGCCCATCCCTAATTGCCCTTGAGAAGGTGGTGGTGAGCTGCCTTCTTGAATCACTGCAGTCCATGTGGGGTAGGTACACCCACAGTGCTGTTAGGATGGGAGTTCCAGGATTTTGACCCAGCGTCAGTGAAGGAACGGCGATATAGTTCCAAGTCATGATGGTGTGTGACTTGGAGGGGAACTTGCAGGTAGTGGTGTTCCCATGTATTTGAAGCCCTTGTCCTTCCAGTTGGTAGAGGCCGTCGGTTTGGAAGGTACTTACTGTCTAAGGAGCCTTGGTACGTTGCTGCAGTGCATCTTGTAGATGGTACACACTGCTGCCACTGTGCGTCGTTGGTGGAGGGTGTGAATGTTTGTAGATGGGGTGCCAATCAAGTGGGCTGCTTTGTCCTGGATGGTGTCGAGCTTCTTGAGTGTTGTTGGAGCTGCACCCATCCAGGGAAGTGGAGAGTGTTCCATCACACTCCTGACTTGTGCCTTGTAGATGGTGGACAGTCTTTGGAGAGTCAGGAGGTGGGTTACTCGCCTCAGGATTCCTAGCCTCTGACCTGCTCTTGGAGACACGGTATTTATATGGATACTCCAGTTCAGTTTCTGGTCAATGGTAGCCCCTAGGATGTTGATTGTGGGGGATTCAGCGATGGTAATGCCATTGAATGTCAAGGAGAGATGGTTAGATTCTCTCTTGTTGGAGATGGTCATTGCCTGGCACTTGTGTGGCGCGAATGTTACTTGCCACTTATCAGCCCAGGCCTGGATATTGTCCAGGTCTTGCTGCATTTCTCCACTGACTGCTTCAGTATCTGAGGAGTCACGAATGGTGCTGAACATTGTGCAATCATCAGCGAACATCCCCACTTCTGACCTTATGATTGAAGGAAGGTCATTGATGAAGCAGCTGAAGATCGTTGGGCCTAAGACACTACCCGGAGGAACTCCTGCGGTGATATCCTGGAGCTCAGATGATTGACCTGCAACAACCACAACCATCTTCCTTTGCGTTAGGTATGACTCCAGCCAGTGAAGGGTTTTCCCCCTGATTCCCATTGACCTCAGTTTTGCTAGGGCTCCTTGATGCCATACTCGGTCAAATGCTGCCTTGATGTCAAGGGCAGTCACTCTCACCTCACCTCTTGAGTTCAGTTCTTTTGTCCATGTTTGAACCAAGGCTGTAATGAGGTCAGGAGCTGAGTGGCCCTGGCGAAACCCCCCCAAACTGAGCGTCACTGAGCAGGTTATTGCTTAGCAAGTGCACTGTTGATGACACCTTCCATCACTTTACTGATAATTGAGAGTAGGCTGATGGGGCGGTAATTGGCTGGGTTGGACTTGTCCTGCATTTTGTGTACAGGACATACCTGGGCAATTTTCCACATTGCAGGGTAGACGCCAGTGTTGTAGCTGTACTGGAACAGCTTGGCTAGGGGCGCGGCAAGTTCTGGAGCACATGTCTTCAGTACTATTGCTGGAATATTGTCAGGGCCCAAAGCTTCTGTGATGCTGCGGACTTCAGGAGGAGGCTGAGATGGATCATCAACTCGGCACTTCTGGCTGAAGATTGCTGCAAATGCTTCAGCCTTATCTTTCGCACTGATGTGCTGGGCTCCCCCATCATTGAGGATGGGGATATTTGTGGAGCCATCTCCTCGAGTTAGTTGTTTAATTGTCCACCACCATTCACGGCTGGATGTGGCAGGACTGCAGAGCTTAGATCTGATCCTTTGGTTATGGGATCGCTTAGCTCTGTCTATCGCATGCTGCTTACCCAGTTTGGCATGCAGATAGTCCTGTGTTGTAGCTTCACCAGGTTGACACCTCATTTTGAGGTATGCCTGGTGCTGCTCCTGGCATGCCCTCCTGCACTCTTCATTGAACCAGGGTTGGTCTCCAGGCTTGATGGTAATGGTAGAGTGGGGGATATGCCGGGCCATGAGGTTACAGATTGTGATTGAGTACAATTCTGCTGCTGCTGATGGCCCACAGCGCCTCATGGATGCCCAGTTTTGCATTGCTAGATCTGTTCGAAATCTATCCCATTTAGCATGGTGGTAGTGTCACACAGCTCAATGGAGGGTATCCTCAAGGACTGTGCGGTGGTCACTCCTACCAATACTGTCATGGACAGATGCATCTGCAGCAGGCAGATTGGTAAGGATGAGGTCAAGTATGTTTTCCCCTCTTGTTGGTTCCCTCACCACCTGCCGCATACCCAGTCTAGCAGATATGTCCTTTAAGACTCGGCCGCTCGGTCAGTAGTGGTGCTACCAAGCCACTGTTGGTGATGGACATTGAAGTCCCCCACCCAGAGTTCATTTTGTGCCCTCGCCACCCTCAGTGCTTCCTCCAAGTGCTGTTCAACATGGAGGAGTACTGACTCATCAGCTGAGGGTGGGCAGTAGGTGGTAATCAGCAGGAGGTTTCCTTGTCCATGTTTAATCTGATGCCATGAGACTTCTTGGGGTCCAGAGTTGATATTGAGGACTCTGAGGGCAACTTCCTCCCTACTGTATACCACTGTGCCCCCACCTCTGGTGGGTCTGTCCTGCCGGTGGGACAGGGCATACCCGGGGATGGTGATGGCAGTGTCTGGGCCATTGTCTGTGAGGTATGATTCCGTGAGTATGACTATGTCAGGCTGTTGCTTTACTAGTCTGTGGGACAGTTCTCCCAACTTTGGCACAAGCCCCCAAATGTTAGTAAGGAGGACTTTGCAGGGTCGACAGGGCTGGGTTTGCCGTTGTCGTTTCCAGTACCTAGGTCGATGCCGGGTGGTCCGTCCGGTTTCATTCCTTTTTATTGACTTCGTAGCGGTTAGATACAACTGAGTGGCTTGCTAGGTCATTTCAGATAGCAATTAAGTGTCAACCACATTGCTGTGGGTCTGGAGTCACATGTTGGCCAGACCAGGTCAGGACAGCAGATTTCCTTCCCTGAAGGTCATTCGTGAACCAGATGGGCTTTTACAACAATCGGCAATGGTTTCATGGCCATCATTCGACTAGCTTTTAATTCCAGATTTATTAATTGAATTCAAATTCAATGTGGTGGGATTTGAACCCATGTCCCCAAGCAGTACCCTGGGTCTCTGGGTTACTGGTCCAGTGACAATACCAGTACGCCAACGCCTCCCCTAATCTTCCAAGATATCTGCATTTATCTAATTATGGTGTTTTGAGCATCTGCGATTTTAATTGTGCCACTATTAGCGGCTGTGCCTTCAGCTGCCACAGCCCTAAATTCTGAAACTCCCTTCCTAAATCATTCTGCCTCTCTGTCTTTTTCCTCCTTTTAACAACAACAACTTGTACTTATATAGTGCCTTTAATGTAATAAAACGTCCCAAGGAGCTTTACAGGAGCATTATAAAACAAAGTATGACGCTGAGCCACAATAGGAGATATAAGGTCAGATGACCAAAAGCTTGGTCAAAGAGGTAGGTTTTAAGGAGTGTCTTAAAGGAGGAAAGTGAAGTGGAGAGGTGTAGGGAGGGTATTCCAGAGCTTGGAACCTAGGCAACTGAAGGCACAGCCACCAATGGTGGAGCGATTAAAATTAGGGATGCTCAAGAGGCCAGAATTAGAGGAGCTCAAGATATCTTGGAGGGTTGTGGGGCTGTGGGAGATTACAGAGATAGGGATGGATGAGGCCATGAGGGATTTGAAAGCAAGGGCGAGAATTTTAAAATCAAGATGTTGCTTGGCAGGGAGCCAGTATATGTTAGCGAGTACAGGGGTGAGAGGAGACCGTGACTTAGTGCGAGTTAAGACATAGGCAACAGAGTTTGGATGACCTCAAGTTTACGGAGAGTAGATTGTGGGAGACCAGCCCGGCGTGCATTGGAATAGTCAAGTCCAGAGGTAACGAAGATATGAATGAGGGTTTCAGCAGCAGATGAGCTGAGACGGGCAAAGTTGGGTGATGTTACAAGGTGGAAATAGGTGGTCTTAGTGATGGTACGCATATGAAGTTGGAAGCTCATCTTGGGGTCAAATGTGACGTCAAGGTTGCGAGCAGATTTGATTAATCTCAGACTGTTGCCAGGGAGAGGGATGGAGTCAGTAGCTGGGGAACGGAGTTTGGAGCAGGTACCGAAAACAATGGCTTCAGTCTTCTCACTAGTTAATTGGAGGAAATTTCTGCTCATCCAGTACTGGATGTCGGATAATTTAGCAACAGTGGAGGAGTCAAGAGAAGTGGTGGTGAGATGGAACTGAGCGTAGTCAGCATACATGTGAAAACTAACACTATGCTTTAAGACACGCCTTAAAACCTGCCTCTTTGACCAAGCTCCCCTATTATCGCCTTATGTGACTGTCAATTTTTTCTTTATAACACTCTTGTGAAATGTCTTGGGATGTTTTATTTTGTTAAAAGTGCTATGTAAATACAAGTTGTTGTTGATGCAGAGTCTGGGGAATCTATTCTCTGTGTGGAGCTGTATCCCTGTGTGCTCTCATTGTATTATAGCAAATATCAATGGATGATAGAGGAAAATGAATACGAAACAAAGACTGCCAATATTTTTTTGCATGTTATTCTTACAAAAAAAGCCCCCGGGTGCTGAAAAGATATCATGTGTGCCTGTCACCTCCCGCCCATAATCATAAAATCATACAGCCCAGAAGGACGCTAGTAAACCCTTCGTGCTCTGAAATAGCAATCAAATTTGTTCCACTGCCCTGCTCTTTCCTCATAGCCCTGCAAATCTAATTCTCTTCTGAAAGTTTCCATTGAATCTGCTTCCACCACCTTTTCAAACAATGCATTCCAAATCACAACTCGCTGCGTTTAAAGAAAAATCTTCTCATTGCCCCTCTCGTTCTTTTATCAGTCGTCTTAAATCTGTATTCTCTGGCTACTGACCCTCTTGCTAGTGGAAACAATTTTTAATTGTTTTAGTATTGCCCCCTTTCTGAATTGCGCACAGTTCAAGGGTAATATTTTAAGTGAGAATACTGAGGGCTGTAAAATGCAATGAGAATGGTATCGATTTCACTATTTAATGTGAGCTAACCTAAATATTACATTTTACAAACTAGCATCACTGGGGAATAGAACGGACAACATGACGATGCTTGAATGTAAGACACAGTACAGCAATTAACAATAACAGTGAATAGCTGACCTAGGATATCTAAAGATACTAGTGTTCCCTATAGTAAATAACAGTGTTGCTCATAATTTGGCCTTCGGGGTCGCTGCCAGTGCATCCCTCATTTGTGGTTCTCAACTGCATGTCTGTAGCCTGGAATTCATGTCAGTCAGGTCTGGAATGTTACATGGCAATTTAAAAAAAAATATTAAGCATGTGGAGTTATTGTATAAATAAAAACAGAAAATGCTGGAAACATTCAGCAGGTCTGGCAGCATCTTTGGAGAGAGAAGCAGAGTTAACGTTTCAGGTTTGTGACCTTTCATCAGAACTGGCAAAGGTTAGAAATGCAGTAGGTTTTAAACAAGTGAAGCGGGGGTTGGGGGTGGGGGGGAAAGAGAACAAAAGGGAAGGTGTGTGATAGGGCAGACGGCAGGAAAGATTAAATGACAAAGATGTCATGGGACAAAGGCAAAGGGAGTGCTAATGGTGTGGTGAAAGACAAAGCATTAGTCCAGAGAGAGTGTTAATGACAATAATAGACAGCTCTGTCCAAAAGCACAAACATGAAAAACCAAGTTTAAGGCAGGCACATGGTTAAAAAAATAAAATAAAACAATAATAAAAAAGGTCAGTCATGCTCTGAAATTATTTAATTCAATGTTGAGTCCGGAAGGCTATAGAGTGCCTAATCGGAAAATGAGGTGCTGTTCCTTGAGCTTGCGTTGATGTTCATTGGCACACTGTCACAGACTAAGGACAGAAGTGTGGGTGTGAGAGCGGGGTACTGAATTGAAATGGCAAGCAACCGGAAGCTTGGGGTCATGCTTACGGACTGAGTGGAGGTGTTCCACAAAGCGGTCACCCAATTTGCATTTGATCTCCCCAATGTAGAGGAGACCACATTGTGAGCAGTGAATACAATATACTAAATTGAAAGAAGTACAAGTAAATCGCTGTTTCACCTGGAAGGAGTGTTTGGGGCCTTGGTTAGTGAGGAGAGAGGAGGTAAAAGGGCAGGTATTACGCCTCCTGTGATTGCATGGGAAGATGTCATGGGAAGGGGACGAGGTGTTCAGGGAGGAGTGAACCAGGGTGTTGCAGAGGGATCGATCCCTTCGGAATACCGACAGGGAAGGGGAGGGGAAGATGCGTTTGGTGGTCTCATCATGCTGGAGGTGGCTGGAATGGTGGAGGATGATCCTTTGGATGTGTAGGTTGGTAGGGTGGAAAGTGAGGGCAAGGGGAACCCTGTCGCAGTTCTGGGAGGGAGGGGAAGAGGTGAGGGCTGAAGTGCGAGAAATGGATTGGGCACTGTTGAGGGTCCTGTCCATCACTGGGGGCGAGAATCCTCGATTGAGAAAAAAAGGAAGACATATCCGAAGCGCTGTTGTGGAGGGTTGTATCATCAGAACAGATGCGTCAGAGATGGAGAAACTGGGAAAATGTAATGGAGTCCTTACAGGAAGCAGGGTGTGAGGAAGTGTAGTCTGCTGCACTGTTCCAGTGAACATCAATGCAACCTCGAGGAACAGCACCTCATTTTTTGATTAGGCACTCTACAGCCTTCCGGACTCAACAATGAGTTCAAAAATTTCAGAGCATGACTGGCTTTTTATTATTGCTTTATTTTATTTTTTAACCATGTGCCTGCCTTAAACTTGGTTTTTCATGTTTGTGCTTTTGGACAGAGCTGTCTATTATTCTGTCATTAGCACTCTCTCTGGACTAGTGCTTTGTCTTTCACCACACCATTAGCACTCCCTTTGCCTTTGTCCCATGACATCTTTGTCATTTAATCTCTCCTGTCCTCTGTCCTATCACGCACCTTTCCTTTTGTTTTCTTTCCCCCCCCCCCCCAACCCCACTTCACTTGCTTAAAAACTATTACATTTCAAACCTTCGCTGGTTCTGATGAAAGATCGCAGACCTGAAACGTCAACTCTGCTTCTCTCTCCACAGATGCTGCCAGAACTGAGTATTTTCAGCATTTTCTGTTTTTATTTTGGATTTCAAGCATCAGGAGTATTTTGCTTTTATTTTGGAGTTACTGTATATTCGGTTTGTGCAAATGGTTCTCAAGAAAACCACAACCATTGTCTTTGGCCATCATCACTAACTCTGCTCTGTCGCTGCTGATTTCTTCCACTTCCCTGACCATTGTATTGGGTTCACCTAAATCATTTGCAACCTTCCCAGATCCTGTTCAACTCTGAACTTAGCTTTCGACCCTCACAGTTGGCAGTAAAAAGACTACTTGCTTCCAATTCTGCAATATTGCCTACCTCCACACCTACGTCTTTGTTGTTGAAATATACATGCCTTTGTGACCTCCAGGCTTGATTACTGCAAAGTTCTCCTTGCTGGCCTGCCTTTTTCCAACTTGTGCAGACTGTACTTTGGGCATGCTGTTCTACACTAAATTTTGTTTGCCTAGCATCTTGTTACAGCTACTTGAGTCCTCAACCCTAAACCTTTTCAATCTCCTCCAGCTCTATACCCCCCAGTGAGCACTCTGTTCCTCTGACTCTGACTTTTTATGTATCCCTACCTTTCATCCCACCAATGGTGACAAAGCCATCAGCTATGCATGTTTTAAACTCAGGAATATTTCTCCCTAAGCCCATCTACCTCATTCATCTCCATTTAGGAAGTTCCAAAACCCATCTGTATGACCAAGCTTTTGACCATCCCTCATAATCTCACTCTTCCTGGCACCATGCCCAATTTTCTTACCTCTATCTGTGAAGCGTGTTTAGATGTCTTTATATTGAAAGCACTATGTAAATGCAAGTTGTTATTGAATGCATTATAGTATTCTGTACTATTCCAGATATTTGGAAGTACTTTAAGTCTGATCTGGGGACTGAATATGACAATATACATATTTCAGTAACAATAAGAAATAATTATGCAAGATTTTGACTGCAGACAGTGGTGGCTTATACCAAAGGAAACCCTGTGTCTTTATAATTATAGAGAGGAATATGTCTTAGTAATTCAACAGGAACTTTGAAATGAGTGTTCAGGGATTCTGTTATCACTGCTTATGTATTGCACAATTGAGGAGTTCAGATGCTGTCAGCAGTTCTGTGAGCTTAGCTCTTGTGGTTTATTCTTTGGCTGAATCTTGAAATTGGATTACTGCCTGGAATGATCCAGGTGGCCAGTTTCTATTATTTGTTACAGGAAGGTTAATGAATTTTAGAAATAAAGAAAATCAATATTTTCACTATCATAGCATCTTTGATTCTGTGGCATTGCCTGGGTTATCAATTGTAGTACTTTGTGACGTTGGACCCTGGAAGATATTGGGGCATTTTTTTGATGATGACTTAAAAGATTCTTCCCACTCTGTTCTGAAAACCCTGCAATTCTGTGCCCTGGCAGAGATAGTGATGCTAGCTGGACAAGCAGTAGGATCCTTGCTCTGTGCTCTGTTCTGGTAAGTTGCACAGTTTTAGCTGGTTAAACTCCAGCTGTACATCTGAGCACACCTGAGGATGTCCAAACCTTAGGTTGTTACCAACTGGCACCTCAGCTCTCTGGACTTGGGTGAGTGAGGCGTACTTTTAAGGTATAGTGTTGTGCATCCTTATTGGTCAAACAGAGCTGTATGAATTTTCAATATCTTGGTTTAGAGACTCTTGAGTATGATGATGGGTTTGCATGCTTTAGACACTGGCTTATCAAAAAAAGTAAGAGACACAGTAGTCAACACATTCAGTATTTCAATAAAGTGTGACAAGCATCTGTGCTATTGAATTGAGTTGTTTCCATTCTCCTTTACTGTGTTGCAGAGTTTAATCTGGTAGTGATAAAACTATATGTATGAGAGGAAATTATACTATTTGTGGTCTCGGAGGCAAATGTTTATTTGCCACACCTATTTAACAGGCTGTCATAAGCGTATTTCAGCTCGTTCACATAGCTGTTTTTCAGTTGAGCACTGGTCTCTCCACCATCATATTGCTATCCCAACAACCTCGAGTCTTTTTCAACCTCATCTTACTCAGGTGTTTCTTAGAATTTCCCCATTTTGCTTGATGGTTTACACTGTACACTGCTTATTGAAATGAATGACAACATTTAACATGAGTTGCAGAAAATGCCCAACTAAGTACAGGGTAGGAAAAACAAGATCATCTTTTATTTTGGATGGTCCCAAATACTTTGACCAGAAGTTATCATGAAAGAGAGTGTTAACAGTACCCATTGCGGATGATCAGTGAAGCATTGTAGAGTTTTTATTTTGGGTTCAAGAGATTTGAGTCTCACAGATTGCATCTTATGTATTGCTGTCTATTGTATATGTGAAATGCTTTAAAACATTAAATGGGGCAAATAGTGAGTGAGACTCCAGTGAAGCAGCACGTTTATGATCTTGGAAGAATGCTACTTAGTGTGAGAGACTGCCTAACAAACAGTTTATTCAATACAAAGTGAGGTCCTGACCACAGTATTAACATTGTGTTGTGTATGCAGCAGTATGTGTTAAAATGATATCATTAGAATAGGGCCAGTATCACTGTAGAGGGAAGATGGTATTGGTTTGTGTATGCGCCAGCAGTTTAGTGCAGTATAGGCAATTTATTCAGTACAATGAGAGTGCATTAGGTTATTTTGCTATCAGTCAAGAAAGATAGAGATCAAACAATCATTGCATACGTTATCACTGGAGTATTGTGTTCATTACTGGGCACCGCACTTCAGGAAGGATGTGAAGGCTTTAGAGAGGGTGCAGAAAAGATTTACGGGAATGGTTCTAGGGATGAGGGACTTCAGTTATGTGGATAGATTGGAGAAGCTGAGATTCTCCTTAGAGCAGAGAAGGTTGAGAGGAGATTTGATAGAGGTGTTCAAAATCATGAGTGGTCTAGACAGAGTAGATGGAGAAAAACTGTTTGGCGAAAGGGTAGCGAACTTAGAGGACAATGATTTAAAATGATTGGCAAAAGAATCAAAGGCGACATGAGAAAAAGCTTCTTTCTTCAGCAAGTGGTTAAAATCTGGAATGCACTGCCTGAAAGGTTGTGGAGGCAGATTCAATCATGGCTTTAAAAAGGGAATTGGATAAGCACTTGAAGGGAAAAACAATTTGCAGGGCTATGGGGAACGGGCAGGGGAGTGGGATTAATAACATTGTTCTTGCAGAGAGTGAGTGGGAACTCGACGCACCGAATAGCTGCCTTCTGTGCGGTAATAAAAAATGAATATGGCTGAATGGATAAAAAGCATTGGGATACTTTGAAGAAAATCCGATTTTATATTTGTAGTAACTGTGTAGAGTCCTCCAATGACCTAGTGAGTGAAGGCACTGTCCAGTGTAGCACTAAGCCATACAGACCAGAACGCCCTAGGTTTGATTCCTGCATATGCTGATTAAACTCGTCTCAACTGAAGCAACAGTTGTGATCCTACAATTGACCTCATAACCCCTGGGTTAAAGAGAGGAGAAAGTAATTCAGCCATGCTGCTGCTGCTGCTTTCTATCATTTTGGAAAGTACATTTGCTCGGATGTCAGGTGAGGACAGGATTGGGCTCAGATATGGTCTTCCCTATGGTTGAATAACCCACAGGCAGTCACTTTCTCTCTAGGCTTACACTGGTCTGAAATATCAGACAGTTTTAACAACAGTGAAACTGTGTTTCACCACAGCCTCTGACTTCAGGAGAGTGTGGAGGAAGTTAAGCAGGGACGGGGTGTGGGGGGGGGTTGGGGAGTGAAGGGAAGAGATAATTACAGGAAGTTTAAATGAGAGGATAGAGTACAGACAGTGTGTGCGTGTTGAAAAATCAGCGTGCAACTGTGGGGGGGTGGATGAAAGTGAGTTTGACTTTCCACTTCCTCCTAAGATTCCAATGTTACTTCTGCCAGTGTAGGAAATGCTGAGTAGAAATCAGGTGCTTTCCTGTTGAGAAGAGAAATTGTGTGGGAAGTTTGCATCAAGCTGCGTGTCCCTCCTAGTGGCTGGCCTTGTTAGGGTTGCTGGTGGTTAGGGAGCCAGTCAAATATCCTGTCAGACAGAGGTGATGAGGGTTAAAAAGGTATCATATCTCAAAGGTTTAATAAACCAGTGATGGTGCAGCACACTGGTACTGCAACATTCTGTATTGTGGAGTAGTGACTTATCTTCTCATGATTTCCCTTTACGATCAGTTTCCATTTGTAATGGGAAGGTTCAGAATGAAAACATTGTAGAGGTCTTGAAACCTGGTCATCTGACCTCAATGAAGATGTTGCACAATGTGAGAGAGATCTGATAAAAGGAGAAAATATGTGAAGTTAAATATCTGAATCAAGATATCTGAATATCTGAATCTGAATAAGAGCAATGAATGGACTACAAACCTATTAAGGTGCTTAATTGTCTGATAGAGTCCACACTCATACCAAATGCTGCTGTTGTCATGATCCCATAGGAAACTGCGTTTCTTAAAATTTGCATTGAAATTGCAATATTAATGGATGTAAAATGTTTCAAATGGTGTTTTTTTATACCTGGTTCATTTGAAAATATGGGACTAGTTTGCAGAATCTTTCACACCTGGTTAAAAGAACTAGTTGAGCTACTGTTGTACAGGAATGAATACAAATAGTCACTCAATTCCGATGAACCTTTGGAGCGTAATTTTAAAAAAATGCATTAGCATTCTGTATCATTCAATATAGCATAGCTGGTCCATGGCACTTTGTAGCAAAAATCATTGAATAGTCAGTTTTGATTTATGCAATCCTAGTTTTATGTGAAGACACTTGAAAGTCTGATCCAATGTGCACTACCCAATCTGCCCTATAACTCTTGGTTTCAGTTGTGTACTTTTACCCATCCGCAGATGGAAATGGGTGTTTTCGCACTAAGTTAGTATAAAGTTTTCAACATGAATTAAGACCCACAGTTGAATATAAACTTTCCATGGAGACAAGTAAATAATGCTTAAGTTCTACATGGGAGACTGGGTAGCTCGGTTGGCTAGATGGCTAGCGTGTGGTTCAGAATAACATCAACAACGCGGTTTCAATTCCTGTTCTGGTCTGAGTAAGGCAACAGGAAACTACCTCATATACCCTCTTCCCTCGTCATGCTCATCTCTCCTGGTGGAGAAAAAGAGCAGAGGACCTGCCCTTAAACCACCATCATGGCACCCAATACATATTTGCTACAGTGAACATCAACAATGAAGTGCTATTTTCAGCATAAGTTGCTTCATTTTAGCAGCAAGCAGTTAGGAAGACAAATGGTATGTTGGCCTTCATTGCAAGAGGATTTGAGTACAGGAGCAAGGATGTTTTACTGCAGTTATACAGGGCCTTGGTGAGACCACATCTGGAGTATTGTGTGCAGTTTTGGTCTCTTTATCTGAGGAGGGATATTCTTGCCATGGAAGGAGTGCAAAGATGATTTACTTGGCTGATTCCTGGGATGGCAGGATTGACGTATGAGGAGAGATTGGGTCGATTAGGCCTATATTCACTAGAGTTTAGAAGAATGAGAGGGGATCTCATAGAAACCTATAAAATTCTAACAGGACTAGACAGGCTAGATGCAGGGAGGATGCTCCTGATGGCTGGGGAGTCCAGAACCAGGGGTCACTGTCTCAGGATAAGGGGTATGCCATTTATAACCGAGATGAGGAGAAATTTCTTGACTCAGAGTGTGGTGAACCTGTGGAATTCTGTACTGCAGAAGACAGTGGAGACCAAGTCATTAAATATGTTCAAGAAGGAGATAGATATATTAATGCCAAAGGGATCAAGGGATATGGGGAGAAAGCGGGAATAGTGTACAGAATTAGCCAATCAGCCATGATCTTTTTTGAACGGCGGAGCAGGCCGGAAGGGCCAAATGGCCTACTCCTATTTTCTGTGTTTCTACATGTTCACTACATGCATTTTCTGGACTAACAGATCAGCAGCAGGTATTCATAAATTTATAGGAGGTCGTACAGCTATAATCACAGAAAAAGTGACAGTCATGAAGTATGTTCTCCAAAACATGGGTGAAAATCCTGTTTATTGTAATCAATATTTTTAAAAATTAATATAAACCAGTGTCTATGTCATCGCCAAACCTCCAACAGCAGACAGAGGTTTATAAATCTTTATACTGTGGAGCTGTCTTAAATTATCATTTTTGGGATTGGATCATACCACTGGCTTAAAGCAGCCAGATGTGAACTAGTGTTGGTAAATATCGACATGTTAGGTTTAGCATAGATAACATAAACAATGACTGTGATGGTGTTTGAACTTGTCTGCTTAATACAAACACAGCTTCTGTTTACATGATTTACCAGCCTTATATTTTCACCAGTGACTGATTGTAAATTGCTTGTTTAACCCAAATGCTAAATCTGTATTGTTGAGTTCTCTGGGGAACTTTTTCTTTTAAACCTTTTCGAATATTGGTAGCTTATTACAATATATAAGAGTCTGTAAAAGTGATGTTTTGTGTGCTGTTGCTATGATGTGAAATCAAATAAATATCTAGGACCATGAGAAGCTTCTTAATTCACAGTATTTGAACAAAGGTAAGTATTCTGATTGCACCTTTTACTTTTGTGCTATATTGCTGTTGAGTATCTGGAAGTGTTCAGTGCAGTAAATTTATCATGGCCACTGTTTCAGAGACTTCCCAGTGGCCGATTAGGTGAAGCATCCCCTGGGGTGGTAGATTTTCTCTGTGTGGTAGGTTTAGCAAAATAATAAACTTGCTTGTAAAGAATCACAGTGCATTTATAAGTTAGTTATACATAGCACACAGAAGAAATCTTCCCTGCTGGTGTAGTGCTGAGCCGGCTTTGAATGCTGCTGTATGCTGAATAAACTGATCTCAGTTGAAATACTATAGTTAACTTCTCCAAGCTAGGCAAGAAAGCTAGGGACAGCTGAGAGTTTCCTGCTCCTGATCCCTATCCAGCGACCCACAGAGAATTGCCCATGGAGCTGTACCTCAGTAAAAGTCAATGCCTTCAGGAGGGTAGAAGGAGACAAATGGTGAAAAAATCTTGAGAAAATTAATTTCTAAAAATACATGCACAGTGCTTTTGTATACTTTTAAAATAGAATTTATGCTCAAAGTAGACTTTTGGTGCAGTGAATTTATATATTTGACTGGAAAGATGTAGATTTGACTCGTGCCTGCTGCTATTTTTCACAAAGTGATATCCTTCTCTTAGCTAGTCCTTTGGTAGGAGGAAGAAAGAGGTATTGAGTGAAGGCAGCCCACACCAGGGAGGGATTCCACAGAGGGAAAAGTTCAGAAGATGGTCATCTTTACATTTCTTGTCTATCTCCCAGTGGCAAGCTTAGAGTGTCCTTGAGATTATTGATTTTTTTTTATTGAGAGATACAGCACTGAAACAGGCCCTTCGGCCCACCGAGTCTGTGCCAACCAACAACCACCCATTTATACTAATCCTACATTAATCCCATATTCTCTACCACATCCCCACCATTCTCCTACCTCTTACCTACACTAGGGGCAATTTACAATGGCCAATTTACCTATCAACCTGCAAGTCTTTTGGAGGTGGGAGGAAACCGGAGCACCCGGCGGAAACCCACGCAGACACAGGGAGAACTTGCAAACTCCGCACAAGCAGTACCCAGAACTGAACTCGGGTCGCTGGAGCTGTGAGGCTGCAGTGCTAACCACTGTGCCGCCCAAATCTTCTTGATGTCACCTGTCTCAGTCCCAGTCTCGCTCCCATTTACTTTCCTATCCATTAATCAATCCTCCCAGCTTTCTCCCAAGTTTTGCACTTGACAAATTGCCATTTGTCCAAAACTCCACTGCCTGTATTTGATCCTGAAACATGTTCTGCTTCTCTGTCACCCCTTGCAACCTTCATTGGCTGTTGGTCCCTGCAGCACATTGATTTCCAGAACCTTGTCTTCATCTGCAAATCTCTGTAGCCTTTTCCCTCCCTATCAGCAACCTATGTTCCTACATGCAGTCTACTCTTTCCCAACTCTGGCTTCCTTTGCATCTCACTCTTGCCTGCATTCTCCACTATTGATCGTAAAGCCTTCAGCCAGCTTATCTCCACATTTTGGAATGCTCCTGCCACCTTTGCCTTGCTATTTTTCTCCTCTCCTTCAAAAATCTCTGCAAAACCTACCTCTTCAATTAAAATTTTTGCTACCTGCTCTAATCTGTCTAGATGTCTGGTTATTTTTGCCTCTTTGAAGTGCTTATGGAGATTTGATTACATTAAAGGCACTTTGTAAGTGAAAGCTGGAAAGGATTGTCCATTTGAATGGTGAGGAAAGTCTCGAACAGAAAATAAATGAATGGGAGAAGAAAAATGTAAATTTTATTGCAGGGAGGTGGGGTGTTAAAATATGCTGTCAATATGTTCACATAGCCATTAAATGAGTAACACTGGACCACTTACATTTTAAAATATATATCTGTTTATCTGCAGTGTTTCACAATAACACTCATGCCTAGAAAAAGCATGACCAGTTGCTGAGCCAGTTGTTTGGAAGCGTTACGACTGAGGGGAGAGGAATGCACTATTTATTCTAGTTCCACTTCTCCACGGGTCACAACATATATTTAAATTTTTTCCTACTTACCAATATGGTCAATTGTAGACTCTATTTTTATTGCAGAATAAAACACACCAACTAGGTTTCTTCAGTAAACAACAAAATTATCAGTTTATTATAAAACAAGTCTTCACTCATCTCTCTTTGGCCTCCTTATCTCGAGAGACAATGGGTAAGCACCTGGAGGTGGTCAGTGGTTTGTGAAGCAGCGCCTGGAGTGGCTATAAAGGCCAATTCTAGAGTGACAGGCTCTTACACAGGTGCTGCAGAAAAATTTGTTTGTCGGGGCTGTTACACAGTTGGCTCTCCCCTTGCGCCTCTGTCTTTTTTCCTGCCAACTACTAAGTCTCTTCGACTCGCCACATTTTAGCCCCGTCTTTATGGCTGCCCGCCAGCTCTGGCGAACGCTGGCAACTGACTCCCACAACTTGTGATCAGTGTCACAGGATTTCATGTCGCGTTTGCAGATGTCTTTAAAGCGGAGACATGGACGGCCAGTGGGTCTGATACCAGTGGCGAGCTCGCTGTACAATGTGTCTTTGGGGATCCTGCCATCTTCCATGCAGCTCACATGGCCAAGCCATCTCAAGCGGCGCTGACTCAGTAGTGTGTATAAGCTGGGGATGTTGGCCGCCTCGAGGACTTCTGCGTTGGAGATACGGTCTTGCCACCTGATGCCAAGTATTCTCCGGAGGCAGCGAAGATGGAATGAATTGAGATGTCGCTCTTGGCTGACATACGTTGTCCAGGCCTCGCTGCCATAGAGCAAGGTACTGAGGACTAGTAATGAAGTAAAGCGTAAACACACAAATTGAAATATTAAAGTTCCCTTTTTACCTTAGCCCCTCATACACGCACACACACACATACACCGGTTAACCGGAAAAGTAAAGGAATTTTTGTTCTTAGAGCTCTATTACAGACAAAAAAAAAACACTTGGGCTAAATACTTGCTCATTCTTGAAGAAACAACAGATGTGATATGTTGTGTTCCAAAACTGGCATACATTCTGGCCTCCGAGTACACGTAGACGGGTCACTGGGATTTTTTAGAACAGTTCTTTTCCGGCGGCATTGAGCATTAATTTAGCAGGCTTTTCTTCAAAGACTGGAGATGAGATGAGTTGACACACTGGACTTCTTAGGGTCTTTTAGAGAGGTGCTGGAAAGCTGAGCTGTCTTGTGGTCTTCTCTCCTTCCATGGGAATTCTCTTCTCTCCTTGGAAGTTCTCTCCTTTTTTATACATTTCAACCCCAACTCAAAACAATTCAAAAGCAAAACCAACCTTTTGGCCTCCATCAATCTTTGTAAACAACTTCCATCTTCTCCAGCAGTCCAAATTTCTCTGGTGGTTTCCCAAACTGCTTGTTTTCCTCGCAAGACCTCTCAGTGACCTGTTTTTAAAAAAAAAACATTTCCAGGGGCTGTTTTTTTCTCAAAGGCAAGTGGCCTTCACATGACCCTCTTTGAAAACCCCAAAGTTTAACATTTCTTCAATCTTTCAAAAATGAATCCTCAAAAAATATATTTAACAGAACACAGAGGCACTGACTCCATCCCACTCTCTGGCAACTGTCTGGGGCTGAACCAGATGCTGTTTGCAACCTTGGTACCGTATTTGATCCTGTGACGAGCTTCCGACCACATATCTGCATCATATTTCCGTCCTCTAACATTGCCTGACTCTGCTGCTGCTTCAGGTCATCTGTTGCTGAAACCCTCATCTATACCGTTGTTACCTCTAGGTGCGACTATTCCAATGCACTCCTGGTCTGTCTCTCCCACATTCTACCTTCCATTAAATTGACATAATCCAAAACTCTGCTGCCATTTCCTAACTTGTACCAAGTCCCATTCACCTATCGCCTTGTGCTCGCTGTCCTACTTTGGCTCCCGATTAAGAGGCACCTCAATTTAAAAATTCTCAGCCTTGTTTTCAACTCTCTCCATTGCCTCGTCCTCCCTATCTCTGTAATCTCCTCCAGCCCTACAATCCTCTGGATATTGGCACTCCTCTAATTATGGCCTCTTGAGCGTTCCTAATTTTAATCACTTCTGCATTGGTGGCTGTGCCTTCAGCTGCCTGGGCCCTAAGCTCTGGAATTTCCTCAATAAACCTCTCTACCTCACTTTCCTCCTTTATCTGCTCTTTAAATCCTACCTCGTTGACCAAGGTTTAGGTCACCTGCCCTAATATCGTATGTGGTTTGGTATCATATTTTGGTTTATGATGCTTCTCTGAAGTGCCTTCGGATGTTTTATTATGTTAAAGGTGATTTATAAATACAAGTTGTTGCTGCATCTGTTATGCCATGTTTAATACCCTCTTTATTGAACCGCTCGAAGAAGCAATTTAGGAGTCATGATATTTCTGGGGTGTAGCAGGGAATGTCCTAATAGATCAGCAATTGGAAAGCTTTGATAGTGGTCTGTATTGGTAGACTGAGCTGCTTAGCTTAACTGCAGGCCAGTAAAGGTGGTGGCCTCTACCTTCAGAATTGTTGGCAAAAAGCCACCTTTTGGGTAAGTCTCAGTGCATCTTGAGGCAGAAGCACCATCTTATTTGAAAGAAATAACTTGCATTTATGTAGTGCCATTTACAAGCTCAGGGTATCCCAGTGAACTTTATAGTCAATTAAATACTTTTGAAGAGCAATCACTGTTGTAGGAAACATGGCAGCCAATTTGTGCCCAGTAAACAGTAAAGAGATAATGGCCAGATAATCTGATTTTTTAGTGAAGTTGGTTGTGCATTAAATATTTGGCAAGGACAGCCAGAGAACTCCCCTGCTTTTCTTTGATCTGGTGCCATGGGATCATTTACATCCACCTGAGAGAGCAGATGGCACCACAGTTTAACATCTGACTGCACAGTGCGCCCTCAGTACACTGCACCAATACTGCACTGAATTGCCAGCTTGAATTATTTGGTGCTTTACTTGAGGGTTGCCGTCAAAGTCCTGCTGTAAAGTAAGACAGCATTTAAGTGGGCAAGACTGTGACACAATATATTGCACTTCTGTGAGGCAGCACCTCATGTCAGCTTGACGGTGTTCCTGCACTAGTTTACTGTATGGGGAATTACATGCATTAACCTGGGTGCTGCTAGTCCTTGTTATATCACATTGCACAACGAATAAATATTTTAATATTTCAATCCATCCAGATGTTTCAAACTAGCACCAAGAATCTTACCGCTTCCGCATGCTGCCCTCGAGGTGGCTATGGTGAGGAAGAGACTGTTGCTCACCTCCTTTTGGAATGTGCCTTTGCAGAGCAGGTCTGGAAAGAGATGCCAGTGGTTTTTGTCAAGGTTCATCCCGAGCAGCTCTGTAACACAGGACTCTGTGCTCCATGACCTGTTCCCAGGGACACGCACCGAGATAAACATCAACTACTGCTGGAGGACCGTCAACTTGGTGAAGGATGCACTTTGGTCTGCCTGAAACTTGCTGGTCTTCCAGCGCAAGAGTTGTCCACAACCAAGTGTTGCAGACTGGCACATTCCAAGGTCTAGGACTACGTGCTGAGGAACACACTAAAGCCTGGGGCAGCCGCCGCAAAGGCTCAATGGGAAAAGGCTACTCTGTAAGGTCCTTCCTCCATAGTATACTGAGGGACTGGAACCCGTGTAAAACCCCTCGAGCTGTATGCACCAAAATATGGTTTTGCTGTGTAATGCAAATGTACATTGCATGTAAAATGGAATGGCAAGGGTTGTGAGGCAACTCACTTCCTGTATCCTTTGCATTTTCTGGAATGTCAAATTGGAACTGGTTTGTAATGTTTTTTTTATAAATTTTTTATGAATAAAGTATATTTTTTGGGGAAAAGAAATCTTTTGTCCCTCCCTCATGACAGTATAAATTATGCTTTAAAGGTGTTTTGAGGAATTGCGAAACCAGGAAGTAAACGAACAAAAACCTGCACAGGTCTGCGATTGCTCTGATTGGGAATTATCTTGTCCTCATGTATAGGGATCCTAGACAATCCATTTTTTATGCTTTGTGACTGAATTCTTTAACTGTGAGAGGCTCATAAGAGTTAACATAAAGCTTAAGTTTACTGTTATAAAATGATAGTGAAATCAGATTCACGATGGAATGCGGCTGTTCAGGGTTGAAAACTAAACTGTAACATGAATATTTTAGAGTTTTGTTTCGGTTACTTTTTGGTAGTTGGAGAAAATTTCAGAAGTTTTACATTAGATATTTTACTTTTAATTCACCTATTTTATTTTATTTTATTTGATTTAGAGATACAGCACTGAAACAGGCCCTTCGGCCCACCGAGTCTGTGCCGACCAACAACCACCCATTTATACTAACCCTACAGTAATCCCATATTCCCTATCATTAGGGGCAATTTACCATGGCCAATTTACCTATCACCTTCAAGTCTTTGGCTGTGGGAGGAAACCGGAGCACCCGGCGAAAACCCACACGGTCACAGGGAGAACTTGCAAACTCCGCACAGGCAGTACCCAGAATTGAACCCGGGTTGCTGGAGCTGTGAGGCTGCGGTGCTAACCACTGCGCCACTGTGCCACCCCATCCAGATTTATTAATTGAATTCAAATTTCACCATCTGCCATGGTGGGATTCGAACCCATGTCCCCAGAACATTAGCCTCAGCTCTGGATTACACGTCTAGTGACATTACCGCTATGCCACTGCCTCCCCATCTAACCCTTAGTTAGATTGGCAAAATTTGGAGAACCTAATACAGTGCAAGCATTTTCTGAATATTTTTGTAAGCAGGCATGCGCCCAATTAATTAGAACCTGTGACTATATATTCTGCCATGTGTAGATTAATGTTGCTCAAATGTAAAATTTTGCTCCAGTATTGCATGCTGGAAAACACATTTTCCAGTCAATTTAGAAGGTAGAAAGTACCAGACTGCTGGACCTTTCTGGACATTCAAAACTAGTGTCCATATTTACTCATAGATTTAAAAAGCAGAAAGATGTGATTCAGTACAATAGTCGAGTGAATTAGAACCAGTTCCTAAAGGGTTAATTGCACCTTCTTTTCAGAAAGCTGTCTTAGTGAGAAACTAATGGCTCTTTAGATGAGGAAGCTGAGTTTTCTCCTTTGTGGTTTTATTGGAAGAGAGGTTACAGGTGGAAGTTGTGAGCTCCATATGCCCACTTTGCATGCTGTGTTTACAACAGAGCTGAAGACCATGTGCTATTTGTTTAATGGTCTGGATTTTGCAGTCGGCGGCGAATGAACGGCACTAGCCATTCATTACACATATACACAGACTTTCCGTGGACTTCTATGCTGAAACTTAGTGAATAGAAACATAGGAAAATAAAATAGACAATATTGGCAAACAATGATGTGGAAAGCAGTGAGAAGCTTTTAAAAAGATGTTCAGAATCCAGGGAAAAATACATTCCACTAAAAAAGAACAAACTAAGTGTTAATGAGGCACTACGATTGAATAAACATACATAATAAGGTAAGAAACCTACACCAAATACCTGGACAGCAGGGGAGAGCTTGACGAGAAAGAATATGACGAAATTAGGAAAGAAGTCAAAAAGAATTTATAAAGGCAGAGGAACTATGAAATCAAATTATTAAGGAACATAACTAAAAATAGTAAAATATTCTACAGGCTCATAAATTTAAAAAAAAAAGGAAAATCACGATGTGGACAGGACCATTGAGGGAAGGACAGTATAAAATCACAGGCAGTGATAGCAAAATGGATAAAATATTAAATAATTACTTCAGAATTTACTAGGTTGACGGATTAGGTGGAAATGACATTGGAGGATGATATTAAAAACAATATAACAGCATTTAAAATAAAAAGAAGAGAGCTATTAAATAAGCTAACAAAACTCAAAGAGGAAAAAAGCCCCCAGTTCAGACAGATTACATTTGAGTCTTTTAAAATAATTTGGGGAAGAGATATGTTACATATATTTAATAACTCGTTAGGACAAGGTGTAGTGCCAGAGGACTGGAGCATAACTAATGGTATCTCTGTATTTAAGAAGGGAGACAGAGTATATCCAGGGAACTTTAGACCATTCAACTTAATATTTATGGTAGGAAAGATAATGGAATCCCTACTAAAGGAGAAAATAGAAAATCATATAGAAACCTAAAATATAATAATGAATAGCCAGTATGGATTTCAAAAGGAAAAGTCTTGCTAGACCAAGCTTTGAATTTATGAAAACAATAACAGAGAGAGTAGACAAGGGTAATGCAAAATAGTGTTTGAATTATTACGGCACAGAAGATGATCATGCCGGCTCTCCGTATCAGTCCCATTCCCCCACTCTATCCCTGTAGCCCTGCAAGTTTATTTCCCTCAAATGCCCATCCGATTTCTTTTTGAAATCATTGATCATCTTTGCTTCTACCACCCTGGTAGGCAGCGAGTTCCAGTTCATTAGCACTCGCTGCATAAAACGTTTTTCCTCACATCCCCCTGTATCTCCTGCCCAAAACATTAAATCTGTGTCTCCTAGTCCTTGTACCATCAACTAATGGGAACAGCTTTTCTTTGTCTTGTCTAAACCTGTCATTACCTAGTACACCTCTATCAAATCTCCTGTTAGTCGTCTTTGGTCCAAGGAGAACAACCCCAGCTTCTCCAGCCTAACCTTGTAGCTAATCCCCCATCCCAGGAACCATTCTGTTATACCTCCTCTGCACCCTCTCAAGGACCCTCACATCCTTCTTGAAGTGTGGTGACCTGAACTGGACACAGTACTCTAGTTGTGGTCAAATAAGAGTTTTATAAAGGTTCAGCATAACTTCCCTGCTTTTGTACTTAATACCTCTATTCATGAGGCCCAAGATCCATATGCTTTACTAATTACTGTCAATATGTCCTGCCAGCTTCAAAGATCTAGGCACATGAATCCCCAGGTCCCTCTGTCCCTGCACACTCTTTCTTTAGAAAAGTGCCATTTATTCGATATTGCCTCTCCCTGTCCCTTCTGCCAAAATGCATCACCTCACACTTGTCTATGTTAAATTGCATCTACCACCTTTCTGCCCATTCTGCTAGCCTATTTATGTCCTGTTGCAGTTGATTTATATCATCCTCACTGTTGCTACTCCTCCAAGTTTGATGTCATCGATGCAATATATCTAGATTTCCAAAAGGCTGTCGATAAGGTACTGCATAATAGACCAATGAATAAGGTCAGAGTATATGGAATCTGGGGACAAGTAGTAAAATGGGTAGCTTTCTGGCTGCAAGACAGAAAACAAGACTAGGATAAAGGGCTGCTCTTCAGAGTGGCAGAAGGTGGATCCAACAGGGAACAATGCTGGGACCAATGTTAGCAATTTCGATTCACAATTTAGATGTTGGAATGGAAAATACAATTTCTAAATTTGCAGATGACGGCAAATGGTCAATACTAAGGAGAAATGAAGCAGATTACAAGAAGACATTAACAAACTTGCAGAATGGGAATATAATTGGCAAATGAATTTCCAGACAAATAAGTGTGAGATATGACATTTTGTTAAGAAAAATAAGGGGGTGAGTTATTACTTGGAAAATAAGATTCTAAGGGGTAGAGGAGCAAAGTGATTTGGGAGTACAAACACAAATCACTGAAAGTAGCAGCGCAGGTTAATAGGGCCATAACAAAAGCAAACCAAGCACTAGAGTTTATTTCACGAGCGATAGAATTGAAAAGTACAGAAGTTATGCTGAACTTGTATCAAACCTTGGTTAGTCCACAAAGTTCTGATTGCCATATTATAAAGAGGATATAGAGGCACTAGAGAAGGTGCAAAAAAGATTTACAAGGATGATACCAGAGCTATGAGGTTATACTGTCAAGAAGGGATGAACTGGTTTGGGTCTCCTTTCACTGGAAAAGAGAATGCTGAGGGATTACCTGATACAGGTCTTTAAAATTATGTAAGGTTTTGATAGATTAGACACAAAGATAGTGTTTCCACTTGTGCAGAAGAGCAAAGCTGGAGGCCATCAATCAAAGATAATCAATAAATCAAATAGGGAATTCAGAAGAAACTTCTTTACCCACAGAGTGGTTGAGGTGAATAGAATAGATGTATTTAAGTGGAAGCTAGATAAGCGTGTGAGGGAGAAGGGAATAGCGGGTTATGCTGATAGATGAGGAAGTGTGAGAAGAGCATAAGCACCGACATAGACTCGTTGGGCTGAATGGCCTGTTTCTGTATTGTATGTTCTGTGTAATTCATTATAAAACAGTGCCCTCTTCAGAGGATCCAACCTGTGTGAACGGGACAGGCAACTGCATATCTCCTTAACCAATCAGGTTGAAGAATTTTTGAGTCAGTCAGAGTTTGAACCATGAAGACTAAGTTAGAATGCAAAATCATGTACAGAAAGTCGAATAAAGAGAGTGAAAGAAAGATGGAATTGAGAGAGAGAGATGAGAGACAAAGAAAAATATCAACATTTTGTTTAAAATTCTTTATTTTATAAATCTTAAACAATAATAATAAGAAGCAATGAGATTCCACACTTGTAAAAGTTAATTTTCAGTGTCAGAGAGATTTTTTGGCAATAAGTAAGACTTTTCACGCTGTTATGATTTTGCCTACCCTGGAATGGGCAGGCCTAACTTTTTCTGGCGTGTTTAGTGGGTATCTATCATGTAAATACCCCAACTCAACCCCCTTCCATATATTCGAATATTGAGTCTCTTGGTGAGATACTCTTATAGCAAAGTTTCAGGAGGAACAGTGCAACTCTGACAACTCCTAATTTTGGTGTTTAATTGTGCATGTGTGGTTGGCAGAAGTTGTCTCATTTGCTCCTTAATGACGATGAGCAATGATGAGCTTTTTACTGCAAAATCTGTTCAATCCCTTTTCAACATAGCGTTGCGAATGACACATTATCAAAGGGACAGTACATGAGGATGTATGCCCTGAGCCGTTAAACACACGTGTTTACAAAATATTTATTTAGGTACAATTCAAAATTGCATATTGTACAAAGGCTCTTTGTCTTAACTAATTTTCTACTCACAACCGTGCTTGTTTATCACAGATAGATTGTTTTCTGTTTTCCATTTTGAAACTTCACGAAGGAGCTATATTTTAAAAAGCTGTATTAAAGACAGAAACACTGTTATTGGCATGCCAGGACAATGAAGACTCAATGTGGCATATTGGAAGGAGTTGGTTTGATAGGTTGAAAAGCCTTTTCTCATTTCACAATTTACATTCTGGTGCCACTAACTTGTTTTATGATAAATAAAATGAATCACCGTCCTAATTCAGGAAAAAATGCAGCGCAAGTAGAGTGTAGTTTGCACATTGTAGAATGCTTTGTACTTGCATTAAATTTATATACAAAAAAACTACAAATAGTTAATTTTTTAGTTAACTTTTCCAACCAGAACCTGCCTTTTTAACAAATTCTTCAGAGATTCATGGTTATAAATTGATCAACAGCTTGGTATCTAGCTGTCTTTTAATACTGTTTAGTGATATACATTAGAGTGCAGTGAACTGTAAAGCACACTGCAATGGGCAATTCTAATCGATACTCAATTTCAAACAGAATAGTGGAAAAACCTGATATTCTTAAACATTACAATACCCAACAAAGCACGAATTGAGTATGCATCTAAAACTTTTTATTTCTAATTAGCGAGAAGTGATGCATGAGGTCCTCTAATTCAGGTGAGGGAGAAAGGGATTTCTGAATTTGTCCATGTGTAAGGCAAAAGTGAGATTGATTTTGAAAGGCTTTTCGGCAGCCTCATGGAAAGTCTTTTTTTGCAGTTGGTGCATAATGTGGATGAATGCAAAGTTCTGGTAAAGCAGATAACTTGTTAACTCTTGGAACAACCTCCTGTTAATCAAACGGTCTCATCTGTGTTGTAGATTACATTCACTAATAGGAGAGCAGATAAAAATAAACCCATATGTATTAAAATGTATATTTGTAGTCAATAGGTAAATTATTGTTTACCATCTACCTCTTCTGTCATCTGGCTCCATCCTTGATTTTAGTGGGGCTGGGAACATATGCACACTTCAAAATTTTGATGTATGACCTCTCTAAAAATTTATTTTTTAAAAAGCCATTGTAGTGCAAAACTACGAGCACCAAGTGGTTTTATTACGCTCTTTCCTCAATTGTGTTCTAGTTATACAGCTACTTTCCTGACCTTTGAGAAAATATTACTGCATTTTCAAGTTAAGTGCTGTGGTGCTATTTGAGAATATATCAGATTGAAGAAACAAAACTTCTCGTTTTCATACCAGGAGATATTTTTTCACTCCAGATTAGTTTTGACATAACGCATCTTAAGTTGGATTTGCTTGCACACAACCTTATTCTCTCTCTTCCCTCCTCCTGCCAGTGATCTTGCTTTGCTTTCTAAATGATGGTATAAATTCAGCTGTTAGATTGTTGCTTGGATCAATATTTTTAACTTTCTTCCTGTGAATTTTGGAGGCAAAGACTCTTGATGTGTATGGTTTCATGGGTGCTGGCAATACTTCAGCACCTCACTTCACCTGTAGCTCAGGTGATGAATGTCAGCAGGCCATTTGACCATGGAGAGCATTTCACGCAAGCCTTACCTGCCCTCACCCGATGGCATATTTGCATTTTCCAGCAGAGGACAGAGGATAGCAGTCAGGAGAGGTTGATTATTGATCTTTATTGGCACCAATTGGAGCAGTTAGATGAGATCAGGTAACTCAGCACAAAACTGCAGTTAAACCTGGGAACTTCTGATCTGTGAGATACAGTCATACACTAGACTGTGCACAGAATGTTGGTGTCTCAATTGGCTTGCGATATCTGAAATGGAGGAAAGAAGTGGCTGAAGCAAATAGTTATTACCAAGGAACTAAAGAGTAAGTGAAACTGTGATAAGGAGTCCTATATATCATAACTTATTTATTGATGTTAGGATTTTAATAATTTCTTTTTCAAATTATAACTGGTGTTTAATTTTGAAATGTTTTGTATTGTAGGCTTTCAAAGAGATGCTATATGCAGCCCAAGACCAAGCGCCATCTTTAGAAGGTAATGTGTTTTCATGTAATTCGACTGATGAGCAAAGCTGGCTATTGCAGTTACTGACTACAAAATTTAACATCTGCATCCCAAATTATGGAGTTATTCACTGTGATACCAGTCTCATAGCATAATAAAATAAAATTGAAAATAAAGTGGAGAGAATGCATTGCATTGGAAGGGGGAACATGTCGGAGCTAAATTGGGCTTATCTTTAATAATTGGACGTTGTTACTTTTCATGGGAAAATAATTCTGACCATAGATACCATGCAACACAAACAAGGTAGGAAGGAATTGAATGTGATGTAAATATATGAAGTGGATTAAAAGTTGGCTAAAGCTGTGGCATGGTGTCACTATTGGAGCGCCTGAGGGATCAACAATGACTCGATTGCTGCTTACAGTATGTGTATATGGAGACACCAACCAGGCTGCTTTAAGTTTGAAGCTGACACTAAATTGTGGGGATGGGGGGGAAGGTTTTCAAGTAATAAAGAGGCAAAGCAAATGACAAATGATCGGGAGAGGTTGTGAAGTGGCTGATGAGTGACTATTGGAAATGCAAAGTAATGGCACTATCTTTGGATCAGCAGAAAAAAATACTGAATTTTTAGTGATTGTGTGCACTGTGATTGTATAGCACTTTGTTCTCTTTCCTCAATACCAGGTACATTCTGGCTGAGGCAGTAAGTGAGTTCAAGGACAGAGGATGGCTCTTTCAGATGAATGAGACTTGAGGGCTGTTTCCACATGGCTGTTTTCTCTTCATGTCTGAGTTGAATTGGGTTTTGGTCAATCTTGAGTTTTGTTGTTCCTGATCTTTATTCAAGGTTGATAAAGGGAATGCAGTGGATGTTGTTTATATGAATTTTAAGAAAGCATTTGATAAGATACCACATAAAAGGCTGGTTAAGAAAATTGAAGCTCGTGGAATAGTAGGGTCAGTGTCCAATTGGATAAAAACTTGGGTTATGGACAGAAAAAAGCAAGTAAGTAGTTGCTTTACAGACTGGACAATAGTGGACAGTGGTGTTCCTAAGGAACCACTGCTTTTTTTGCTATATATAAATGGCTTGGGTCTTGGAATTCAGAGTAGAATCTCAAAACTTTCTGATGACCCCAAACCTGGAGGTACGACAAACAGTGCGGATGATATGAACCGCCTGCAACAGGACATAGATAGGGTGGCAGAGAGGTGGCAGATAGAATTTAATACTGACAAATATGAGGTGATGCTTTTTGGCATAAGGGATAGGGAGAGGCAATATATACTTGATGGCACAGTTCTAAAGAGTGTGCAGGAACTGAGAGACCTGGGGTTGCATGTGCATAGATCTTTGAAGGTGGCAGGACATATTGAGAGTGTGATTAGTAAAGCATATGGGATCTTGGACTTCATATATAGAGGCATTGAGTACAAAAGCAGGGAAGTTATGCTGCACCTCTATGAAGCTGTGGTTAGACCCCTACTGGAGTATTGCGTCCAGTTCTGGTCACCACACTTCAGGAAGGATGTTAGGGTCTTGGAAAGAGTATGAAGGAGATTTACCAGAATGGTTCCAGGGATGTGGGATTTTTAGTTATAAGGTTAGGTTAGAAAAGCTGAGTTCGTTCTCCTTAGAACAAAGGAGATTGAGGGTTTAATAGATTTAATAGAAGTGTTCAAGATTATGACAGTCTTAGATAAGTTAGACAAGGAAAAGCTGTTCCCATTAACAAATGGTACAGGGTCTAGGGAACACAGATTAAAAGTTTTGGGCAAAAGATGCAGGAGGGATATAAGGAAGCACTTTTTTGCACAGCGGATGTTAATGACCTGGAACGCTGCCCACAAGGGTGGTGGAAGAGGCGATGATCAGTGACTTCAAGAGGAAATTGGATGGCCACCTGAGGGAAATAGACTTGCAGAGCTATGAGGATTGAGCTAGGGAGTGGGACTGACAGCATATCTCTTTGGAGAGCAGGCATGGAGTCGATGAGCTGAATGGCCTCCTGCGTCGTAAATGGTTCTAAGCATGGATGTCTAATTGTCCTAGTAAGTTAACAAAATTGCATTCTACACAGTTCAGTTTAATAGAGCATGATGCTTTTAACTCATCATCTCATTGTTTCTACTGATAGTGTCTAGCTAGTATTAAGTTCTCTCCAAATGCATGTTATAGGACCTAATCTATAAATGCACTGCTGAGTTATTCAGTTTAGGTGAGTATCGAATGAACATTTCCCACACCCACCATTACACTTTACGGAAATCCTTGCAACAGCGCTGAATAGTTAGTGGTCCATGAAATTTGAAATACGCAATCACAATTAAGGAATAAAACTGTATACCATTCTGGAAGTGCATTTTGTGCTCTTGTAGTGATGTGCTTGCTTTGGTTGCCTTCCCACATGGAATTGTTCCACATGAGCAGTTCAGTTAGGTCAAACAAGTTCTAGGAATTTCTAGTGAGGTTGTCATGAATAATTAAACTTCACAGACGACTTTTATTTCAATAAAAAGTTCTATCTTTGTTTTGTATTATTTCTGTGCAGTTATAAGCATCATAAGTAGTTACTTTTGTCAATTGAGAAGTGCTAGTGTTTTCCATTGTTTTGGTGAATTGCTATCAACAGATTATGGAATTCCAGTCTCAATGAAAACGGTCGTCTTGCAACATGTATAACAATTGTGGAATATCAGTAGTGCAGTTTCACACATCACTTCTGCCTGTGGAGTTCTTTCCAAGCTATAATTTGTGGCTCAGTGATCGTACTCTCACCTCTGAGTTGCAAGGTTTGGGGTTCAAGTCCTGCTCCAAAGACTTGACATCGCCCAGGCTGACACTCAGTGCAGCACTAAGGAAGTGTTGCATTGTCGGAAGTGCTATCTTTTGGAAGGGATGTTAAACCAGGATCCCAAAGCCTGTCAACCATCTACAAGGCAAAAGTTAGGAGTGTGCTGGAATACTCTTCACTTGCCTGGATGAGTGCGGCTCCAACAACACTCAGGAAGCTCGACACCATCCAGGACAAAGCAGCCTGCTTGATTGGTACTCCATCCGCCACCTTAAACATTCACTCCCTCCACCACTGGTGCACAGTGGCAGCATTGTGTGCCATCTACAAGAAGCACTGCAGCAACTCACCACGCCTCCTTCAACAGCACCTTTTCAACCCATGACCTCTTCCACCTAGAAAATCAAGAACAGCAGATGCATAGGCATACCACAATTTGCAAGTTCCCCTCCAAGCCACACACCATTCTGACTTGGAAATATGTCGCCGTTCCTTCACTGTCGCTGGATCAAAATCCTGGCACTACCTCCCTAACAGCATTGTGGGTGTACCTGCACTGAACTGCAGCAGTTCAAGAAGGCAGCTCACCATCACCTTCTCAAGGGCAATTAGGGATGGACAAGAAATGCTGGTCTTTCCAGCGATGCCCACATCCCATGAAAGAATAAAAAAAATAGGGAGATGACAGGGAGCTGAGGGTCCTTGTAGGAAATGAGCCATAAAACCGAAAAAGAAATTTGTGCAAGTTGGCTTAGGATCCTAAATTTCACAGGTTTAATTTTAGGAATGCTGAGTCCTGTAGGAAATTTGGATTTAAATGCTGCATTCAGAGAATGCCAGCAAAATAAATTGCCATACAGCTTTTGAAATTGCATAAATGTGGGGGATGACACAATATTTGAAATACGATAAAACCATCGACCAGTAAATAACCAGCTAACTATGGTGACACATGGCGTTAGTAGGGACCAGGGGCTAGTGAAGTGCTGTGTAGCACTGGCTCATCTTATACTCATAACTAAAAACAACATCTTCCCTAACCTCTGGTTGGTTTAAAGTGGTAATTCTTGTTGCTGTTATGGCTTAACATATCCGTGAGATAGGGAAAATATCCTGACTTTGTTTCTCCCTGGTCACTTGTAAGATATCTTGTGTATTCCGGGTTGGAAATATGGCTCAATATAGCTGTTTTGATGCAGCTGTTCTGCTGCAGTCCTTTGAGGTTATATAGTGAGTTTAATTATTCCTTTTCGTTTTGTTCCTGTTGATCCTCTTTACAATAGCAATGTTGTTTGTGAGACTGGGTGTGCTGGGCTCTGCCATAGGCTGCAAGTTCCTTTATGAAGGTTAATTAAACCTTCGAAGCTCTGGAATGAAGCAATTGTTTGATGCCAGGCTTGAAATTGGAGCGAGATAAAAGGAAGCAACAGCTTCTATAAACCTTTCAGAAAGTTAAATTTATCTCTTGCTGCAGCTCTGCCTTAATAGTACTGTAATCCCGTATGATTCCCTGTGCCAACAAAGGATGCTATCTTTCCTGGTGTCTTCTCCAACTTTTGGGAGATTTTACAGTTCAGATCACTGTCTTCTAAGTGAAAATTTGATCAAGTGTCTAAATCATTCTTTTTTGCCCATAGTATATTCTGAGTAAATTTCATTCCAACTAAAGCCAAGCCTTGCTACTATTTTCAAAGTAAAAGAAAAAAACTCTAATGGTGGAAATCTGAAATAAAAACAATATGCTTGAAAAACATGGCTGGACTGCCAGTATCTGGACAGAAAAAGAAAGATTAACCTTTCACAAGACAATTATGGAGAAGAAAGTAATTAAACCCATCTCGGTTCATCCACTCAGAAAAACACTTATGTTCCTCCATTTTCTGAAATGATTCTGGGGTTCTGATGTCTACTGTTCTTTTTCCATTGTTTATTTCATTCCATGTATTGATTCGTCTTTGTGTGAAGAAGAGTTTCTTGGTATCTGTCCTACATTTACCTTTTACTAGATTGACTGTCAAATCTAATCTCAGTTGGTAGCATTCTCATATCTGCATCAGAAGGTCATGGACTCGAACTCCACTCCAGAGACATGAGCACATAATATAGGCTGACACTGCAATGCAGTACTGAGGGAGTGCTGCACTGCTGGACATGCTGCCTTCTGGATATGTTAAATCAAGTCCCTGTCTTTTCTTTCATATGAATGTAAAAAAAGTCCCATGGCACTATGTGAAGAAGAGCAGTGGAATATCTATCCCTCAGCCCACTACTAAAGCAGATTATCTGGTATTCATCACATGGCTGTTTATGGGAGCTAGCTATGCTCCATTTAGCTGCTGCATTTCCTCCATTGCAAAAGTGACTGCACTTCAAAGTATTTAATTTGGGAAGACCTGATGTAGTGAAAGGCGCTAGAAAATTGCATGTTTTTTTTAACGTTGTCCCCTAATTTCATTCAATGTTTTTAAAAGTTTTCCAAATTTACTTCTATCCAGTCCTGTCAGTTAGCTTATTTCCTTCTAAGCTCACCTTTTGGGTGCTGCATTTCAAGGTGGAAAAGTCTGAGTTTCTTCAGTCTTTTCCCAGAAAGTAGAGTCTCGTGAAGCCATTCATACAATTCCCTGGTAAGATAGTCTGCAAGTTGATTACCCTTTTTTGTGTAGCTCCTCCTGATGTCCTTTGTTTCTTAATGATCTAATTTTTAGCTTGTGTCCTCTGATATTTGAACTCTTCCCCTGAGCAGTTTTTACACATGCGACATGGATAAGTTGCAGGATAAGACCACTGAAATGAAAACAGCATGCTGAAATTATGCAGCAGGTCTGCCTGCATATGTAAAGAGCAAAGATGTTTTAATGTTTCATGTTTATCAGAACAGGAAACCGGATGACAGGCAAGCCTTAAATGGTTCTAAAGGAAGCAAGAAGCTGACGAGCAATAAAGAGGAAACATGAATCAAGAATGGTGACTCCTGTTGAGAGGAGATAATGAGTTGAATGCTGCCTTGTACATGTGTACTATCAGAGAGACTCAGTGAAACTCCATATCAAGGAGGTTTCTGGTGCCAAGTTGTTAATAACCTCATTATTTCTGTTATGACCAAGTGAGAAAGTTGTCTAGGGGTCTTTTACTGTCTTCACCTGGTCTTATTGTAACAGGGTATTATTTTAAACACACTGTGTTTTGAGCTCCCCCTTGGTGAATCCTTGTTCACAGCTTTCCAATTATAAGGCAAAGGAATGAGCATAAACAGGCTTTCTTAGGTTTAAAGAAGAAAAGTGAAATTTGTTAAACCTTAAACTTAAACTCTAATACAGTTAACACCTACGGATAAATGATGCCCCCACGCTAGCATGCACAAGTGATACACACATGCAGATAGGGATAGAAAAGAGGAGAGGAAAATATAAGGTGAAAGGCTTGAGGCAGTCTCGGAAGGGGGTTTCTGGTTGCTCTTTCTGTGGATCCAGCTTGTAGGCAGCTCTTACTTTTCATTGGGGCCCAGTATTCTTCTTAAACCTTGTTTAACGTAGGAATCTTTTCTCTCTTTGAGGTTCTTGTGTCCTCAATGGTTTCTGAAGCTGGTGTGAGTGAGATGAGAGCAGACAGGAGAGAGATGTTCTCAAACCAGGAGCTTTCTGATTTCAAACCCTGTTTTCTCCAATTTAAAACTCTCAGTTCAAACCTCTGCAACAGCCAGTTAGTCATGTGACTAAAACTGGTCTGACCACTTCTTCAATGTATTGGGGAAGCAACGACTGGGTCCTCATTGTTTCAATACTATCTGTTACTATGCAAATGTCTTTCCAGTCAGGGGCTTGCAATTTTAAGTTTTAATGTTCATTTATTTATTATTTAGCGATACAGCACTGAAACAGGCCCTTCGGCCCACCAAGTCTGTGCCGACCATTAACTACCCATTTATACTAATCCTACATTAATCCCATTACCCTGTCACATACCTTCCCTCAATTCCCCTACCACCTACCTATACTAGGGGCAATTTATAATGGCCAATTTACCTATCAACCTGCAAGTCTTTGGCTGTGGGAGGAAACCGGAGCACCCGGCGAAAACCCACGCGGTCACAGGGAGAACTTGCAAACTCCGCACAGGCAGTACCCAGAATCGAACCCGGCTCGCTGGAGCTGTGAGGCTGCGGTGCTAACTACTGCGCCGCTGTGCCGCCCTGATTATTTCATGTGGTGAAATAATGTGTGCCTCAGTCTTGGCAGGTGTGGGGCTTGCCTGACAGTTACCATCTGTTTCCAACGGAGACAACACTGATGAATGGGATATCAATCTGGCTCCTTGAGACTGAACACTTATAGAACTGCGGCCCCTTATATATGCTGCAGTGACATTGCATGAAATCTGCAGAGCGTTGCATGTTTCTCCAAAGTTGGAAGGTTAGAATGGATTTTATAACTGGCAAGCATTACATTAGGAGTAAACCTGTTTGGAGAATTTTATAAATTTTAATGCAATGAATTATGATTTCAGTGGGAGATCTACAGTAGGCAGAAGAAAACCCACGCAGGGTAAAATAATATGCAGTATGATCATCAGCTTGAGCACACAAAATGGGACAATAAAAGCTTTAGTTCTAAGTAGTAGCACTCTTATGTGTCAGAAGATTGTGTGTTCAAGGGTCACTCGAGGACTTGAGCACGTAGTTTAGGGTGACAACTTCAATGGAGTACTAAAGGACTATATTGTCTGAAGTCTTATTGTTTGAATGAAGTGTGAATATAAAAGGTCCCCTAGTACTATTTGAAGAGAGCAATGGAGTTCACCTAAGTCCTGACCAGCTTTCAGTCTTCAACTAAAGCAGATCAATTGCTAAATTACCTATTTCCTTCTTTGAATCCCACTGTGCCAAAATTGACTGCCACGTTTGTGTACAAAACAGCAGTGACTACATGCCAACATTAATCCATTGGCTGTGTAGTGCTTTGACAAGTCCTCAGGATCCAAAAGACATTATATAAATACAAGTTCTTATTTTTATAAATTTTCAATTCTGCTGTTGGCTGTTTACTGTATTATTAAAAACATGCCATTTGAAGGTCACTTACATGCGTGCCAAAGCCACCATTTGGCAGCCTGTTCCAAAGCAGTTAGAAATGTCAATGTTAAAGCACTATAAATATCATCCCATGCTGCCCAGTAATCCTTGGTTGTTTCACTTTTGACAAACTGATGACAGAATAACAAGGTGCGTTTGACTGCAGCTTTATTCTTCTGGGCTGATGTAAATAATCTATTCCACACGACTAACATCTTGTGTTAAATTTAATTAATGAAATGTTGTTTTTGAAGTTTTTCTTCAGTTCTGTAAATATGTGAAAATGTATTTATGTAAAATTGATTATTGTTGTCACTAGACTTGTGTAGTATATTATATATAATATAAAAACAAGAAATGCTGGAATCAGTCAGCAGGTCTGGCAGCATCTGTGGAAAGAGAAGCAGAGTTAACGTTTCGGGTCGGTGACCCTTCATCGGAACCCTGGTAGTAGTATATTGATGCCAGTATTCCATAGGAAGAGTCACGCTTAAGTCAATACTCTTAAAGTTGTGCCGATATGATTCTTGTGTGATGTGCTTAATTCATCACCTCAAATTGATCCCACCAGTGACAGGCTTGAAAGTGTGAATACTTCACTCTGGTGATGTAGCTCTAAATGAATCGCATATAGAAGTACAAAATTAATAGTTGTACTGTTGACTGTTCCTCACAGTTTGAGTGGACAAAGAATAAAAATTTCATTCACCAGCATTACACTTTACCTAATAATAGCACAAAGTAAGCAAGCTACAAGGCGGTAAACATGAAGAACGTCCTGATAGTGCAAGCAATATTTAGTATGCTGGAGGATGTTAATATATCAGTCTTTGATGTGTAGCATGGCTTGGTGTGCCAAAGGTTTAGTGTGCTCCCAGTCCCTAGAATCAAATTGCATTTAATTTTACTTCGATATATTAAACCTAGTTTTGTTTCTCTATTCAGCTGCACTCACCTGCTCTCCTATCCAACTGCATGGAGTTTCTAGCCGAAACTCAAATCTCTCAGGCTGCTATGTGCAATTTAACTGAACTCTACAGAGGTAATTGCTGCACTAGTTCCCTGTATTACTGTCTAGTCCTGATCTGGCACGCTCCCAATCAGTACAAGATCCATAGTTGGAACAGGCATTGCTTTCCTATTTATGCTCCTGATTCCATTAGGCCTTGCTATTTCAAACAGACAAACCTATGACAGAGATAAGAATAGTGCTAACTGTTCCAACTCTGTCTGTTCCCTCACATCACACATGCTAACTAAGAGTCAGAGTAAGGAGAGCAGGGAGAATAATATGGAGGCTAGTATGGTATTGATATCAGATGGCTAGGGCCAGCTTTATACTGGTGTGTCAGGGCTGGTGCAGGTATATGTTGCAACAGCCTGAGAGAGTAGAAGAGTGGAACTGGGCTAGGTGCAGAAATTTGGTTGCATCAAAGTCACTATATATCAGTGTTTTTCATCAATTTCCTTGGACTGTGATATATAAGGTTTCTTTTGTATGTTAGTTGTGCAAAATAGTAGGGCGTACATTACAAAACACTGATTCCATCTTGGGTTTAATGAGTGTTTGTGAATCCCTTTAGGTTTTAATTTTGTTATATGTATTAATGTCTGAATCTTTAATGGAATTGCTGGTCTATAACGCTCCCCAGGTATCGCATATGTCATGCCTTGAATTAAGATCAAAAAGAATATAGAAAAATACAAGTCCGAATCATAAATTTTTGTGAAACTTGCTGCAGGTCATATGAGTCCTTTCTGTGTTCTGTTCTAGTGATGCTAAACACTGAGGCAGCTGAAGTTTCAGGGTCCAAGTATCGACAATGTCCAGTAGTCTTGATAGAGTGGATGCAATCGTAATGCAATTTTCATTATTTTCAAAAGAATTCAATGTACCCTTTCTCTCCAAATAACATACAGACTTTTAAGAAAAGACACTTGATCCGCAAGTGTCTGTGCGTGTGTGTGGAGCTACTGTCTTTGCAGAGCACTCTAACTTATGGCCCCTGAAAACATTGCTATATTTATTGTATGATGAAACGAAACCCTGCTGATTGTGGCATTTAATTGGCAAATGTGCAGGCATTTCCCCAGATGTCTTTCCCCTTCAGTTAGATGCTTGGTTAGTGCAGATGAAAGCATGTGTATAAATTATTCATTGGAGTTATCTGTTTGAATGGCTGATAGGGACTGATGTTTTTGGAAGTGCTGTTCCTTTTGTAATAACTGTATATCTCAGTTGTGCTTTTGCCCCTAATAAAATTGGTTTATCATAATATCTTTTTAGACTGCTCAGTGAGATGAAAGGTCTCATTTGTAGTTTAGTCCTGGGAGCAAATATTACAATGAGTAAATATTATAGTTGTGAATTAAGACAAAACAAGGTAATATCCTGGCAAAAGCAATGAATACAAACATTAAATTAATTCAGATCATGCAGTGGGAAAAAACACTAATAAAGGGGGAAAAAAACAATGTACCTGTAAATACCAGTAGAAGGTCGCAAAGATTGGCCACTTTCCAGTAGAGTACTATTAAATGCACTGCATTGGGAGGCATTCTGTGAAAATGGATGCAGGAAGATACAAATCAAATTTAGACAAATTGCTAGCAAACTTCAAATTGTTATGGGCTTTAAGCTGATATCAGAATATACAGAGCCAGTAAACTAAGTAGATACACTGACATTCAGTGGATTTTGGTTGGCAATCTGCCATAGTGTAACTTCACGTAAATTTGTGCAATGCCGTCTTTCCTTTATTTTCCATTTTGTGCAGAGCATTCTATGTCTGAAGAGTCTGCCAGGCTTCTGCCATTGGCATTGTCCACCTCATTGCTATGTTTGGCTTGCCCTGAATTTCCCTTACTTCCTTTTGGGAGTGCTTATCCCTCTGCTCAGTGTGTCTCGACAGCTTGGCTTAGATGAGTCACCATGTGGGAAATTATCAGTGTAAGTAAGGCAGCACTGTGTACAGACATGAGTAGGGAAATGGTCAGATTACTATTTTGTAATGGAACCCCTTAACATGTAATCATGATTATAGAGCTTCAAAAATGCAGTGCACGAGTTAAAGTCATCTTTGTATTTGTCTTTTTTTCCCCTCAAATCCCCTCTAAACCTCCTGCACCTTACCTTAAATCTATGCCCCCTGGTTATTGACCCCTCCGCTAAGGGAAAAGTTTCTTCCTATCTAACCTATCAATGCCCCTCATAATTTTGTATACCTCAATCATATCTCCCCTCAGCCTTCTCTGCTCTAAGGAAAACAACCCTAGCCTTTTCAGGCTCTCTTCATAGCTGAAATGCTCCAGCCCAGGCAACATCCTGGTGCATTTCCTCTGCACCTTCTCCAGTGCAATCACATCCTTCCTATAGTGTGGTGCCCAGAACTGTACACAGTGCTCCAGCTGTGGCCTGACTGGTGTTTTATACCGCTGCATCATAACCTCCCTGCTCTTGCTTTTATTAGCCGAGGCATAGAATATAAGTATCCCATATGCCTTCCTAACCACCTTATCTACCTGTGCTGTTGCCTTCAGTGATCAATGGACAAGTACACCAAGGTCCCTCTGCCCCTTGTACTTCCTAGGATCCTACCATCCATTGTATATTCCCTTGCCTTGTTGGTCCTGCCAAAATGCATCACCTCACACTTCTTAGGATTAAATTCCATTTGCCACAGCTCCTCCCATCTTACCAGTCCATCTATATTGTCCTGTAATCTAAGGCTTGTCTGCTCACTATTTACGACACTACCAATTTTCGTGTCATCTGCGAACCTACTGGTCATGCCTCCTATATTCACGTCTAAATGATTAATTTACACTACAAACAGCAAGGGTCCCAGCACCGATCCCTGCGGTACACCACTGGTCACAGGCCTCCACTCGCAAAAACAACCCTCGACCATCACCCTCTGTCTCCTGCCACTAACGGGCGGCACAGCGGTTAGCACCGCAGCCTCACAGATCCAGTGACCCGGGTTCGGTTCTGGGTACTGCCTGTGTGGAGTTTGCAAGTTCTCCCTGTGTCTGCGTGGGTTTCCTCCGGATGCTTCGGTTTCCTCCCACAGTCAAAGACTTGCAGGTTGATAGGTAAGTTGGCCATTGTAAATTGCCCCTAGTGTAAGTAGGTGATAGGAGAATGATGGGGATGTGGTAGGGAATATGGGATTAATGTAGGATTAGTATAAATGGGTGGTTGTTGGCACAGACTCGGTGGGCCGAAGGGCCTGTTTCAGTGCTGTATCTCTCTATGACTCGATGGTTCTAAGCCAATTTTGGATCCAATTTGTCAAATTGCCCGAGATCCCATGGGCTCTTACCTTCTTAACCAGTCTCCCATGCGGGACCTTATCAAAAGCCTTACTGAAGTCCATATAATCTACATCAACTGCTTTACCCTCATCTACACATTTTGTCACCGCCTCAAAAAATTCAATCAAGTTAGTTCGACACGATCTCCCCCTGACAAAGCCATGCTGACTATCCCTGATTAATCCCTGGCTCTGCAAGTGGAGATTAATCCTGTCCCTCAGAATTTTTCCAATAGTTTTCCAACCACTGATGTTACACTCACTGGCCTGTAATTACCTGGTTTATCCCTGCTATCCTTCTTGAATAATGGTACCACATCCGCTGTCCTCCAATCCTCTGGTACCTCTTCTGTGGCCAGAGAGGATTTGAAAATTTGTGTCAGAGCCTCTGCAATATCCTGCGTTACCTCACATAGCGGCCTGGGATACATCTCATCTGGGCCTGGGATTTATTCACTTTTAAGCCTGCTAAAACCGCTAATACTTCCTCCCTTTCAATGCTAATATGTTCAACATGGCATCTGCAACATGATGCCGCTACCAAACATATTTTGTCCCTCCATTTTCCTCTCCCCCTTCTTAGGGGAACATTCTCACTGTGACACTCTGGTTCGCTCTTCCACCACCATTCCAGTTGCTCATCTTCCTTCAGCACCTTCCCATGCAAACACGGGAGATCAATGCTTACTTGTTCACCTCTGAATTCCCTGACCCACTCTCTCGCTGACGTTTGGCCTTTTACACTGTTCCAATAAAGCTCAACACTAACTCGAAGTGCAACATGTCAACTTCTTACCAGGCACTTTGCAACCCTCTGGCCTTAATAGTAACTTCAATTACGTCAAACCTTAACTATGCTGTCTGTTTTTTCTTTGGTGGGAGTGTTGGCAATATAATATGGGTGTGCTGTTTCCAGGATGGAGGGGAAGGAGTTGGTTGGTATTAGTAGTGGGGAACCCTGTATCAAAATGCAGTGCTGGTGAGATGGTTTGAATCCATCGTGTCGAGCAGCTTGTCATTATCATCAGGTTCTTGGGCTTTTGGAGCTTGCTCTGATTTGCAAGCTTTTCATGCTTCTGTTTTTAATCTGCTACATTGTTATTCATACAATGTGTCCTTTATAGATAAAAGTCTTTTATTTCTTTGATTTCTCATTCTGCATTTCATTTTAGGGGTGGCACAGTGGCGCAGTGGTTAGCACCGCAGCCTCACAGCTCCAGCAACCTGGATTCGGTTCCAGCGACCTGGGTTCGGTTCTGGGTTCTGCCTGTGCAGAGTTTGCAAGTTCTCCCTGTGACCGCGTGGGTTTCCGCCGGGTGCTCCAGTTTCCTCCCACAGCCAAAGACTTGCAGGTTGATGGGTAAATTGGCCATTATAAATTGCCCCTAGTGTAGGTAGGTGGTAGGAGAATTGAGGGAAGGTGGGGATGTGGTAGGGGACATGGGATTAATGCAGGATTAGTATAAATGGGTGGTTGATGGTCAGCACAGACTCGGTGGGCCGAAGGGCCTGTTTCAGTGCTGTATCTCTCTATGACTCTATGACTGGTAATCTCACTGTGCCTCTGAACCATCTATTGTTTTCCAGTTAGGCACCTTGCAGGTTATTATTTCATTTTGCATGCACTTAGTTTTTAGTTTTCCCGTTGCTTGCTCTGTTCCTTTTTAAATGCTGCTCATCGGTAATATCTTCCAGTTTTAACGAAGGGACTGAAACAAAAACGTCAATTTGTCTGCTGTCTCCACAAACGCTGCCTGGTCTGAGTGTTTCCAGCATTCTCTGTATATGCGGTGTTCTCAGCACTTGTGTAATAACTGTAAAAGATGCAGAAATTTGCAGATATGCATGATCCAGGTTTTTTCAGGTTGATTGGTGTTCTTCACCAACCTTTCAGTTTCCGATCTCAGTGGATCTCAAGTGGTCTCCTAGGCAACAGTTCCATTTACAGATAGATTAAACCTAAATTAGCCTGTAGTTTCCCTCTGCTTATCTGGTCGTCTTCACACCATGCTCCCTTTATACTATCTCTACTGATATAAACCATTCTGAGCGTGAAATTGTTACCTTCACTAATTTTGATGAGAAAATTGGCATGGAGCAATAGTATACTGACACTGCCTTACTAGATAAAATCAAGTAACGAATGGAGTTTCATAGCACTGTGTTGAAGTTGTAATGTGTAGCGTTTGCATACGAACATATGAACTAGGAGCAGGAGTAGGCCACTTGAGCCTGCTCCACCATTCACTAAGATCATGGCTGATCTGATTGTAACCTCGACTCCCCCCATTTAGGTTTGTCCAGATTCATTTTTCCCTTAGTTTTTGAATGCCTGCCATTTGTGAAGTCTCTTAATCTAATCTCCCATGTTGAAGTTATTTTTGCTGCTTTTTCCCCACTCCTTTCCTGAAGATAGTGACTTCTGCCACAGCAGAGACCAAGGGTGGAATCACTGGAAAGTAATTAGGAGGATCTCTGTAATTTTTCCTGAATGCCATCCTCCTCCAGCCTAGAAATACTGAGCCCAATTTACATTCAATTGAGATCAGTCAGCTTCCATAGCCCAGTGATCAAACTTGGGATCTTCCTGGTCTCTTTATGGCTCAATAGTACACTAAGCAGTGCATTTATGCTCTGCAGCATTGAGGACACCCCTCCCGCAAGAAAATGCAGAACAATTCAGGACCTTCCTCGATGCCAGCCCACGTAATCTGATGGAATTAGTGGTATTTAAATTCAGTCTGAGTAGACCAAAAAATTACAACCTGCAGAACAAATATCATTAAAGGTAAACTCCAGATGCTTAATTAGATCCCATCTTTTGCAGACCAACCTAAATATTTAATTGCAAGGATTGTTTGATTCCAGATTGTAAGTTTTGAATGGTTCCTACTTCAGAGAATGATAAATTGTGTGGCTGAAATTCCTCTGAGCACTTTTTAACCTACTGGTCAAGGATTGCCTTCTGTATTCTTTAAATGGGTTTTGTGTCATTGTTAAACAGCACACATAGGAATTTGATGAGTGTGCTAACTAGTGCACTAAGTATAGCGCACAGAGAATAGCTAACCTCAGTACACTTCACTATTTGAATTTTTTCTCCTGTCTTCTCCTCTCCCCTTTTTTTGCTGAAGGCATTGAAACCCTTGATGAAATCTGGTTCCAAGGCTATCTGCCTTTCTGCACTTTGTCCAAATGGCCATTGTACATTGTGAACCTTGACAGTGGTGTAAGAGGAACATATTAATGCAGATAAACTTAAATTATGAAATCCTGTATTTGGATTCTTTATGCAGTTATCAAATGAAATTATAATTGAAGATCAATAAATGTTAGTTGAATTTACATATGTAAAGTAAACAGGAACGCATGTGTATAGATTGAGAGGAAAACCATCCAAGTCTCTTGGATTTTTTTATTCGAGAGTTCAAATTTATTAACTTCTCCAACTGTTTTCTTTGTCTGTAGCCAAACCAAATGATTGAGGACTGGAATAGTTATTGTTGGAATGAAATTCCACCTTTCTGATCTGAACAGCCTGAGGTAGAATACACATTGCTTTGAAGCCAGGTTTATATCAGTAGAGATAGTATCAAGGGAGCATGGTGTGAAGATGACCAGATGCGCAGAGGGAAACTACAGGCTAATTTAGGTTTAATCTATGTGTGGATTGAAGTGTTGCCTAGGAGACCACTTGAGATCCACTGAGATTGGCAATTGAAAGGTTTGTCATTTATATGAAGAACCAGCAGAATCTATTTTGCACTAAAGCAAGAATTATTATGATATGGAAGGAAATGATATAGTGGCCAAGGCTTCAGAAACATTTCTGCAAAATGTGAAGTAGAAGTTTATGTACTTCAGATTACACAAAGTTGTACAGTAAAGATAGAAAGGGAATATGAATTCAAAACAGGAGATGCTGGAAATACACAGCGGTTGCACCCATATCTGAATGGATTGACACATTTTTGAGTGTGATGCTTCTTTAGTTGGGAAAAGGATCTTATTGAAACCTGAGCCTGACCATGTTTTCTCTGTTTCTTAGAGGGACTGCTTAGTATTTCTGTGAATTTCTGTTCATTATATACATTGTGTTTTACTCATCCATTGCAAAACAGCACGGTTAAAATCAGTATAACAATGCCTTGCAGAAATGTACATGACAAAAAGAGGGATTTTTTTTTTACTTTAATGATTTTTAAATAGTTATGGTTAAAAATGACCTCCACCAACTGTGGGACAGGATGGGCAGCAGTCACATGGGTCCGACATCCCTGAACTGATACTGCAGAACAAAGGGAATTTCAGAAAAATGTCTCAACGACGACAAATTCAATGTGAATGTTCGGCTAAAATTTATCATTTCATATCTGATTCCCAAAAACACATCTCATCGTTCGTTTCCATGGGATCCTCTGCAGGGCTAGTTTTAATGAATTCACCTTGCTAATAGTCTAAAAATATAATTTCCAATTGCTGGATGGTGAAACCAGTAGAGCTGAAGTTTGAACAATACCAAGAAACGCAATTCTGAGATCATCAGCTTTTTGGTGTGTTTGTTAGAGACAGTCTTCAAACAAATTGCAGCTACTTGGGGATGGGCGACAAATGCTGGCCTTGCCAGTGATGCTCACATCCCATGAATGAATAGAAAAAAAGACATTCTTCATTTTTTATGCTTGTATTTTAGGTGGGTTGGATTTTTTTTTAAAGTAGTGCTTACATATGTACCATCAGAGACTGACCTTTCCAGTATTTTTCTAATGGTGGACTCGTCAAACTGCTAACCTAGTTTATGTATAGTATAAATTGTTCAGTGGACTCGATAGTAGCTTGCATCTGTCTTTTTGCTTCAATACATCAGACATTTGTGAATAAATCAGAACTGTAGTTTAGCATAAACAGACTGATAAGGTGTGAAATTTTTCCTTGTCTGGATTGGCAGATGCATTGAGATCCCACATTTTCTCCAGTGAGCAATTTTCCACAAGCACAGATAATTATTGGAATGGGGTCATGCCAACTGAGTGTGGCAGAGTGAAAGACGCTGGTTTCGGGTTGTAGGTATTTTTGTCATTAAACAGTGTGCATGTGGAAAGAGGTGTTGGACAAGCCTCAAAGGTATTATAACAATTTGTAAGATGAAATTCTAGGAATGTTGATTGGCATTCAGCTTGTATATTTTTCTTGCAGCCTGACAGCTTTGGATAATTAAATAAAAGCAAAATATGCGGATACTGGAAATCTGAAATAGAAACAAGAAATGCTGGAAATACTCAGCAGGTCTGGCAGCATCTATGGAGAGAGAAGCAGAGTTAATGTTTCAGGTCAGTGACCTGAAGAAGGTTCACTGACCTGAAATGTTAACTCTGCTTCTCTCTCCACAGATGCTGCCAGACCTGCTGAGTATTTCCAGCATTTCTTGTTTTTATTAGCTCTGGATAATTAGTCTGTTTAAATCATTTTCCTTACCCGCCCCAACCTCATCCACATTTCCCAGCGTTCAGTTGGACAAAGAATCGATTCCTATGCATCTGCCACTTCTTCATTTGAACTGGCTGCAAAAGAGCAGCTTTGGATGTAGTTAGTCTACTGTGAACATTAAGATAAATATCACGGTGTTACTTTTGTGTGTTTTCAAAAATATGTCTCATGATTTCAGCTTAATCAAAAGAATATGTTAATTTTGCAGGATCGTGTATATTTTTAGCTTTACTGTATACTCAGTGATTAAACGGTAGAATTCAGTTATCCGAACTGTAAGTAGTAAGTGAATGCTATCAGCTGCACTTGTGGGATAACTCCTCATCGCAAGTTAGCAACTTGTTCCATAGGTCTATTCTCTGGCGAGAAAGAAGGACCACCAGTTGTTGTCTACCAAATGTTGCCTTGGCTAGAGTAAGCTAACTAAGCACTGACTGAAAATCAAACCTATTTGTGTCTTTTGTGCTTTAAAAAAAACTTAATAGGATTTTGTGACCTAATCCCCTCTCCTTCTGTGGGATTTTTCAATTTGTTGATGGTGCCTGTTGTTATGATTTAACTTGCCTGAGGGGAAGGCTTCCACAGATAAAGTTTGAAGCAAATTCATAGTTTATTTAAACTAATTTTAATGTGGCTTAAGGCAACATTGATTTGTGTAAATAAGATGAATTTGATAAGATTTCTTTTAAAGAGGACATTGTACAGTGTTTCACACATCAGAAGTACAACAAAAGAACTCTGAACCTGTAGGGGAATTCAGGGTTTTCATATTTTATGGTGAATATCTGCATTTAACCACAAAAGTTAATCACTCAGCATTGAGCAGCTGTGTGTTTTGACTGAAGGCTTTGGGACAAATCGGGTTCCTCCAATATTTGCGCATTTGTAATCTTATCTAAAGTAACTCTTGCTACTCTGTATGTGTTTAGGCATGATGTTAGAACATCTACTTATTTTTGCCTATGTAATTTAACTTGCTACATCCTTGCTAGAATTAAACTGTTTTTTGGAAAGAAATGAAGCATTTCTGATCAATGCAAATATCCCATTTGGTTGCCGTTTACTGTGGCCATTTTATGTCTGAGGATGCCAGTGTGTGTTTTTCTCTCTTGGCTGCTCAGTCCAATCAATAGTTATTCTACAAAATTTCTAATTACATTACTAAATAAACAAAAACTCCATGTATATGTCCAAGTAATGTAGATGTTTTTGGTGCTGTACTTGAAATTTGATCTTTCTGAAATCTCCCGTTTTCTCTCAACCCCATATCAACAGCCCCTGAAATCCAAAGGCACTTAATTCTGTGGACCACTTTGAGTTGTTTAGATGTGATAAAATGCAATTATTAACAAAGCGCATAAGAATATAATGCTATATTTATATTACAGCACTATCTTTGGAGGCAGCACTGTGTGAAAGAGGCAGCATGCTTGCCTATGGAAGTGCAGAGTGCCAATTATGAGAGAGTTTTATTCCTTGCTTCTGGGAACAAAGTGTGTGTCATTGTTGACATGCTAATGGTGGTTGTTCTTGCCTGGACCATCCTTTTATTTTGGAAGTTAGATCCTGCGTACAGGCACTATTGTGGTTTTAATATCACGAACCTCTAACAGATTTTCCCCTGACTAAGGGGTACAGTTGTCCTGAAGTTACCACCACTTTCTGCATCCTATAAAGTATAATAGAAAAGGGCTGTAAAGGACCCCACAGAGTGATGAGATTTAAAACTACCTACAGGATTAGCTACTTTAATTCCAAAACTATGCACCTATATGCTAAGAAAAATGTAAATGACTTCTTAATCTAAACAAAGCTTTCTCTCAATCATAATCAAAATGGAAAGTAATGGATAGGAAAACTAGGATACAGTATAAACCATTTTGAAAAATCAAAGTTCATTGCCTCGTTATCCTGATGATATGACATTGTTGTCCTGCTGAATGCTTTCCAAAGTATTGCTAATCTAGTCCATGATAATCCACACTAATGTTGAAATAACTGTTTTAAACTGTGGCCTTTGCTGTTAGCATTTCTTGGAATTGTTGATCTGAACTGAAGATTTTGCTGATTCTGCAGTTGGTATGACAATGTTGCACGTGGTTGGAACCAGTGTATGGGAATGCGGAAGGAACTTACTTTGAGTTGTATATCTCTGTGGTTTAAAAAACTAATTTCAAATATATTTGATTTGCAAGAAAGAATTCCTGATTAACTTAAATCTGTTCCATTATGAATAAAAGGGCACTAAAGCTATCTATAGATTGCACTAAGAACCAAGTTACTGGCACCATATACAAGTGTCGTGCAGCCAGCTGAAACCTAAAAGTAAATTTTTTGGGGTCCACTAAGTTTGATAGCCAGGATGACCCATTCTACTGGGCTGAGCAAATCCTGCTCAATCCACCTTCCACACCATAACTTCCCACATGGCCTCCTTTTTTCTCAGTTGTGGCTTCCCCTCCACTGGGGTAAACAGGGTTCTTGATCATATCTATCCCCCATTTCTTACAACTCTCTCCTCCCCCCTTCTCCTCCTTCTAGGAACCATGATAGGGCTCCCTTTGTCCTCACCTTCTGTCCCATAAACCTGTGCATTAGACAGGTCCTCTTTCACCATTTCCAACGTTATCTACACTAAACACAATATCCCTCCCTTCTACCCTTTGAGCATTCCGAAGAGACTATTCCATGGCATCCCTATATCATCCCTAATGTCTGCTTTCCTTACCTTCCCTTCTGCTTACTATCATATGCTGTCCAGGGCCCCAAAAACTCCTGAGTGAAACATTGATTTCTTTGTAATTCTTTAAACCTGGTGTACTGTATTTGTTGTTCACCGTGTGGTCTCCACTACAGTAGAGACATCACATGCAGATTGGGTGATCACTTTGCTGAATAACTCCATTCTGTTGCAAGTGTGACCCTGAGCTGGTGGTTGAATGTCACTTTAGTTCTCTGTGTCGCTGCCAGTTTGACATTTCTGTCTTAAACCTCCTATACTGTTCCAATGAATCTCAATGCAAACTCGAGGAACAGCACTTCATTTTACTAGTAGGCGTCTTAATGTTGACTTTAACAGCTTCAAACCATAACCATTCTGTTCTTTTCCTCTTGCAAAGCAGGTGCTGGTATTTAGGATGGGAACACCAGGTTTTTCAGGAATGGGTGAGGTAGTAGGCTGGTGCTTGAGATGGGGACCCCCAGTGGCTGCATTGCAGATGGGGTGACCACTCGCTTTTCCCTTCCACAATACCACCCCCCCCCACCACCCCTGGGCCACTGCGGTCTGCTTTGTTTTGGCAAATTTTCCATGCTTCCCTCCCTGGTATTCTGTAATGCTGTAATCATTCATGCAGCTTCTGGGTCTTGAATACCTCTTTCATTTCTCTAATTTCCTAGGGTCACATAGGATATATGACACAAAAACGGGCCATTCGGCCCACCCAGTCTGTACCAGTGTTTATGCTTCACTTGAGCCTTCTCCCATCTTTCCTCATCTAAATCTATCATCATAACCCTGTATTTCCTTCTCCCTCATATGCTTGTCCAGCTTCCCTCTAAATGCGTCTGTACTATTTGCTTCAACCACTCCTTGAGGTAGCAAGTTCCCATTTTCATCGCTGTTGGGTTAAAGAAGTTTCTTTTGAATTCCCTATTGGATTTCTTGGTGACTGTCTTCTATTGATGGCCTCTAGCTAAGCTCTTCCCCACAGCTGGAAGCATTCTCTCTGGTTTTGATAGATCAGATATATTCAGAATATTAAAGACCTCTATTAGGACACCCCTCAGCCACCTTTTTCAAGAGAAAAGAGACCCAGCTGTTCATCCTTTCCTGATATGTATACCTACACATTTCTAGTATCATCCTTGTAAATTTTCTCTGCACCCTCTCCAGTGCCTCTATATCCTTTTAATAATATGGCAACCAGAACTGCATGTAGTACTCCAAGTGCGAACTTACCAAGGTTCGATACAGGTTTAACATAACTTTCCTACTTTTCAATTCTGTCCCTTTAGAAATAAAGCCTTGTGCTTGATTTGCTGTTTTTTATGGTCATGCTAACTTGATGCGCAACTTTTAATGATTGGTGTATTTATACTCTGAGATCCCTTTGTTCCTTCACCGGTATCACCTAGACTTGCACCTTAGAAGTAATAAGTGACTTCCCTATTCTTTCTACCAAAATTTAGTACCTCACATTTATCTGTTGTTATGGATAGAATTGAGAGAGAACTGAAACTTCTTTTCCATTTACTGTCTGTAATCGATGTGTTTTTGACAAGGAAAGTGTGTGTGTTTATTAACCCCTGAGTGTATGGCCAATCTGAATAATCAGCAGCATGGTTTTCTTTGGTTTAAATAAAGAGGATTTTTTTATTCACACCTTCAATCCGAAAGTTTAACGCTACGTCATTCACTTGTCTCTCTCTCTCTCTCCCTCAAGCCGTTAAAAGGATAGTGCACTTTTACAAATTGCAATAGAGTAGTTTGTAAGTCATGTGATTTGGCTCGTCTTGGGGGGGAAAAGGCGTTGTGGGCCCAGTGAAAGAAGACGTTTCACTCCTGAAGTGGATTCCATAGCTGGAGTCGCATATCGAAGTTGTTGCAGGATTCTCTTGAAGAGGTGGATTTTCAGCAGGTCACAAAGTTAGTTGCTTGTAGTCTCATTACCAGGAGGTCAGTTTTCTGTACTGGTGGACTTGAAAAGGAACAGGCTTGGAGACCTTAAGATGTTACAGCCTCCAGTTCTTTTAAGAAAAGATGGTACTGCCTTGTCTGCTTGCTGCTTTTTCTTGCAGTCCGTATTTTAAAGATTTTTAAAAGGAGACCAGCATGGCTGCCCAACCATGTGACTTCTCAGTTCTTTTTCCAAATATGGTGGGGGCCTAGATTGATTAGCTCCATCCTGGTTTATTGTTGTAAAGACATTCATCCTGTGGAGGGTTAAGGCAATCCCATCTTTGTTTCAGGAAAAAACACATTCAATTCAGGAATGTTTCCTGATGGTTTCAGGATGGGTGTTGATGACATCTCTTAGTCTGGAAGGTATTCTTTTGTCTTTCCGAGACAGTGAGTCAGTTTTTCAATACACAGGCTGAAGGTCAGCTGAGCTTCGGTGGCCATCTTGGCAGTCCACGTCCATATTTAATGGACATTGTGGTTCATTTAAAACAAAGGGAAAATTTAGTTCCAGAAGATGCTATACTGAATATAGTTCATGTTTTAAGTTATGAATAGGCCATGCCTTTACTGGCATGACACTGTGCTGAACTTTGTTTACCAATTATTTGACCATTTTGCATGCTTTTTAATGTTTTCCTGTAATTTGTTGCAGCGGTCCTCAGTTTGACTATCACCCCTGTTTAGTGTCACCTGCAAATTTAGACATTATTTTCTCTCATTGCCTCCTTTCATCACACCAATGATGACTTTTGTCGTTTTCATCACCTCCGAATTACAGACCATGTTTCTTTTGTCTTCCCCATGCCCTTTTCCCTGGTTTTGTTTCTCCTTGTAAACTGTTCGTTTGTAACATCTTTTGTCCTGAAGTGTTAACCCTATCTTGCTCTCTCAACTGTTGCTGCTTGACTTGTTTCCAGTGTTTTCTGTTTCCAACATCTGCAGCATTTTACTTTTTATCTTTCTTGCCAAATTTCCGTTTGGATTGCAGCCAATGCATGAAAATGTACTAATAAATCCAAAAAGGAATTCAGGATAAACTTCTTCATCCAGAGTGTGGTGAGAATGTAGAATTTGCTACCTTGTGGAGTAGTTGAGGTGAATGGCATAAGTGCATTCAAAGGGAAGCTAGATAGGTATATGAGGGAGAAAGGAATGGAAAGATGTGTCGATAGGGTCAGATGAAGTAAATAAAGTGGGAGAAGGCTTGTGTGAGCTGACTGGCCTGTTTCTGTGTTGTAAATTCTATGTAATTCTATGAAACCCACATGTCAGAAACAGGCTCCAAGGACATGGGTGGTACACAATATGAAAGCAGCATTCAATCTAATTGCATTCGTAAAATCAGATCTGGTAAAGTTACTGTTGTTATGCTCTTTCCTCTCCTCATTCTTAAAATATATCTTTCTCCCCTCCTTGGGTTCCTTTGTGCCATGTATTGCCCCCAGCACTGATGGCAGGAAGGCGAGCAGTTTCTCTGCAATTTCCACATCGAAGATGGTTCTAATTAATGTTCCCTCTAAGCTGAGCGGCTGCACAGCAAACAAAGTTCCTGCACAGGCCGCGCACAAATCGGCCCCTTTATGTTACCATCCGCGGCCATGCAAAAATTTAAAGGTGCCGAATACTTAAATAGATTGTCCACGCACTCCCAAAAAAAAATTAGAAGGTACGTTGGTTCAAAGGGATGACAATTTTCATCCTCTTAGTTGTTTCTTTTTCCATCTTGTTCCTTATCCCTACGTCTCTGATTCTTGCTGGAATACACTGCTGACTGCTCTCAGGTCGTGAGCAGTGTGACACAGTTCAGGAGCAGTGTGAAGCAGGCCAGGAGCAGCTAATTGGAGAGCAGCTGGTGAGTCTTTCTTTCAGGGCACAAATAGGGATTTTACATACGCTACCCACGCATGGCTATGGTTGTACTTTTGTCACTGACCCATGTAATTTAAGCAAACTAGATGTCTCCATGATTTTATCAACAATTCTGCACCACTATCAACAACTACCAAAGAACAGTACAGCACAGGAACAGGCCATTTGGCCCTCCAAGCCTGCGCCGATCTTATGCCTGTCTAAACTAAAACCTTCTGCACTTCTGGGGACCGTATCCCTCTATTCCCATCCTATTCATGTATTTGTCAAGATGCCTCTTAAACGTTGCTATCGTACCTGCTTCCACCACCTCCCCCCGCAGCAAGTTCCAGGCACTCACCACCCTGTGTGTAAAGATCTTGCCTTGCACATCCCCTCTAAACTTTGTCCCTCTCACCTTAAACCTATATACCCGAGTAACTGACTCTTCCACCCTGGGAAAAAGTTTCTGACGATCCACTCTGTCCATGCCGCTCATAACTTTGTCAACCTCCATCATGTCGCCCCTCCACCTCCATCGTTCCAGTGAAAACAATCCGAGTTTATCCAACCTCTCCTCATAGCTAATGCCCTCCAGACCAGGCAACATCCTGGTAAATCTCTTCTGTACCCTCTCCCAAAGCCTCCGCGTCCTTCTGGTAGTGTGGCGACCAGAATTGCACGCAATATTCGAAATGTGGCCTAACTAAAGTTCTGTACAGCTGCAGCATGACTTGCCAGTTTTTATACTCTGTGCCCCGACCGACGAAGGCAAGCATGTCGTATGCCTTCTTGACTACCTTATCCACCTGCGTTACCACTTTCAGTGACCTGTGGACCTGTACGCCCAGATCTCTCTGCCTGTCAATACTCCTAAGGGTTCTGCCATTTATTGTATAGTTCCCACCTGTATTAGATCTTCTAAAATACATTACCTCACATTTGTCCTGATTAAACTCCATCTGCCATTTCTCCGCCCAAGTCTCCAACCAATCTATATCCTGCTGTATCCTCTGACAATCCTCATCACTATCCGCAACTCCACCAACCTTTGTGTCTTCCGCAAACTTACTAATCAGACCAGCTGCATTTCCCTCCAAATCATTTATATATACTACAAACAGCAGAGGTCCCAGAACTGATCCCTGCAGAACACTACTAGTCACAGCCCTCCATTCAGAAAAGCACCCTTCCACTGCTACCCTCTGTCTTCTATGACCGAGTCAGTTCTTGCCAGCTCACCTCTGATCCCGTTTGACTTCACCTTTTGTACCAATCTGCCATGAGGGACCTTGTCAAAGGCTTTACTGAAGTCCATATAGACAACATCCACTACCCTTCCTTCATCAATCATCTTCGTCACTTCCTCAAAAAATTCAATTAAGTTAGTGAGACACGACCTCCCCTTCACAAAACCATGCTGCCTCTCGCTAATAAGTTTATTTGTTTCCAAATGGGAGTAAATCCTGTCCCGAAGAATCCTCTCTAATAATTTCCCTACCACTGACGTAAGGCTCACCGGCCTATAATTTCCTGGATTATCCTTGCTACCCTTCTTAAACAAAGGAACAACATTGGCTATTCTCTAGTCCTCTGGGACCTCACCTGTAGCCAATGAGGATACAAAGATATCTGTACCACTTGCATTTATATAGCACTTTTACTGTAGTAAACTGCCCAAGGTGTTATACAGAAACAGTTATCAAACAAAATTTGATACAGAGCCACATAAGGAGGTATTGGGATAGAAAAACAAAAGCATGATCAGAGGTATGTTTTAAGGAGCATTTTAAAGGAGGAGAGAGGTGGAGGGATTTAGGGAGATAATTACAAAGCTTAGGGCCTCGGCAGTTGAAGGCATGATCGCCATGGGTGAAACAAAGAAAGTAGGGTATGTGCAAAAGTTGGAGTGCTGAGATCTTGGAGCTTCGTCGGCTGGAGGAGGTTACAGAGATAGGGATCTATAAATACAGAAGTGACAAAATGTACAGTCATGATTGCTGATGCGCACAACTGTTATATAAAATGCTTGTTGCCTAAACATGATGCTGACTTCCCCAATCAAGTTCAGGAAATGCACCAGTAAAGAATAGCTGAACTGTTTTCCTGTAATCAAAGCAAGATAGATGAGCACAATAAGCCTACAAAATCAACTTCTGCCCACACGTATCGATTTCAGACATTGAACAGATTGCATTGAACACCCTTTTTATTGTGTTGGTATGCTGAGACCTCAGCACACTGAATAGACGGAAAGGAGTGTGTATTTTGGTATTTGAATTTTCTATGTGTTAGGGCTCATGTTTCTGCAAAGTTGGATATCCAGCCCTCAGCTCCAAAAGGTTGGATGCCCTTGCCATGTTGTGTAACTTTAAAGCATTGCATCCTGTAATTTTTAAATTTAATTTTGCCAAATCCTTCGTTAAAGGATTTTTGAAAATTCAGTCATGGGATGTAGGCATCGCTGGCTAGGACAGCATTTATTGCCCAGCCCTAATTGCCCTTGAGAAGGTGGTGAGCTGCTTTCTTGAGCCTCTGCAATCCATGTGGGGTAGGCACACCCACAGTGCTGTTAGGAAGGGAGTTCCAGGGTTTTGACCCAGCGACAGTGAAGAAATGGCGCTATAGTTCCCATACAACTGCTGCCCTGTCTTCCTAGGTGGTAGAGGTCGCGGATTTGGAAGGTGCTGTCTTAAGGAGCCTTGGTACATTACTGCAGTGCATCTTGTAAATGGTACGCACTGTTGCCACTGTGTGTCGGTGGTGGAGGAAGTGAATGTTCATGGATGGGGTGCCAATCAAGCCAGCTGCTTTGTTCTGGATGGTGTCCAGCTTCTTGAGTGTTGTTGGAGTTGCATCCATCCAGGCAAGTGGGGAGTCTTCCATCACACTCCTGACTTGTGCCTTGTAGATGGTGGACAGGCTTTGGGGCGTCAGGATGTGAGTTACCTGCCGCAGGATTCCTAGCCTCTGACCTGTTCTTGTCGCCACTGTAGTTATAAGGCTACTCTACTTCAGTTTTTGGTCAACAGTAACCCCCAGGTTGTTGATAGTGGAGATTCAGTGATGGTAATGCCATTGAATGTGAAGGGGAGATGGTTAGATTCTCTCTTGTTTGAAATAGTCATTGCCTGGCACTTGTGTGGCACGAATGTTATTTGCCACTTATTAGCCCATGCCTGTATATTGTCCAGGTCTTGCTGCATTTCTACACGGACTGCTTCAGTATCTGAGGAGTTGCGAATGGTGCTGAACATTGTGCAATCATCAGCGAACATCCCCACTTCTGACCTTAAGATAGAGAGAAGGTTATTGATGAAGCAGCTGAAGATGTTTTGGCCTAGGACATTATCCTGAGAAACTCCTGCTGTGGTGTCCTGGAGCTGTGATGATTGACCTTCGATAACCACAACCATCTTCCTTTGTGCTAGGTATGACTCCAACCAGTGGAGAGTTTCCCCCTGATTCCCATTGACTCCAATTTTGCTAGGGCTCCTTCATGCCAGACTTGGTCAAATGCTGCTTTGATATCAAGGGAGTCACTCTCACCTCACCTGTGATTCATACCATTGTTCTTGTCTTGTACATTTTCAGAGAACAGTTGGAGCAGAAAAAGTTCTTGGAAACTGAAGGCAAAAAAATGGATGTACAATCTAATGTGAATGTTTTAGAGAAGTAATGTTGCTTGTAAAACTTAATAGTGTAACCAGAGCAAAGCGGCAAATTCTGGCAGTCACGTATTGACTCTTGTATTTCACCTGCTAAAGTGAGCGATGTTGCCCCTGTCTAGCTCACTTAGTGTTCTGACCACTCTTTAAGGTTGTCTGTTGTGTGTCCAGTTGTGTGATGTACTTCAGTGTTATCAGTTTGCAGAAGATGGGAAAGGGCAAAACCATCTCCAACACAACATGTTGAACAACTTGAACTGGATGAGCTGTAAAAGGGGGTACGGCAGCTTTACTAAAACTCCTAAAGGTTACAAACCTGGTCAGGAGGCAGGGACTAAGAATACATCGCTAGAACGTGATTATGCTGGTATTGTGACAAGTGGAAAAAGATGACTTGAAGGAAAGTGTTAAATGTATGATAAAGCGAGCAGGCAGATTGTCTGGCAGCTTGGGTCATCTGTAAATACCTGCAGCATATAATGGATAAGCTGAAGGACGTTTCGGGTTATTTGCACAGCTAACGATTCAGATGCAACAGACTGAAAATAATCAAAGCAAAATGCGTCCATACAGTTCCTCCTAAATCTGTAATGGAATTGCTTCTGCCATACCTCTCCTACCTGGATTTAAAAAAAAAAGAAATATCTGTACACATTTTAGCTGCTGGAAGTTGTGAATTGTGGATGAGCTACAAGCATTGAAAGCTGCTTCATTAAGCAGATATTCTAAGCATGTGACTGACTGGTTGGGTTTTGCAATGTCAGCAGTGAGGTGCTGGAGTTACTTCCTTACTTCCTTGTATGTTGCTTTGTAATGGAACATCTTACTGAAATGTGGTGTGAAACTGACCCTACATTCAAGTTCAGTTCCACCGCTCGAACACTGGGGATTCTTCGCAAACACCCTGTTGCAAATGGAAATGAAGTATCAATACTTTATCTTGCACCTGAATAAAATGGTGGAGAAGCAACAGTTAAGTGTCTATTTGATGGAATTCATCATACTTCAGATTGTTTGGTATCAATGCCTGCATGTAAATGCAGGGTTGCATTCAAAGCTCAAAAGGTATAGACAGGCATCAGTGGTTGGAGTAGGAGTGGGTGCGGTAGTGAAATGGATAAGATAAAGAAAGAATAAATGCCTCATCACCAGAACTTTCAAACAAGCACCAAGACGTAGCTTGGCTGGTGGTGAGAAGGGCCCTCCCCGTCAGATCCTTCATGCACACCCAAAGTCTCGCCCCCTCCGCACAATGCCCCCGCGTTGGCTGTGGTGGGGAAGAGACGGTCGCCCACCTCCTTCTGGAATGTGCCTTTGCAAAGCAGGTGTGGAAAGAGATGCAGTGGTTTTTGTCAAGGTTCATCCCAAGCAGCTCTGTAACACAGGAGTCTGTGCTCTACGGGCTGTTCCCAGGGACGCACACTGAGACAAACATCAACTGCTGCTGGAGGACTATCAATTCGGTGAAAGACGCCCTTTGGTCTGCCCGAAACTTGCTGGTCTTCCAGCGCAAAGAGTTGTCCACCACCGAATGTTGCAGACTGGCACATTCCAAGGTCCAGGACTACGTGCTGAGGGACGCACTAAAGCTTGGGGCAGCCGCAGCAAAGGCTCAATGGGGAAAGACCACAGTGTAAGGTTCCCCCACCAAGCTGGACTGAGGGGCTGGATCCATGGGAAACCCCTCGAACTGTATCGTTAATATTCTCAATTGCTGTAAATGTAAAACTGTAATTGACATGACAATTGTGAAACGGAAGGGTTGGGAAGAAACTCATGACAGTATTGAAGGAAACCGATCTCCCTTGCAATGTTTGTATTTTTTGGTGCTGTTTGGAAACTGTTTGGCAATGTAATTTTTTACAGATTTTTATGAATAAAGTATATTTTGGAAATAAAAAAAAATAAAGAAAGAATAAAAAAATGTAAATTATTTTCTCTCCTGGCAAGCAGATGTTTCAGAACAATAACACTTCTTCTTCTTCTTTGGGCCTCCTTATCTCGAGAGACAATGGATACGCGCCTGGAGGTGGTCAGTGGTTTGTGAAGCAGCGCCTGGAGTGGCTATAAAGGCCAATAACTGCTGCCTTCCGTGTTGTTTCAGTCGCTGTGAGGCAACTATGGAGTGACCTCTCCATGGCGCATGCCTGGGCAAATTTATGGAGGTTGAGAGTTGCCCAGTCGTCTATACTACATCAAAGTCCTCTACTTGCTGAGCAATTATCAGTACACCTGCAGAGCTGTCTTGCTTTTTCAGAACGAGAGACCATGCTGACTCTCATTATAACACTAACAGCTATTGGTAAAACAAGAGAAAAAACATTGTGTTACAACATAGAAGGTTAATCAGCAGGTCTGGCAGCATCTGAACAGAGAAGCAGAGTTTACATTTCAGGTCTGTGACTTTTCATCTGCCCTGCCCCACCCGACCCAAACCTGACGCATGCCGTCGGGTCCCATCAGGTTTGGGTCGGGTAGCAGGCCTCTAGTTCACACTCCATTGCAATGGTGGTTATTCAGAGATGAGACGTCTGAGAAAGGTCTTTTCTCATTGTGTTTGAGTATCCAGGTATGATTATCTGTCGCATTTCCATGCAGACAGAGCTTAAATGGTTTTCAGTCTTGGTAGACACGGATGTGGATCTGAGTTCCTAACTATCCTGTTAATAATGTGTTATTTCCTCCAATTAATAATTTATATCCAGGTACGGCTATCGGGCTCGGGTCGGGCCAAATCCAGGTCGAGTCGGGTTGGGTCAGGCCGGACACGCACGGTAAGTGCTCTGCTGGTAAGTATTGAAATTAAAAAAAACTTGCCTGAGCTGGGAATCTGGGACGAAACTGAGTCTGCGCAGTGAGCGAGTGATGTCACTATCATGTCATCACGCATACACTGCAATTTCGTGGAGCTTCCCAGCCGGAAGGCAAGTAAAGGGATGGTCGGGGCAGGTTCGGGTTGGGTCGGGCTTGGGGCAAAATCGGAGGGATTTGTGCCGAGTCGGGTTTGGGTCCGCTGTGGTTCGGTCGGGTTCTTTTTTCCCGACCTGAGCAGGCCTCTAGTGTGAACCACCCTCATCTCATCAGAAAGGGGCCATCATCAAGGCCATTATACAGCCCAACTAGGAATAAACCTGAAGTCACATGGGCGAAGCCAACCCTTGTAAAATTTACCTTAAAAGGTAATTCTGGAGAGAGGAAGAGATCACACCAACCTCACAGAAGCAGTCCAGCCAGTGGCTGTGTAAAGAAGCTCAGCCAGGCAAGGAAGGAACCCTGCTGCTAATTCTACACTTCAGCTTGGTGCAACAGACAACTGAAAGTGACCCACTACCTCCAATCTGAAATCTTAACCAGCAGAAATCTACAACAGCTCAGCAAGTCAAGACTGCAAACAACCCAAGCTTGCATCTTTAAAAAAGACTGCCCTACTTGGGAGATTCAACAGGTTTACCATAAACCATGAACACATACCACACCTTAAATTCTTACCCTTTACCATCTATCAGTCTTTTCTTGAGAGTGAATATGTGCGTGAGTGGTGTGAACATTTCGGGGAATGGATATTGTTCAATAAATAGTTAATCTTCTGTTTTAAACCTACAAGAAAACCTGTCATCTGTCTGTCTATTTGGCAAATAAAACACTCGGGCTAACTTAAACAAAACACAATTGCGGTCAGTTGGGAGATGAACAATGCGAACCACTTGCACCCCTTACCACCTGTCTGTAATGCTATAGTCTATTGGTTACAGTCAATATTGAGCCGAAACGATTAAAAGCAAAGTTTACAAGATCTTGATTCTCAGGTCCACTGCACTGTAGGACTTGGCTAAGCCAGTGTCGTTGCAGATAGAGGAAAAGTTCAGGAAAAATTCAATCATTTAGGACATTTTGAAGTTTATGTTGGCTGAATACTCACCAACTGACCTTTCCCACAGCCACATGGTATGAAGTCTGTTCCCCAAACACAAGTTGGAACACCTGGCAACTCACCAAGGCTTCTTCACCAGCATCTTCCAAATGCATGACAGATACCACCTAGAAGGACCAGAGCAGCAGATGCATGGGATATCACCACCTGCAAATTCCCCTCCATTTTGCGCACCACCCTGACTTGGAACTATATCGCCATTCCCTCGCTGTTGCTGGATCAAATTCCTGGAACTCCCTCCCTATAACAGCATTGTGAGTGTACCTACACCACATGGACTGCAGTAGTTCAAGAAGGCAGCTCACCACCACCTTTTCAAGGGCAGTTAGGGATGGGCAATAAATGTTGGCCTTGCTGGCAACACTCCCATCCCAAGAACAAATAAAAAAAGAATCCTGATCACGTTTTATGAAAAGGTTGTAGAGTTTCCCTTTTCCTAGATAATGGACTACTTTCAAACTTATACAATGTTCTCAAATTATTTTAAATTTATTATTGGATCTGCCATGACATTGCTCTTAATAGATCAAAAACACAATGTGTTAGGGTGCTTGCTTTGTTGCAGAACAGTATCTCGCACCTAAGCAGTTAAATTTTAACCAATTAACTGTTCTACCTCTCAACCTGCCTAGGATTGTTGTAAATTTCCAGCTGTAACAATTTCTTGTACTAGTGACACATGCTGCACTTAGTGGCAATTTAATTCAAACTCTGATTTGAAATGGTGTCAGTGAGCTAGAGAGGGATACTTCCTTGATGGACTGAATGGCCTCTTGATTCACACTTCCATACTCTTATGAGACATGTAAATGTATATAATACATATGTAGCAATGGGTGGATATACATAAGTATAATTGCCACAGTATTACTGCCACTTACTAATGTTGAAATGCTAAACAAATACTGGCTATTTGTAGTTATAAATTTAAGTCAAGATGTCAGTAGATCACAAACTGGATAATGGTACGTGGCTTCTCGTAGGTGGGACATTTGGTTAAGTGGGACAAATCAATTTTCACAAAGGTGTCTTGAATAACTTTTACTATCATTATTTGAAGCAAACCTGGAGCACTTGAATCTTCTTCCAATTTTTTTCCTGCCTCCAACTCCACCTACCCAAGTAGTTGGCTGGGCAGTAAGGTTGTCATCTCTGGACATACGCCAGGAGGTTTTATCAGAAAGTGAGACAGCACTGACTTTATGATGTGTTGTGAGTCACGGCACCAGTGTGCAAATAACGGAAGATGAGCACGTTGCCTTGACAGTTCAAATACTGGCTGGATTGCAATCTCCAGGAATGTATTGAGCTAATAAGATAAATCTGATACACTATTCAATATTCATTGTGAAAATTCCCAAGATTTTTCTTCTGTATTGCTCACAGTAGTATGTCTAGGAGATAAATCTTTAATTCCAGGACAATCCAGGAGGGTTGAGAACCCTACTGGATAGTGAGTAACTTGGGTCATCCCCTGTCTAACAGCCAAAGCTGCCACATGCTTTAACATCCAATGCATCTTGTAACTTATAATGGAACTTCCCTCCACTTTACCAATGCAATTCCAATTCCTTGGGCTGATAGCATCACCAAGTTATGTATAGTCAGCTTTCCTTTGTTGCATGTACTGAGCATTTTGGTTTGCTGCATAACTCATTGTGTCACTGCGACTTTGTAGGTGTGTGTTGCAACCAGGTGAGAAAGGTGTCTAGGGGTCTCTTTCAGCCTTCACCTGGTCTTAATGTAACAGGATTTAATTTTTAAACACACTCTGTTTTGAGCTTCCCCTTGGTGAATCCTTGTTCACCACTTTCCAATTATAAGGCAAAGAAATGAGCACAAACAGGCTTTTTTAGGTTTAAAGAAGAAAAGTGAAATTTATTAAAACTTAAACTCTAATTCAGTTAACACCTACACGCCACGCCCCACGCTAGCATGCATAAAATTTTATGTCCATGTGGCGAAATATATGTGCCTCATTCTGGGCAGGTGGGGTCTGCATGATAGTGTGCATGGTGCATTGCACAACCTGTATGTGTAGTGCTGCTCCAAATTCAGAAACCTCTGTGTTTGCAATCAAAAATAACCTGGCCAGACGTGAAGTTGTATTATCAACATAGCCAGCTCGAGGAACAGCACCTCATTTACCGATTAGGCACGCTGCAGCCTGCTGGACTGAACATTGAGTTCAATAATTTCAGAGCATGACGGGGCCCCCCTTTTTATTTTTAGTTATTTTTTATTTGTTTATTTTATTTTAGTTTGTTTAGTTTGTTTCTACTGTCCCTGCCCACTTTTTTTCATGTGCTTGCGGGCAGGGCTATTCATTTTACTGTCAGTTGACACCCTCTCTGTACTAATGCTTTGTCTTTCACCATATCTTTTAACATACCGTTTGCCTTTGTTCCTTGACCTCCTGGTGAGTTATTCTGTGTGACTTTGTCCTATCAACACCTCTTTTGTTATCTCTTGCCCCACCCCCGCTTTACTTGCTTAAAACCTTTTACATTTCTAATATTTGTCAGTTCCTCTGAAGGGTCACTGACTTGAAGCGTTAACTCTGCTTCTCTGTCCACAGATGCAGCCAGACCTGCTGAGTATTTTCAGCATTTCTTGTTTTTATTTCAGATTTCCAGCCTCTGCAGTATTTTGCTTTTATTGTATTATCAACATGCTTCTGTAGCCCTGGCTGTTTAATTATAACTGTATAATTTTTAGCCATTTCACTCTGAATTGCTCTTTCAGTATAAGTTTTCCTTTGTAATTTTTGTGTTCATGCTTGAATTCTGCACCTGCAAGTGACTATATATTGCATTTGTAACGCTGAGTATTATGATGCAGTATTGGCAAACTATATGCAATCAGTAACTGTATTCACATTACCTTTTCTGAAAAAGTAAATCGACTTTTGTTTTATTCAGGAATTTAGAAATTCTGTACCACAGAGAGCTATGAATGCTCAATTGTTGGATATATTCAAGTTAGAGGTCAACAGGCTTTTGGATACTAAGGGAGTCAAGGGATATGGGAAGGTGTAGCTGACATAGATGATCAGTCGTGATCTTACTGAATGGCAGAGCAGGCTCGAGACCGAATGGCTTACTCTTGTTTCTATTTATTATGTTCTTGTGTTATTGTTTAAAAATGTCATGACACTCCAGTGGAAAGGAAAGAAATGATCACATGAGACAGGTTAATTTTTCTGTCTTAATATTTCCAAACAGCATACCAATCTCACAACTCTTGAACTATATAATGGCTCCTTTGTCTTTCAGATATAAATACTCTTGAGTTTGGTTTCATACTTGTGACAGAATAATCTGGTGGTCCCATTTGTTGGCAGTGTACTTGCACAGTGGTAGAACATGGGGTTGTGTTGGTAATTTTATGCAAAATGAGTCCATTGGTTGTTGCTGGGAGACCCATTTGGAGGTTGGCTGCTCCTACACAACAAAAGATCAATAATTGAAAAACAAGACATCCTGGGCAATTCTAGTGTGTCACTTCAACAGCTTGATACAAATTGCCATTGGCTGATCCAGTAGATGTAGTCTTGGTTAGAAAATAACACAACCTAATAAACCTAATATTATAAGCTGGCTTTTATTGCTTGGGAATTATTTATAAAGCAGCGTGAATTATCCATTATTGTTTCCTACAGCACAAAACTATTTTTGCTTTTATTCCAACTTCTCCCAGAACTGTTGACACTTGTGGAGGTGGCATTCCAGGAGTGCTGACAGCTCTCCCATATCTCATCAAACTCACAATTTTTCATGTGTGAAGCTAGAGAATGAGTCTTGGCAGAATATTGAACTGTCTGCTGGGGGAGGGGCGGATGGTTGGATCACACCTGATCGTGTCATGACCCAACATATAATGATCAGGAGCTGGAATCCTGGTTAATTTCCACAGGGACACTGAGCCTAAATTATCATTCCTACCATTGCCTCAGTTTAGATCAGCTAACTCAGCAGAGTCCAAAAGTCAAACCTGAAACCTCTTCGCTTCATATGATTTATTGACATTCTGCATTCATAAGATCATAAGAACTAGGAGCAGGAGTAGGCCGTCCGGCCCCTCGAGCCTGCTCCGCCATTCAATAAGATCATGGCTGATCTTTTCGTGGACTCAGATCCACTTACCCGTGCTCTCACCGTATCCCTTAGTTCCTTTATTGTTCAAAATGATATCTACCTTAGCTTTAAAAACGTTTACTGAAGAAGCGTCAACTACTTCACTGGGCAAGGAATTCCATAGATTAACAACCCTCTGGGTGAAGAAGTTCCTTCTTAATTCAGTCCTAAATCTGCTCCCTCTAATCTTGAGGCTATGCCCTCTTGTCCTAGCTTCACCTGCCAGTGGAAACATCCTCTCTACTTGTAACTTATCTATTCCCTTCATGATTTTATATGTTTCTATAAGATCCCCCCTCATTCTTCTGAACTCCAATGAATATAATCCCAATCTACTCAGTCTCTCCTCATAAGCCAACCCCCTCAACTCCGGAATCAACCTAGTGAACCTCCTCTGCACCCTCTCCAGTGCCAGTATATCCTTTCTCAAGTAAGGAGACCAAAACTGCACACAGTACTCCAGGTGCGGCCTCACCAGTACCTTATACAGCTGCAACATAACCTCTCTGCTTTTAAACTCAATCCCTTTAGCAATGAAGGACAAAATTCCATTTGCCTTCCTAATTACTTGGTGTACCTGCAGACCAACCTTCTGCGATTCATGCACAAGGACACCCAGGTCCCTCTGCATAGCAGCATGCTGCAACTTTTTACCATTCAAGTAATAATCCTTTTTACTGTTACCCCTACCGAAATGAACGACTTCACAGTTATTAACATTGTATTCCATCTGCCAGACCTTTGTCCACTCACTCAATGTATCTATGTTCCTCTGCAAAGTTTCACAGTCATCTGCACACTTTGCTCTGCCACTCATCTTAGTGTCATCTGCAAACTTTGACACCCTACACGTGGTCCCCAACTCCAAATCATCTATATAAATTGTAAATAATTGCGGTCCCAACACCGATCCCTGAGGCACACCACTAGTGACTGATTGCCAACCAGAATAGCACTCATTTATCCCCACTCTCTGCTTCCTGTTAGTCAACCAATCCTCTGTCCATGCTAATACTTTACCCCTAACGCCATGCATCCTTATCTTATGCAGCAGCCTCTTGTGTGACACCTTGTCGAAGGCCTTTTGGAAATCTAGGTACACCACATCCACTGGGTCCCCATTGTCCACCTTGCTCGTAATGTCATCATAGAATTCCAAAAGATTTGTCAAGCATGACCTGCCCTTCATGAACCCATGCTGCGTCTGCCCAACGGGACAATTTCTATCGAGATGCCCTGCTATTTCTTCCTTGATAATAGACTCAAGCATCTTCCCCACTACAGAGGTTAAGCTAACCGGTCTATAATTCCCCATTTTTTGTCTACCTCCCTTTTGAAACATTGGCGTCACATCTGCTGCTCTCCAATCAGCTGGGACTACCCCAGAATCCAGCGAATTTTGGAAAATTACCGCCAGTGCACCTGCTATTTCTCCCACCATCTCTTTTAGTACCCTAGGATGCATTCCATCAGGGCCAGGAGACCTATCAATCCTTAGCTCCATTAGCTTGCCCAACACTACCTCGTCCGTAATAATGATTGTTTCCAGGTCCTCACCTACGTTCGTCTCTTTGTCAATTACTGGCTTGTTATTAATGTCCTCCACTGTGAAGACCGATACAAAATACCTGTTCAATGCCTCGGCCATTTCATCATATCCCATAACTAAATTCCCCTTCTCATCCTCTAAAGGACCAACGTTTACTCTAGCCACTCTTTTTCGTTTTATATATTTATAGAAACTTTTGCTATCTGTCTTTATATTCTGTGCTAGTTTTTTCTCATGTTCTATCTTACTTTTCTTTATAGCTCTTTTTGTGGCTTTCTGTTGATCTTTAAAGCTTTCCCAATCTTCTAGTTTCGTGCTGCTTTTGGCCACTTTGTATGCCTTCTCTTTCAATTTGACAGCCTCCCTTATTTCCTTAGACACCCAGATTACCCCTTTTCTTCCAGTCCTTCCTTTTCACTGGAATATACTTTTGCTGAGCACTTTGAAAAATTGCTTTGAAAGTCCTCCACTGCTCGTCAACTGTCCCACCATTCACCTACTGAGCCATCGGAAAAGCGTTGTGCAAGGGGTATCAGATGAGAATTTAGAAAGCAAAGTACAACAGGAGACAGCGAAACTAAAACAAAGAACATATAGTTGTTAATGCAGTATGGTGTCTTTCAGTGCAATACACCTTTGTTCATCACCCTCTATAAAAACAAAGGTGACCGCGGTGACTGCAACAACTACCGTGGAATCTCCCTGCTCAGCATAGTGGGGAAAGTCTTTGCTCGAGTCGCTCTGAACAGGCTCCAGAAGCTGGCCGAGCGCGTCTACCCTGAGGCACAGTGTGGCTTTCGTGCAGAGAGATCGACTATTGACATGCTGTTCTCCCTTCGTCAGATACAGGAGAAATGCCGTGAACAACAGATGCCCCTCTACATTGCTTTCATTGATCTCACCAAAGCCTTTGACCTCGTCAGCAGACGTGGTCTCTTCAGACTACTAGAAAAGATCGGATGTCCACCAAAGCTACTAAGTATCATCACCTCATTCCATGACAATATGAAAGGCACAATTCAACATGGTGGCTCCTCATCAGAGCCCTTTCCTATCCTGAGTGGTGTGAAACAGGGCTGTGTTCTCGCACCCACACTTTTTGGGATTTTCTTCTCCCTGCTGCTTTCACATGCGTTCAAATCCTCTGAAGAAGGAATTTTCCTCCACACAAGATCAGGGGGCAGGTTGTTCAACCTTGCCCGTCTAAGAGCGAAGTCCAAAGTACGGAAAGTCCTCATCAGAGAACTCCTCTTTGCTGACGATGCTGCTTTAACATCTCACACTGAAGAATGCCTGCAGAGTCTCATCGACAGGTTTGCGTCTGCCTGCAATGAATTTGGCCTAACCATCAGCCTCAAGAAAACGAACATCATGGGGCAGGATGTCAGAAATGCTCCATCCATCAATATTGGCGACCACGCTCTGGAAGTGGTTCAAGAGTTCACCTACCTAGGCTCAACTATCACCAGTAACCTGTCTCTAGATGCAGAAATCAACAAGCGCATGGGTAAGGCTTCCACTGCTATGTTCAGACTGGCCAAGAGAGTGTGGGAAAATGGCGCACTGACACGGAACACAAAAGTCCGAGTGTATCAGGCCTGTGTCCTCAGTACCTTGCTCTACGGCAGCGAGGCCTGGACAACGTATGCCAGCCAAGAGCGACGTCTCAATTCATTCCATCTTCGCTGCCTTCGGAGAATACTTGGCATCAGGTGGCAGGACTATATCTCCAACACAGAAGTCCTTGAAGCGGCCAACATCCCCAGCTTATACACACTACTGAGTCAGCGGCGCTTGAGATGGCTTGGCCATGTGAGCCGCATGGAAGATGGCAGGATCCCCAAAGACACATTGTACAGCGAGCTCGCCACTGGTATCAGACCCACCGGCCGTCCATGTCTCCGTTATAAAGACGTCTGCAAACGCGACATGAAATCGTGTGACATTGATCACAAGTCGTGGGAGTCAGTTGCCAGCATTCGCCAGAGCTGGCGGGCAGCCATAAAGACAGGGCTAAATTGTGGCGAGTCGAAGAGACTTAGTAGTTGGCAGGAAAAAAGACAGAGGCGCAAGGGGAGAGCCAACTGTGCAACAGCCCCAACAAACAAATTTCTCTGCAGCACCTGTGGAAGAGCCTGTCACTCCAGAATTGGCCTTTATAGCCACTCCAGGCGCTGCTTCACAAACCACTGACCACCTCCAGGCGCGTATCCATTGTCTCTCGAGATAAGGAGGCCCAAAAAGAAAAAAAAGAACACCTTTGTTTAATATGCATCCCCCCCACTTAGGGCTGCAAGTTTTAGGAAAAGAAATATATTTGCAGTTATTGTTAACATCTTTGTATAATGAACATCATTTGAATTTTTTTGGAAAGATATAATGTGTACTATACTGAAAGATTTATGGTAGGCGCTGAAACATTGGCAGACAGATGGTTTGTCCTTATGAATTAGTTTCACTCTTCCTTAGTGGATTGTGCACCTGAAGCATGTGTTAAAGCAGAATTAACACTGATTAAATTGTGGTCATCTGTTGTGTGACCGACACAACATGCCATCAGTTGGTTTTGTTAGTTCTCAGTGATGTGTCCGAGTATGGATTAGTTTTAATTCATCAGCATTGAAAGATGGATGCAGGAAATGGCAAGACACTAACACTGTACCCAGTTCACTTCATTTAGTTAATTGTGATGCCAAGCACACCATCTGAGACAACCCTGTGGTATAAATGAACTGGTGCAGCTAATGCTGTCAGAGATGCCCCAACTGTTCTCAGGAGTTAGTTTAACTGTTGGCAAGGGCCATTTTCCATAGGGTCATGCTTTGGATGTTGATGTTCTTGATTCACACATTCAGGTCAGCAGTGACATTTATATATTGCTACGTTGTACAGACCTTTCCTTGATATTAAAATGAAGATCTAATTAAGCAACTGTGTGTTTGCAGTTGTTGCCGACGAAGCCAACATGTAAACAATTGAAAGCAGTTCTGCAACATAACCTGGATATAAACTGAAAAGCCAGAATTTCTTCACAGGGTTCAATTTATGCTCTCTGGTGATTGGGGCTTACCATTCTATATAATGGGGCAGCTGGAGTGCAATTTCATCAAGGTACTTAGTGAGCTGTGCTTACTGGCTCTCAGTGCATGTTCGGTATTTCTTTATTCACTTTAAATTTCCTCACAATGACTGAAACCCGACAGCTGGTTTGTTGTCTTGAATCTTCACATCTAATCATTCGGTGTGAAAACAGTATTTGTGTTACCTGGGGTAGTTTCCATTGAAAATCATGTGATAATTTTAAGCCATTTGTTTTGAGTGGTAGCTATCCAGCACCAATTATCTGCAGCCACATTCCAGCGAAGGTCAGGTTGAAGAGGGCATTCGTTCCACAACCAAAAGGCACTGATGCTTGTATCCTTGGACACAGCATGAATAGCTTCAAATTGCGTCTGCCCTTTGCTTCTTTTATTCAAATTGGTAGCTAATGCAGTGTTATTTCGTAGCTTTCAAAATTATCATCCACTATATCTGAAAAAGCTCCTGAGTCATAGAGATTTACAGCACAGAACCAAGCCCTTCGGCCCAACATGCCTGCGCCGACCATCAAACACCCGTCCAAACTAATCCCATTTCCCCGTACTTGGCCCATAGCCTTGTATGCTATGGCGATTCAAGTGCTCATCTAAATACTTAATTGTTGTGAGGGTTCCAGCCTCTACCACCCCTTCAGGCAGTGCGTTCCAGATTCCAACCACCCTCTGGGTGAAATTTTTTTTCCTCAACTCCCCTCTAAACCTCCTGCCCCTTAGCTTAAATCTATGTCCCCTAGTTATTGACACCTCCTCTAAGGGAAAATGTTTCTTCCTATCTAACCTATCAATGCCGCTCGTAATTTTGTATACCTCAATCAGGTCCCCCCTCAGCCTGCCCCGCTCCAAGGAAAACAACCATAGACTATCCAGTCTCTCTTCATAACTGAAATGCTCCAGCCCAGGCAACATCCTGGTGAATCTCCTATGCACCCTCTCCATTACAATCACATCCTTCCTATAATGTGGTGCCCAGAACTGTACCCAATACTCCAGCTGTGGCCTAACCAGCGTTTTATACAGCTCTGTCATAACCTCCCTGCTATTATATTCTATGCCTCGGCTAATAAAGGCAAGTATCCCGTATGCCTTGCTTACCACCTTATCTACCTGTGCTGCTGCCTTCAGTGATCTATGGATAAGTACACCAAGGTCCCTCTGACCCTCTGTACTCCCTAGGGTCCTTCCCTCCATCGTATATTCCATTGCCCTGTTAGACCTCCCAAAATCACCTCACACTTCTCAGGATTAAATTCCATTTGCCACAGCTCCTCCCATCTTACCAGCCCATCTATATCGTCCTGTAATCTAAGGCTGTCCTCCTTACTATTTACGACACCACCAATTTTTGTGTCGTCTGTGAACTAACTGATCATACCTCCTATATTCACGTCTAAATCATTAATGTACACTACAAACAGTAAGGGTCCCAGCACCGATCTCTGCGGTACCCCACTGGTCACAGGCCTCCATTCGCAAAAACAACCCTCTACCATCACCCTCTGCCTCCTGCCACGAAGCCAATTTTGAATCCAATTTGCCAAATTACCCTGGATCCCATGGGCTCTTACTTTCTTAACCAATCTCCCATGCGGGACCTTATCAAAAGCCTCACTGAAGTCCATGTAGACTACATCAGCTGCTTTAGCCTCATCTGCACTTCTAGTCACCTCGAAAAATTCAATCAGATTTGTTAGACGCGATCTCCCCCTGACAAAGCCTTGCTGACTATCCCTGATCAATCCCTGCCTCTCCAAGTGGAGATTAATCCTGTCTCTCAAAATTTTTTCCAATAATTTCCCACCCACTGAAGTTAGACTCACAGGCCTATAATTACCTGCTTTATCCCTGCTACCCTTCTTGAATAATGGTACCACATTCGCTGTCCTCCAGTCCTCTCGCACTTCTCCTGTGGCCAGAGAGGATCTGAAAATTTGTGTCAGAGCCCCTGCTATCTCTTCCCTTGCCTCACATAGCGGCCTGGGGCTTTATCCATTTTTAAGCCCACTAATACAGATAATGCTTCCTCATTTTCAATGCTAATTTGATCAAGTATATCACAATCCCCCTCCCTGATCACTACCCCTACATCGTTCCTCTCCATAGTGAACACAGATGAAAAGTAATCATTCAAAACCTCACCTATGTCCTCCAGCTCCACACAGAGATTGTCTGTTAGATCCCTAAGGTGCTGGCAGGATTAGTTGCCAGTATTTTGCAAGTTTTCAGATAAATAATAAGCTTTGTAGTGATTGGTAAAGTGATCATAGATCTTGAAATGTAAAAGTGAAATTGCAGGGCTATAATCTCCCATCTCCTTTTGCTATTCGGCACTACCACCAATGAAAGGAGAGACAAGGTGTGCAAAGGATTGGGAGAGACAAATCGCACAAGAGTAAGTGGGGTCAGACTGAGAGTAAGTAAAGTAAGATTTAATTCCGGTTTACAGTGCATGTATGTAAACGTATGAACAAAGAACAAAGCACAGGAACAGGCCATTCGGCCCTCCAAGCCTGCGCCGATCTTGATGCCTGCCTAAACTAACACCTTCTGCACTTCCGGGGCTCATTTCCCTCTATTCCCTTCCTATTCATATATTTGTCAAGATGTCTCTTAAATGTTGCTATCGTATCTGCTTCCACCACCTCCCCTGGCAGCAAGTTCCAGGCACTCACCACCCTCTGTGTAAAAAAAAACTTGCCTCGCACATCCCCTCTAAACTTTGCCCCTCTCACCTTAAACCTATGTCCCCTAGTAACTGACTCTTCCACCCTTGGAAAAAGCTTCTGACTATCCACTCTGTCCATGCCGCTCATAACTTTGTAAACCTCTATCATGTCGCCCCTCCACCTCCATCGTTCCAGTGAAAACAATCCGAGTTTTTCCAACCTCTGCTCATAGCTAATGCCCTCCAGACCAGGCAACATCCTGGTAAACCTCCTCTGTACCCTCTCCAAAGCCTCCACGTCCTTCTGGTAGTGTGGCGACCAGAATTGCACGCAATATTCTAAGTGTGACCTAACTAAGGTTCTGTACAGCTGTAACATGACTTGCCAATTTTGATACTCTATGCCCCGACCGATGAAGGCAAGCATGCCGTATGCCTTCTTGACTACCTTATCCACCTGCGTTGCCACTTTCAGTGACCTGTGGACCTGTACGCCCAGATCTCTCTGCCTGTCAATACTCCTAAGGGTTCTGCCATTTACTGTATACTTCCCACCTGCATTAGACCTTCCAAAATGCATTACCTCACATTTGTCCTGATTAAACTCCATCTGCCATTTCTCCGCCCAAGTCTCCAACCGATCTATATCCTGCTGTATCCTCTGACAATCCTCATCACTATCCGCAACTCCACCAACCTTTGTGTCGTCCGCAAACTTACTAATCAGACCAGCTACATTTTCCTCCAAATCATTTAATATATACTACAAACAGCAAAAGTCCCAGCACTGATCCCTGCGGAACACCACTAGTCAGATCCCTCCATTCAGAAAAACACCCATCCACTGTTACCCTCTGTCTTCTGTGACTGAGCCAGTTCTGTATCCATCTTGCCAGCTCACCTCTGATCCCGTGTGACTTCACCTTTTGCACCAGTCTGCCATGCGGGACCTTGTCAAAGGCTTTGAAGCATGGTAAATAAGGTTGGTGAGCTGCTGACATAAACAGCTACATGGGAATATGATATTGTGGTGATAATGGAGACCAGGCTCAAAAAAGGCAGGATTGGGTACTGAATATCCCTGGATACAAGGTGTACAGGAAAGATAGGGAAGGAAAGAAAGGAGGAGCAGTGGCAGTATTGGTTAAGGAGAATATTACAGTGCAGGATGGAGAGGATTTCCTGGAGCAGTCAAGGACAGAATCTGTTTGGTTAGAGTTAAAAAACAGTAGAGATGCTATTACACTACTGGGTTTATTCTATAGGGCACCAACTAGTGGGAAAGATACAGAGGAACAAATTACAGAGGTTCAAAAACTATAGAGTACTGATAATGGGGGACTTTACCCTAATATAGACTAGGATAGTGTATAATGGGCAGAGAGGGAGAAGAGTTTCTAAAGTATGTTCAGGAGAATTTTCTTGATCAGCATCTTTCCTGCTCAATGAGGCAGGAGGCATTGCTGGATGTGGTTCTGCGGAATGAGGTGGGTCAAGTGGTTCAAGTGTCAGTACGGTAGCATTTAGGGAACAGCGATCATAATATCATAAGATTTTGGTTAGCTATGGAAAAGGACAAAGGGCAATCTAGATTAAAAATAATTAATTTGGGCGGGGATGATTTCAGCGGGTTGGGAACAGATCTGCCCCAGGTAAATTGGAATCAAAGATTGGCAGGCAAAATGGTGAACGAACAATGGGCTTCCTTTAAAGGGGAGATGGTTTGGGTACAGTCAAGATACATTCCCACCTAGGGGAAAGTTAGGACAACAAAAGCTGGAGGTCCCTGAATGACAAAAGAAATAGGGAGTAAGATAAAGCAGCAAAAGAGTGTGTATGACAGATGCCAGTTTGATAATACAAGTGAGAACCTGGCTGAATATACAAAGTTCAGAGGGGAATTGAAAAAGGAAATCAGAAAGGCAAAGAGAAAGTATGAGAAGAGACTAGCAACTAATATAAAGGGGAATCCAAAAGTCTTGAGGCATATGAACAGTAGGACAGTGTTAAGAGGAGGGATGTGACGATTAGTATTGAGTCCAATTCTGGGCACCACACTTTAGGAAGGATGTGAAGGCTTTAGATAGGGTACAGAAAATATTTACGAACATACAAATTAGAAGCAGGAGTAGGCCACTCGGCCCCTGGAGCCAGCTCCGCCATTCAATAAGATCATGGCTGAACTGATTGTAACCTCAACTCCACATTCCTGCCTATCCATGATAACCTTTCTCCCCCTTGCTTATCAAGAATCTATCTACCTCTGCCTTAAAAATATTCAAAGACTCTGCTTCCACTACCTTTTGAGGAAGAGAATTCCAAAGACTCACGACCCTCTGAGAGAAAAAATTTCTCCTCATCGCTGTCTTAAAGGGCGACCCCTTATTTTTAAACAGTGACCCCTAGTTCCAGGTTCTCTCACAAGAGGAAACATCCTTTCCACATCCACCCTGTCAAGGCTCATCAGGATCTTATATGTTTCATTCAAGTAGCCTCTTACTCTTCTAAACTCCAGCGAATACAAGCCTAAACTGTCCAACCTTTCCTCATAATACAACTTGCTCATTCCAGGTATTGCTTCCAATGCATTTACATCCTGCCTTAAATAAGGAGACCAGTACTGCACACAGTACTCCTGATGTGGTCTCACCGATGCCCTTTTTAACTGAAGCATAGCCTCCCTACTTTTGTATTCAATTACCCTTGCAATAAATGATAACATTCTGTTAGCTTTTCTAATTACTTGTTGTACCTGCATACTAACCTTCTGTGATTCATGCATTAGGACACCCAGGTCCCTCTCCATCTCAGAGCTGTGCAATCTCTCACCATTTAGATAATGTGCTTTTTTATTCTTCCTGCCAAAATAGACAATTTCACATTTTCCCACATTATACTCCATTTGCCAGATCTTTACCCACTCACTTAACCTATCTGTATCCCTTTGTAGCCTCCTTATGTCCTCTTCACAGCTTACTTTCTGACCTATCATTCTGTCATCTGCAAATTTAGCAACCATAACTACGGTCCTTTCATCCAGGTCATTTATATAAATTGTAAAAGGTTGAGGCCCCAGCACTGATCCCTGCGGCACACTACTTGTTACATCTTGCCAACCAGAAAATGACCCATTTATGTCTACTCTCCATTTCCTATTAGCTAGCCAACCTTCTATCCATGCTAATATGTTATTTGCAATAACCTTTGATGTGGCACCTTACCAAATGCCTTCTGGAAATCTAAGTACGGTGCCTCCACCAGTTCCCCATTATCCACAGCACGTTGCTTCTTCAAAGATCCAGTAAATTAGTTAAACATGATTTCCCTTTCACAAAACCATGTTGACTCTGCCTGATTACTTTGAATTTTTCTAAAAGCCTTGCTGTAACATCTTTAATAGCTTCTAACATTTTCCCTATGGCAGATGTTCAGCTAACTGGCCTCTAGTTTCCTGTTTTCTGTCCCCCTTTTTGAATAAAGGAGTTACATTTGCTATTTTCCAGTCTAATGGAACCTTCCCCGAATCTAGGGAATTTTGGAAAATTAAAACCAATGCATCAACTATGTCACTAGCCACTGCTTTTAGGACCCGAGGTTGAAGACTATCAGGACCCGGGGGGACTTGTCAGCCCGCAGCTCCTAACATTTACTCAGTACCAATTCCTTGGTGATTGTGATTTTCTTGAGTTCCATGTTCCAGGGATGAGGGACTTCAATTACGAGAATAGATCAGAGAACCTGGGTTGTTCTCCTTAGAAAAGAGAAGATTCCAAGGAGATTTGGTAGAAGTATTCAAAATTATGAGGGATCTAGACAGAGTGAATAGGGGAAAACTGTTAACTTTTGTGAGGGATCAAGATCCAGAAGACACAGATTTAAGGTGATTGGCAAAAGAACCAAAGGCGACGTGAGGAAAAAATTTTCATGCAACAAGTGGTTAGGATGTGGAATGCACTGACTGAGAGTTTCGTGGAGGCAGTCATTTGTGGCTTTCCAAAGGGAATTGGATAAGCACCTGAGGACAAAATTTGCAGGCTTATGGTGAAAAGGCGAGGGAGTGGGACTTGCAGAGAGTTTGTATGGACCCGATGGGCTGCACGGTCGCCTCCTGTGCTGTAACCATTCTATGATTCCATTCTAACACATTCTGCAACCAATTCACAATAAATGTAATAGGGCACTGAGCTAGGTTTGTCCAGCAGCGAAGTGGTGTCTGCCTGTAATGTAAGCATGAGGCACAGGCAAGAAACAAACACTGATGCTGTCAGTCTGAACAGCTGAAGGAAGGTTCCTGCTTCTCTGACTACAGGTCATGAAGTTGTTTCATTGGTAATCTAGATTGCATTTTTTAATTAAATTAAAATGAGTAATTGGCACACTCCTTGGGCATGTGCTTTCAGTGCTCTGTATGGTCTATGCATCTGCGCTTTAACCTTTTTGTGCATTTGTTGGTAAAGTGGTAAGTTGGAAAGCAGAGTGTGTGTAGGTTTATTTAATCATAGTGTGTGCTTTACTTCCTCGGTTACTGCTTATTGGTTATCTGTTAAAATGCTGTATAATGTCGGTGAAAATGTTGGATTTCAGTACAATGGTTATAGAGAGGGGAACTGTCACTGTGACCAACTTTACCAATTAGAATATCTATGCTAGGACAAACAGAAGAAAACATATTCAACTAATAATGAGCAACTCATACCACGCAGTGGGCATGCAGTATTCAACTGCATTCCAGAAAGAGAGCGGGGGCAGGCGGGCCTGGGTGAAGAGCTGTGGGGATGGGGAACCAGAGAGGGTGGGGTGTGGATGGGGAACCAGACAGGGTGGTGCCTGCATGGGGAGCCGAAGCGGGTGGATCTGGAATGGGATTGGTGGGGTGGGGTCTGGCTGAGGAGCAGTTGAGGGTGGGTCTAGCGCATCTTTTTGTGGGAGTCAATCTTCACGCAATCACTTTGATGAAGTCAAAGTGCCGCTTGCAACTGTGAGACAAAAACAGCTGAAATAAGATGCGCTGGAACTGATAAGTTCATGCCAGAGCCCAAACTTTTGTGAAAGAGAAAAACTGCCATTTCACACTCAATAGCGGTATATGTAAGAAAATGTACCCATAAAGTATATTTACCTGTACTGTGTTCACCATTTTGTACTGAAATGAGTGTATGTGGCTAAAACATTGTCAACATAGATCCTCTCCAAAATTTGTTGCGTGGTGCTCAAGTCCAGTGGCTAATGTGTTGGCTAATACTGCTGTGTGATAGATATTCCAGTATCAGAATGGCAATGTGTAAATAAAACTTGTGTATTTTTCTTTCCATCCCTGCATTTACCAACCTACACCTGGAACTCCTCATCCAGAACTCACCCTCTGTGGCTCCCCATCCCCACAGCTCTTCATCCAGACCCGCCTGCCCCCGCTTTCTTTCTGGAATGCAGTTGAATACTGCATGCCCATTGCGTGGTATGAGTTGCTCATTATTAGTTGAATGTGTTTTCTTCTGTTTGTCCTAGCATAGATATTGTAATTGGTAAAGTTGGTCAAAACAGTTCCCCTCTCCATAACCATTGTACTGAAATCCAACATTTTCACCGACATTGTACAGCATTTTAACAGATAACCAATAAGCAGTAACCAAGGAAGTAAAGCACACACTATCCTTCAATAAACCCACACGCACTTTGCTTTCTAGCTTAGCACTTTACCAACAACTACACAAAAAGGTTAAAGTGCAGATGCATACACCATACAGAGCACTGAGATCACATGCCCAAGGAGTGTGCCAATTACTCATTTCCAGTGCATGACAGGGAATTCACTTTGTGTTTATATCCTTCCACTTGATGACACAGTATGTTAAAAGTTAACCAGCGTTCTCCACAAGGTTTTTAATCCAGAATGGGTGAAAACCATTGAAACTGGAAAATTCAAATAGAAAACTGTCTGCCCACCATATATATAGACGTGTGTGTGTAAGCACAGCATATTCCACATGTTTGGGTGCACCATGTGGGGAAACATATTTAAAAGCTAGGCTTTTTCCTTCCCCCAATTTATGTAGAAGATGCTTGACTGGTTGCAAAAAGCTGGCAGTTTCTAAACTCTGCTGCTTGTTGAGTAAACTTTCATTCTAATTTTGGCTGTGGTGTTGGGAAATCACCTTGTTGAGGTTGTCTAGGATTGTTGTATGAGCGTGACTCTTTTTGCAGTGTTCGATTGTAATTACGCATGATAGCTCTAACAGAATGATAAATATCATCTTGTCATGTTTCTACACTGATTGTGGGTTTCCAGCAGATTATTAGCAGACCATTTCCAGACTATTGGTTAGCATTAGCCAGAGACACAATTCAGTCATTGCGTGATCTTAACTCATCCTGGATAGTCAACAGTTTTTAATCATGTTTCGTGTTCCAATGAATAAATGGGAGCTGCATATGTTTTGCACATTGCAGTAAACGTTTTAGTTAGACATTAAGGTGATTGATTCACTGGTTCAGGTAGATATTAAAGATCCCATGGCATTGTGTGAACAAGGGTAGGGTGTTCTCCCAGGATCCTGGTCAGTATTCCTCCCTTAGTTAACAACAACAACTTGCATTTGTAGAGAACCTTTAACATAGTAAAATGCCCCAAGATCCTTCACAGAGACATAAGGGGAAAGCTGAGCCCAGGGAGGGGATAGAATCAAAAAGATTTACCTGCCATTTGTGTCATTGCTTTTTCTTCCTATCCATCCTCCCATTGCTTTCTTTATAATATCCGCTGGTATGTATTCAATTTCCCAATCTTTAAAAATGGTCATTACCGTACATTCCACTTACAAGATAAAGATACAGTAGACAACTGCTTACAATGGGCAAAACCTCAAATCCCAACCCAAAACAATGAGAGCTTCATAGTAAATCTGTTGTTTAGGTTGGATGCTGATTCCATTTTACTTAGAATTAGAACCTGAATTCAGCAGTTGATTTGGTTTTTGGTTTGGAATTTGGGATCGGCTGTTCACTCTTTTGGTGCATCTGATTACTGTACCCAAATGGGGAGTGTGAGCTGCATTGTCTAGGATTAGCTGAGTAGAAACTGTATTGGGAGTCAGAGCAATTTCCCATTGTCTTCTTTCCGATTGGCTTTTTAAAAGATCACGCTGTCACTTTTGCAGCAGACAGGTGCTGGAGTGACAACAGCGGTTTCTGAACTTTGGACAGATTTGGGGGTTACTGGTGGCCTTTTTTAAAAAAAAGAGTGGAACCCGTCAGAAACTGCTGTTGTCGCTCTAACACCTGTCAGCTGAGAAACTGACAGCAATTTATTTTTAAAAAAGTGACCAACCACAAAGCTGCTGTACTGAGCATTCCCACTCCCAGAAACTCAGAAATAGGGGGCGGGTGGTGAGGGAGATGGGGGGAGGCGAGAGAGAGAGAGAAGGGGCTGCGGGCGGAGAGAGAGAGAAGGGGCTGCGGGCGGAGAGAGAGAGAAGGGGCTGCGGGCGGAGAGAGAGAGAAGGGGCTGCGGGCGGAGAGAGAGAGAAGGGGCTGCGGGCGGAGAGAGAGAGAAGGGGCTGCGGGCAGAGAGAGAGAGAGAAGGGGCTGCGGGCAGAGAGAGAGAGAGAGAAGGGGCTGCGGGCAGAGAGAGAGAGAGAGAAGGGGCTGCGGGCAGAGAGAGAGAGAGAGAAGGGGCTGCGGGCAGAGAGAGAGAGAGAGAAGGGGCTGCGGGCAGAGAGAGAGAGAGAGAAGGGGCTGCGGGCAGAGAGAGAGAGAGAGAAGGGGCTGCGGGCAGAGAGAGAGAGAGAGAAGGGGCTGCGGGCAGAGAGAGAGAGAGAGAAGGGGCTGCGGGCAGAGAGAGAGAGAGAGAGAGAAGGGGCTGCGGGCAGAGAGAGAGAGAGAGAAGGGGCTGCGGGCAGAGAGAGAGAGAGAGAGAGAAGGGGCTGCGGGCAGAGAGAGAGAGAGAGAGAGAAGGGGCTGCGGGCAGAGAGAGAGAGAGAGAAGGGGCTGCGGGCAGCGGGCAGAGAGAGAGAGAAGGTGCTGCGGGGAGGGAGAGAGAGAGAGAGAGAGAAGGGGCTGCGGGCAGAGAGAGAGAGAGAAGGGGCTGCGGGCAGAGAGAGAGAGAGAGAAGGGGCTGCGGGCAGAGAGAGAGAGAGAGAAGGGGCTGCGGGCAGAGAGAGAGAGAGAGAAGGGGCTGCGGGCAGAGAGAGAGAGAGAGAAGGGGCTGCGGGCAGAGAGAGAGAGAGAGAAGGGGCTGCGGGCAGAGAGAGAGAGAGAGAAGGGGCTGCGGGCAGAGAGAGAGAGAGAAGGGGCTGCGGGCAGAGAGAGAGAGAGAGAAGGGGCTGCGGGCAGAGAGAGAGAGAGAGAGAAGGGGCTGCGGGCAGAGAGAGAGAGAGAAGGGGCTGCGGAGAGAGAGAGAGAGAAAAGGTGCTGCGGGGAGGGAGAGAGAGAGAGAGAGAGGGGGCTGCGGGCAGAGAGAGAGAAGGGGCTGCGGGCAGAGAGAGAGAGAGAAGGGGCTGCGGGCAGAGAGAGAGAGAGAAGGGGCTGCGGGCAGAGAGAGAGAGAGAAGGGGCTGCGGGCAGAGAGAGAGAGAGAAGGGGCTGCGGGCAGAGAGAGAGAGAGAAGGGGCTGCGGGCAGAGAGAGAGAGAGAGAAGGGGCTGCGGGCAGAGAGAGAGAGAGAGAGAAGGGGCTGCGGGCAGAGAGAGAGAGAGAGAGAGAAGGGGCTGCGGGCAGAGAGAGAGAGAGAAAAGGGGCTGCAGGCAGAGAGAGAGAGAGAGAGAAGGGGCTGCGGGCAGAGAGAGAGAGAGAGAAGGGGCTGCGGGCAGAGAGAGAGAGAGAGAGAAGGGGCTGCGGGCAGAGAGAGAGAGAGAGAAGGGGCTGCGGGCAGAGAGAGAGAGAGAGAAGGGGCTGCGGGCAGAGAGAGAGAGAGAGAAGGGGCTGCGGGCAGAGAGAGAGAGAGAAGGGGCTGCGGGCAGAGAGAGAGTGGGGGGGCAGAGAGAGAGAGAGAGAGTGAGGGGGGGGGACAGAGAGAGAGAGAGAGTGAGGGGGGGCAGAGAGAGAGAGAGAAGGGGGGAGAGTAGTGGTTAATGGATGTTTTTTGGGCTGGAGGAAGGTTTGTAGTGGCGTTCCCCAGGGATCAGTGTTGGGACCCTTGCTTTTCCTGATGTATATTAATGACCTGGACCTTGATGTATAGGGCACACTTTCATAGTTTGCAGATGATACAAAACTTGGAAGCATTATTAACTGTGAGAAGGATAGTGTAGAACTTCAAAAGGACATAGACAAGTTGGTGGAATGGGCAGACAGGTGGCAGATGAAGTTCAATGCAGAGAAATGTGAAGTGCTATATTTTAGTAGGAAGAACATGGAGAGACAATATAGAATAAAAGGTACAATTCTAAAAGGGATGCAGGAGCAGAGGGACCTAGGTGTATATGTGCATAAGTCATTGAAGGTGGCAGGACAGATGAGAGAGCAGTTAGTAAAGCATACAGTATCCAGGGCTTTATTAATAGGGGCAAAGGGTACAAGAGCAAGGAAGTTATGTTGAATTTGTATAAGACACTAGTTTGGCCTCAGCTGGAGTATTGCATCCAATTCTGGGCGCTGCACTTTAAGAAAGACTTGAGGGCATTGGAGCGAGTACAGAAAATATTCATGAGAATGGGTCCGGGATGAGGAATTTCAGTTATGAAGATAGATTGGAGAAGTTAGGACTGTTTTACTTGGGGAAGAGAAGGCTGAGAAGTGATTTGATAGAGGTATTCAAAATCATGATGGGCCTGGACAGATCAGATAGAGAGAAACTGTTCCCACTCATGAAAGGATGGAGAACAAGAAGCAAAAGTGACACGAGGAAAAACTATTTCACGCAGTGAGTGATTATGGTCTGGAATGCGCTGCCTGAGAATGTGGTGGAGGCATGTTCAATTGAAGCATTCAAAAGGGAATTAGACAGTTAAAGGAAAAGGAAGAATGGGCAGAGTTATGGGGAGAAGGCAGGGGAATGGAACTGAGGGAATTGCTCTTTCAGAGAGCTAGTGCGGACATGATGGGCCAAATGGCCTCCTGCACTGTAATGATTCTGTGAACGGCGGGGGGTGGGGGGGGGCGGTGGAATCAGAGAGGGGAGGCGGAAGAGAGAGAGGGGATGAGGGGGGACAGAGGGAGGGGGACAGAGAGAGAGAAAGAGGCAGGGACACGGAGAGAGAACGAGACAGAGAGCAAGAGAGAGACACGGAGGGGGAGCGGGTGTGATCAAGATAACTGCTGACAGATGGACATCTATCCAGAATATACCTCATCGCTACAAGAAGTGTACAGGCAAACATTGACTACTTGTACAAGCAAAATAATGCAAGGTATCCCAGTAGATCAGTGTCCAACGTAGTGACAAGAAAGTAAGTCAAAAAATTATCTTATTTAAAGCTTCTTCACAAAAATGCACATTTGTTGTTTTTATTAATAGATAAATTTTTAATACCTTTATCTTTCCGAAATGGTCTCACTGCTCCCTATGTAAGACAAAAATTGTAGTGTGGCTCCCCGTGCGAACAGGTTGGACAACCCTGATCTAGGCTGACAGCAATGTCTCTTTAAAATTCAGTGTGCGCGGCCAGTTTTGTTACAGTGCGTGGTTCCTTTAAACCATGCATGCACAGTATTTATCACAGAATAAGGCCTGCACGGTACCTGCTAGGCTGCTATGCAGCTTAGTGGAAATACTGGCTGCCACTCCAGTGCAATATTGAGAGAGTGCTGCACTGTTGGAGGTGCCTTGAGATGTTAAAACCGAGGCCCCGACTGCCCTCTCTGGTAGCCGAGAAAGATCCCAGAGCACTAGCTCGAACATTAAAATTATGAATGGTTTTGCTGGAGTGGATCCAGAGAAAATATTTCATCTTATAGGGAAGAGCATAATTAGAGGCCATCAATATAAGGTAACAACCAAGAAATCAAATAAGGAATTCAGAAGAACCTTTTTTTTAAGAATGTGGAACTCGCTACCACAGGGAGTGGTTGAAGTGAATATTGTAGATGCAATTAAGGGGAGCTAGACAAGCATATGAGGGCGAAGAGAAAAGAGTGTTACAATAACAGATTTAGATGAGGAAAGATGGGAAAAAACTTAAGTGGAGCATAAACGCCAGCATGGACTGGTTGGGCTGAATGGTCTGTTTCTGTCCTATATATTATAAGTAATCCCTTGTAAAGAGCAGGGGAGTTATCCCCGGTGTCCTAGCCTATACTTATCCCTCAATCAACATCACAAAAACAGATTTTCTGGGCGTTATCACATTGCTGTTTGTGGAAGCTTGGAGTGTGTAAATTGCCTGCTACGTTTCCTACATTACAACAGTGACTACACTTCAAAAGTATCTCATTGGTTGTAAATTGTTTTAGGATGTCCTGAGGTTGCGAAAAGCGCTATACAAATATTTAAATATAAGTCTTTTTTGTATGTCAGCTGTGGCTCAGTTGGTAGTTCTCTTGCGTCTGAGTCAGAAGGTTGTGGGTTCAAGTCGCACTGCAGGACTTGAGCACAACCATCTAAGCTGACACTCCAGTGCAGTACTGAGGGAGTGCTGCATTGTTAGAGGTACGGTCTTTCAGGTGAGACAGTAAACCAAAGCCCTGTCTGTGCTCTCAGGTGGTCGGAAAAGATCCCATGGTACTATTTTGAAGAAGAGCAGGGGAGTTATCCCCAGTGTCCTGGCAAATTGCTATCCCTCAATCGACATCATAAAAAACAGAGGCCAAATTTTATACCCCCCGCGGGGATGGGGTGGATCACCTTCCCATTGCCGCCACTGCAATTTTACGAGCAGCGGGGGAGGTGACAAATGGCCTGCCCACCCCAGGCCAATTAAGGCCCTCAAGTGGCCAATTAATTGCCACTTAAGGGCCTCCTCCCACCGCCGCTGATATATTACCAACTGTGGACGGGCACACCAGCTGAGGAAACTGCCCAGTAAAATCTGTGCCCCGCGGAAGGCACCCCCCCTCCCCCAACCCCGCTTCACTGGGGTCCACCTGATTTCCCCAGCGAGAGTCCACACACTTGCCTCAATTCCAGGGCCGTCTCCTTTGCTGCTCCTCTTGGATGCAGTCCCAGCAGTGGCCACCGCTCCTGGTGGTGCTGATGGGATGGAAGAGCTGCCGGCCTCTGGCTCCTGCCTCAGAGGAGCCAAATTCCCGCCGAAGGCCAATTAAGGGCCAAGGGCACGTAAAATTACGACATGGCTTCGAGGCCCAGCAGTGGTGGGCTCGCCCCTGATTTTTTGGCCGGTGGGCGGGCTTCTGCCCCAACGTACAATTCTGGCCAGATTATCTGGCCATTATCACATTGCTGTTGGAGTTTCCTGTGCACAAATTAACTGTTGCATTTCGTATATTTTAACAGTGATTACAGTTCAAACGTACTTAATTGACTGTAAAGCACGTATGTGGTCGTGAAAGGAGCTATATAAATGAAAGTCTTTAATATGGCAATAGGGGATTAGTGACATTCTCATATAGGGATATGGGGATCGAGTGGGAAAGTGGAGTTGTGGTAAAAGATCAGTCATGACCTGAGTAAATGGCAATGCAGGCTCAAGGGGCTATATGACTTACTCCTCCTATTTATTTTGTTCTTGTGATCCCCTAAATTCATAGCCTCTCATTATGCGGCAGAAAACATGCCAATTGTGGCTTTATATTTAACTTATCCCTTATCATCCTCCTCTCAAAGGCAGAGGGCAGTGACCCTGCAACTGTAAATGACTGCAATAAGAGCTACCTACTCATGGACATGGTTCTTAATGAATACTTTACATCTGTCTTCACGAGAGTGGAACGCTGCAGACCTTGTAGTTGAGGAAGTGTGTGAAATACTGGTTGGGATAAACATGGTAGGAGAGGAAATATTAAGGAATTTAGCTCTTTGAAAGTAGATAAATTGCCAGGCCTGAATGAAACGTATCCCAGGCTGTTAAGGGAAGCACTGAAACAGGCCCTTCGGCCCACCGCGTCTGTGGAGACTCTGAACATCATTTTCCAATTCCTCTCTAGCTACAGATGTGGTTCTGGAGGACTGATACTGTACTGTTGTTTAAAAAGGAAGAAAGGGATAGACTGAGTAATTACAGGCCAGTCAACCTAACCTTGGTGGTAGGCAAATTATTAGGATAAAATTCAGAGGGACTGTATCAATCGTTATTTAGAAAGGCATGGACTAATCAAGGACAGTCAGCATGGATTTGTTAAGGGAAAGTCATACCTGACTAACTTGATTAAATTGTTTGAGAAGGTAACAAGTAGAGTTGATAAGGATAGCACCTTTTATGTGGTCTGTCTAGATTTCAGCAAGGCTTTCGACAAGGTCCATATGGCAGACTGGTCAGAAAAATAAAAACGTATGGGACCCAAGGGAAACTGGTAAGTTGGATCTAAAATTGACTCAGTGGCAGGAAGTAAAAGGTAATGGTCGATGGATGTTCTTGTAACGGGAAGACTGTTTCCTATGGGGGTTCTGCAGGGCTCAGTAGTACATCCTCTGCTTTTTATAGTTGGCTGGCATCCTTCCATCTATGAAAAATGATGGACATGCAGCAAACAATCCATTTAGGTGGGGTGTCTTCTCTGTGCACTTTTGCTGACAGCTGTGAAGGCCAATCCTTGAGAGGCAGGATCTGCTACAAGTGCCGCACTTGAAGCTTCCATGTGGCACTGTGAGTTGCTGTTTTTGACATTGCTGCCTGTTGCCAAGCTGCTGTAGCAACTGGTTGTCGATGTAGTGCAAACCAATCCACAGGATGTGTTGCCATTTCCCTCTTTTGCCAGCTCGTGCCTACCAGGTGTGATAGTTGACATTTAGGGGCCTTCACGCCACGCTTGCAAGCATCCTTGAAGTATCCTTTGGGCGCCCACTGGTCGTCTGGCCCTGGCTACCTCACTGATCGTCTGGCACCGGCTACCTCACCATACCATGTCCGTTCTACTGAAGTCTCCTGTTTGGTTAGTGCCAACACATTTGGGAACTCTGCCTTTGAGAGGACTGCCGCATTTGTGATTTTATAATATACATCAGTGATTTAGACTTAAATGTAGGAGGCATGATTAAGAAGCTTGCAGATGATATAAAAATTGGCTGTGTAGCTGTAGTGAGGAAGAAGGCTGTAGACTGCAAGAAGATATCAATGGACTGGTCAGGTGGGCAGAAAAGTGGCAAATGGAATTCAATCTGGAGAAGAGTGAGGTAATGCATTTGGGGAGGACAAACAAGGTAGAGGAATGCACAATAAATGGTAGGATTCTGAGAAGTGTAGAGGAACAGAGGGACCATGTCCACAGATCCTGAAGGTAGTAGGACAGATCGATAAGGTGGTGAAGAAGGCATGTGGATACTTTCCTTTCTTAGCTGAGGAATAGAATACAAGAGCAGGGAGATTATGCTAGAACTGTATAAAAGACTAGTTAATCCACAGCTGAAGTACTGTGTATAGTTCTGGTCACCGTGTTACAGGAAGGATGTGATTGCACTAAAGAGGATACAGAAGAGATTTAAGAGGGTGTTGTTAGGCATGGAGAATTTTAGCTATGAGGAAAGATTGGATAAGCTGGGATTGCTTTCTTTGGACAGAGGAGGCTGAGGGGAGATTTAATTGAGATGTATCAAATAATGAAGGTCCTAGATAGAGAGGATATGAAGGACCTATTTTTCCTTAACAGAGGGGTCAGTATCCAGGGGCATCGATTTAAAGTAATTGGTCGAAGGGTTAAAGGGGAGTTGAGAAATATTTTCACCCAGAAGGTGGTGGGGATCTGGAACTTGCTGCCAGAAAAGATGGTGGAGGCAGAAACACTCATCACACTTAAAAAAAAACTTAGATATGCACTTGAGGTGCCATAACCTACAGGCCTATGGACCAGGAGCTGGAAAGTGGGATTAGGCTGTATAGTTCTTTTTCAACTGACACAGGCGGGATGGGCTGAATATCCTTCTATGCTGTAAATTTCTATGTGAATGCACGTCAATGCATATACTTGTAGCAGTGCTGATATTTACCAGGTTTTGTTCAATGCAGCCAGTGGCGCAGTGGTTAGCACCGCAGCCTCACAGCTCCAGCGACCCGGGTTCAGTTCTGGGTACTGCCTGTGTGGAGTTTGCAAGTTCTCCCTGTGACCGCGTGGGTTTCCGCCGGGTGCTCCAGTTTCCTCCCACAGCCAAAGACTTGCAGGTTGATAGGTAAATTGGCCATTGTAAGTTGTCCCTAGTGTAGGTAGGTAGTAGGAGAATTGAGGGAAGGTGGGGATGTGGTAGCGAATATGGGATTAATGTAGGATTAGTATAAATGGGTGGTTGTTGGTCAGCACAGACTCGGTGGGCCGAAGGGCCTGTTTCAGTGCTGTATCTCTAAATAAAATAAATAAACTTTTAAGCAGCTGTATGTGCAACTTGCAACCACTGCGACACTGTATGTGGCAAGGCTCTCCCCATAAGTGTTGTTTCCTATGGCCAGACCTGACAGCCAGCACAGGTGGTGCACCGTTAAGCATTTTCCATCAGAAGTAGCCTGTTTCATTGTTTCTGACAAGAGCATCTGAATCCTTTACATAATGGGTGTCTTTAACAGTGTGTTTGTTGGCAGATGCATCTGTTGCACTGGCAGGTACACTTCATACTTTTCCAAAAAAAATCATCCCGAGTCTCTTTTAGTAGAAGACTGGTAAATATCCTTTGGCAACAATGTAGATGTTCACTTGACTGACAGAAGCTCTTTATTCCAGTATGAATATTCAGGCCATGTTTGGAATGTTCAATAAGCTTGGCAGAGATCAGCATGGATGTGAACAGGCAATATTTACTGGAGGAAGTCTGCAGTTGCAAGCAGTGTGGAAGCTACTGTTCTATATATTTGTGATTAAAATCTCATTTGAATTACAAAAAAGGGATTTAAGGATCCATATTACATGCCATACATTGTGACGGCCAGGTGAGGAGGGGGTCTCGGGGGGGCCCCCCTATTGTCCTTCCTCTTATTTGACCGCAACAGGGTTTATCCCTTTTTAAAAACAGTGGTTGTGCTTATCACCTCATGAGTGTTTTACCTCTTACCTTTAATGTGATCGTGAAAGAACCAATCAGATAGGTTTTCTTGAGTTTAAGCAAGAAAGAGGTGAGTTTATTGTACTTAACAAGTTAAACCCGATCTAATAATAAAAAAAAAAATACGCTACACATTCATGCACACATTCACACGAGGATCACACATACACACAAATAGATTACAAAGTGGAAAGTAATTTTTTGATTGGGTTAAAGCCCAGAATAAATAAAAGTTAAATAAACATCTGAGGTTGGATGATTTTGTGGTCTTCCGGCTGGAGTTGTATTCTTGAAGTCTTTGCTTGGTCAAAATGCACTTTGTGGCTGTCCCGCTTGGCTCAGAGCTTTCTTGGAGGCTGTCTTGTAGGTGGCTCTCTTCCCCTGGTCTCTCTAGCACTCTGTAGGCTTGGAGGGCCCACAATTGCAGAACGTTTTCATACTTAATGTTTTCTGGAGCGAGAGAGAGAAAGGGAGGCACACAGCCTTCTCTGCTGTTGTAGTTTCAGTTACTGTCAGTCTCTTTTGTGTGTAACAAAACTCACAGTTTTACACAGCTTGGGGAGACAGTCGCATGGTTTTCTCATGAGGTCCAAAGTCTAAAACCCAAAACCCCTCTCAGATGGTATTGTCAGTGTTTACCCTCTGGAGGGACGTTTCCACTCATAAATGCCTTGAGATGGCTTTGAATGTCTTGCTAACGAGGTTGATCTGGATAATCTACTCAGTTAGCCAAAACATTGTCCTGGCTGGGCTTCTTGTTAGACTTCTGTCTCCAATTCGATCTCCTGGCATTTCAGATGCAAATTGCAGTGGCCAGCTTGGTTGTCAGTTTTTTTAAAAAGTTAACTAGGATTTTTTCCATTAAAAGTTTAATGTAAGTTTCCAACAAATGAATTAATATTTCTCATTTGGCATATCATGTTTTCTTGACAATATCAATGTTCTTAATCATATTGGTAGGGGGTGTGATATCTCATTGCCTCAGATCTGAATTCGTCCTCAGTAATGCTAGCTGTTTGTGTTCCTTATTCTTGATTTTCTAGATTTCTTGGGTCTTTTCTACATGGGCATTAATTTTCATGACTCTGACCTTATAGATTGATAGATACTTTACAGCCCCTCATCTGAAGCGAATTTCCATTTTGCAAATATTAAACATGCCCCACATAGTTATCTTCTGTTAAATGGATGAAAGTACTATCTTCAAAGAATTGTTTAGAATTCTCTTCAGATCGAATTTTTAAAAATTAGTCAAAAGAATGATTACTTAACAGCTTTGTTTTCAATACTAAAGAATAATGTCTGCTTAGGGGAGCTGGCTTGGAGAAGTCCCTGAGCTAGCTCCTGATTTAACACAGGGTAAAGATGAAACCATTGACCCACAGGAGTGTTGGCTTCAACCCAGCGTATGCACTTTTAGCTCACTCCTACCCTCAAACGTAGTAACTTCTCTGCTGCCAATCTCTTCCACACTGGCAGTTTACATGCTTAAAAATCGCAAGATGGAAATAAAAAACCTGTGTTTAAATGCCAGCGTGACTTGGAGGTAGCACTCTTGCCTATGATTCAGGAGCTTCTGGGTTTGAGCCCGCTCCAAGATTTGATCTTATAATTTTGGCTGACACTTCAGTGCAGTACTGAGGAAGTAGAGGCCTGCTTTAGGTCAGGAAGAAGAACCCGACCCGGACTCGACCGAACCACAGCAGACCCGAGCCCGACCCGGCCCGAGTCCATCCAATTTTGCCCCGAGCCCAAGCCGAGCCGACCCCGCCACTACTCGACCCTACCCGAGCCCAACCCGACCATCCCTTTACTTACCTACCTGACACCGAACCTGCAAGAAGCTGCAGCGTGTGTGCGATGACATCACAGTGATGTCACTCGCTCACTGCGCAGACTCCGTTTCGTCCCGGACTCCCAGCTCAGGTAAGTTTTTTATTTTTAATACTTACCAGCAGAGCACTTACCGTGTGTGTCCGGCCCGACCCGACTCGGCCCGAACCCACCCGAGCCCGAAAAGTGGCCCTGGAAGATGGGCCCGACCCGAACCCAACACGTCGTTGGGTCCCGTCGGGTAGCAGGCCTCTACTGAGGAAGTGCTGCATTGTCAGAGGTGCCATCTTTTGAATGAGACTTTAAGTTAAAGCTATGATTACTTGTTCAGGTGGATGCAAAAGAAGAAGAACAGGGGAGTTCTCCTGGTGTCCTGCCCGATGGTTATCTATCAGTCAATACCGCCAAATACAGATTAACTTCTCGTATTTCATTGCTGTCGGTGGGACCTTGCTATGGGCAAATTGCTGCTGTGTTGGTGAACCTAACAATAGTGACTCCACTGCATTAAGTAAATAATTGTCTTGACAGATGTTTTGGATGTGAGATGATGCCATGTAAGTTATTTAATTGTTTTCCCTTTTTAAAGGTGTGTTGTTGGCATTGGAGAATGCGTACTGTAACATCTGAATTATCTGTGGAGTGATATTTTATAGATTTCTGTTGTCACTCTTACTGCTGTGATGGGTTTGGTAGGAGTTGGGGTTATGTTTGTCTAGAAGGCTTTTCAGCAATTGGAATTTTCAGAGCAGTCAATCTCATAGATCAGAGCTGTCTGGAGCACTAAGGTAGTGGTGTTGTAAATTGAGCCTGCCTTACTGATATCCCTCTGGAGGGTTAATTAAAGATCTGGTTACCAAGTAGCTTTGGTCTGTTTGGACAGATGAGATGAAAACATTGACACAAAGTGAGACCTATTGGACACCCTTTCCATGGTTTTAATGTTTTCAAATATAAACACGTCAAACTTGTTTTTTTCTGAGTGGGTCACTTCATTTCATGCTTCGTTTCCTCGGGCTTTTTGATTCAGCAGGATATGTTTGTACTTGGTAATTATCACGACTGTTTGGTAGTTTTTCTGCCTGGGGTGAATGTGTCCTTGCAGTTCCAAAACAGCTCATCTTGGATTTTGTTTTTACTTCTGTAAATTTAAAAAAAGCACCTCTGTCATTGATGATTTTGCAAAATCATGGGTAGGTTATTTTTTGAGACTATTTTTCTAGGTTTCATTTTCAAAGAGTCACTTCTTTAAAATTCTCATCCTTGCGTTCAGGTCCTTCTATGGCATTGCCCCTCCTTATCTCTGTAACCTCCTCCATCCCTACAATTCTATAAGAATTCTGCATTTCTCCAACTCTGGCTTCTTGTGCATTCCAGACTCTCTCTGCCCCAGTATGTCTTCAGCAGTCCAGATCCTAAGCTCTGGGATTTCCTCCCCACCTCTCTGGCTTCCTTTCGGTTGCACCTTAAAACCTAACTCTGATCAAATTTCTACCCTATTATCTCCACTTTTGGCTTGATGTCAATTCTTATCTGAATATGCTGCTGTAAAGCGCCTTGGGATGTTTTACCACATTAAGGGCGCTAACATTGTTGTACTGTTTAACCTAGCAACTGGAAGTGACATTGGTCTTTAATAGTGCATAGACCTGAGTCTCGCAAAAAAATGCTGTTGCTGAACTTAAAATTGTAATTATTACACACAGTTAATGTTTGCAATTATAAGGTTCTAAGTGGGATAGTATTGTGAGCTTTTTTCTGGTCGCTTTGATTAGCACAGGGCATTGAATAACCCTCTGGTTGTTGAGTATGTTTTTATTATCCTGGGCTGGCTGACTTCTTACTGTATTATGGCCATCACAGCTGTAGTAATGGCCTAACCTATATGTTATATTATTTGTCTTGCTTATCCAGTACAATTCAACTAAGTGTTAAAGGTGACTTTTTCTACTGAATACCTAATTTTTTTTTAAAGGAAAAATTTGGTACTTGTAAGTTTTCCAATGTGTCTCAATTAATTTATTTGTTCTTCAGTAGTTTGCAAACAGTTAGATGCAGACTGGCAGCAGATATTTTGTGTCTAGGACAATGTGCATGAAGTGTGCTGTTCACAATTCACTGTTCCATGGTCACTGTGACATGAGGGGTAATTATTTATGTTGCTAGGCTATTTCGAAAGCTTTAATTCATGTGTAAACAAGTATTTGAGCAAAGCTGCCTCATTGGTCTCAGCTGGTTTAATTTTGCAGCGTCGTCTGCTTTGTTGGTTGTTAACAGCCTCAAGACTGACACCATTTGTCTCATCTGGCGCTTTCACAATAAACGTCTTTTCTTCTTTTCAGGTATGAAGGATTGCAAGCTTCAACAACTCATGGGTACCAACGACCCTCCAGATCCCTCTTTCCTGTCACTTCCTTCTGGCCCTATCTCTTCTTCAAAATCTCACCACTTGTCATGTATTCACGATACCCTCTGACCTTCCCTTCTTTCACCCTGAGCGATCTGTCCTTGATAAAGGCTTTGTCCCTTTACGATCCCGCCTCAGTGAATTTTGAGCTTGCCATGACACTCAGGTCTTCTCCTGTCTCCTTTGCCTCTGCGCCCACTTCTTTGGCCAGGAATTTTGCCCAGCACAGCGGTTCCTTTTACCCATCTCCAATATTCTTCCTCCACCTGGAACCCTCCTCCTAGCCTCTTACCCTCTCTAGATCTTTTCATTGAATTTGCTGTTGAATATCTCAATTTCTCTGCACCTTCACTCACTGTAACCTACCTCCCTCTGAACCTGCAGCACTCTGTTCTCTCAGGTCCAACCCTAATATTGTCATCAAACCACCTGACAGTGGTAGTTGTCTGGTATACTGACCTCTACTTAGCAGAGGCCAAACGCAAACTCTCTGACCCTGGTCCTACCTCACCCTGGTCCATGACCCCACCACGGAACATCAAGCTATCGTTTCCAAGACTGTCACTGACCTCATCTCCTCTAAAAGTCTTCCCTCCACGCACTCCAACCATATTGTCCCCCAACCCTGAACCGCCTGCTTCTTTCTACCTCCTTCCGAAAATCCACAAGTAGGACTACCCTGGTAGACCCATTATTTCAGCCTGCTCCTGACCCACTGAACGGATTTTCTCCTAACTTGACCCCTTTTTTTCCTCCTCTTGTGCAGTCTTTTCCTATCTACATCAGTGACTCTTCCAATACCCTCCATTACTTCAACAGTTTCCAGCCTCCTGCTGAAGTCCCCAGCATCACAGATGCCAGACCTCAGCCAATTTGATTCACTCCGCGTAATATCAAGAAACAACTGAAGGCACTGGATACTGCAAAGGCTGTGGGCCCTGACAATGTTCCGGCAATAGTACTGAAGACCTGTGCTCCAGAACTTGCCGCGCCCCTTGCCAAGCTGTTCCAGTACAGCTACAACACTGGCATCTACCCGGCAATGTGGAAAATTGCCCAGGTATGTCTTGTACACAAAAAGCAGGACAAGTCCAACCTGGCCAATTACCTCCCCATCAATCTACTCTCAATAATCAGTAAAGTGATGGAAGGTGTCTTCGACAGTGCTATCAAGCAGCACTTGCTTAGAAATAACCTGCTCAGTGACGCTTAGTTTGGGTTCCGCCAGGGCTACTCAGCTCCTCACCACATCACCTCACCTCATCACCTCATTACAGCCTTGGTTCAAACATGGACAAAAGAACTGAACTCAAGAGGTGAGGTGAGAGTGACTGCATTTGACATCAACGCACCATTTGACTGAGTATGGCATCAAGGAGCCCTAGCAAAACTGGAGTCAATGGGAATCAGGGGGAAAACTCTCTGCTGGTTGGAGTCATATCAAGCTCAAAGGAAGATGATTGTGGTTGTTGGAGGTCAATCATCTGAGCTCCAGGACATCACTGCAAGAGTTCCTCAGGGTAGTATCTTCGGCCCAACCATCTTCAGCTGCTTCATCAATGACCACCTTTCAGTCATAAGGTCAGAAGTGGGGATGTTTGCTGATGATTGCACAATGTTCACCATTCGCGACTCCTCAGATACTGAGGCAGTTCACGTAGAAATGCAGCAAGACCTGGACAATATCCAGGCTTGAGCTGATTAGTGGCAAGTAACATACGCGCCACACAAGTGCCAGGCAATGACCATCTCCAACAAGAGAGAATCTCACCATCTCTCCTTGACATTCAGTGGCATAACGAAAGCTGAATCCCCCACTGTCAACATCCTGGGGGTTACCATTGACTAGAAACTGAACTGGAGAAGCCATATTAATACCGTGGCTACAGGAGCAGGTCAGAGGCTAGGAATCCTGAGGCGAGTAACTCTCCATCTGACTCCCCAAAGCCTGTCCACCATCTACAAGGCACAAGTCAGGAATGTGATGGAATACTCCCCGCTTGCCTGGATGGGTGCAGCTCCAACAACACTCAAGAAGCTCAATACCATCCAGGACTAAGCAGCCCGTTTGATTGGCACACCATCCACAAACATTCACTCCCTCCAACACCGATGCACAGTGGCAACAGTGTGTACTATCTACAAGATGCACTGCAGCAACTCACCAAGGCTCCTTAGACAGCACCTTCCAAACCTGTGATCTCTACCACCTAGAAGGACGAGGGCAGTAGATGCATGGGAATACCGCCACCTGCAAGTTCCCCTCCAAGCCACACCATCCTGACTTGGAACTATATCGCCGTTCCTTCACTGTCACTGGGTCAAAATCCTGGAACTCCCTTCCTAACAGCACTGTGGGTGTACCTATCCCACATAATCTGCAGCGGTTCAAGAAGGCAGCTCACCACCACCTTCTCGGGAGCAATTAGGGATGGACAATAAGTGCTGGTTTAGCCAGCGATGCCTACATCTCATGAATGAATAAAAAAAAAAGTAAAGTTTCCACCTACACCTCAATCCCCCATCTGGATGGTCTGAGGGCTCTCCGCTCCTTCCTTGAATGGAAGCCCAACCAGTCCCCAGCCACCACCGTCTGGCTGACTATGTTCTCACATTGAAAAACTTCTTCAAATCTGATCATTTCCTCCAAATGAATGGTCTTGCTATGGGTACCTACATGGGTCCTAGTTATGCCTGTCTTTTTGTAGGATATGTGGAGCACTTTTTATTCCAGTCCTACTCAGGCCTCCTCCCTCACCTCTTTTTCCAGTACATTGATGACTCAATCAGTTTCTTCCTCTTGCCTTAAACTGGAAAATTTCATCGACTTTGCTTTCAATTTCCACCCTTCTCTCACCTTCACTGGTCCTGCTCTGGTTCTTCTCTTGCCTTTGCTCCCTCAACTTCTCTCTCTCCATTTCTGCAGATAGGCTATCAACCAGTGTTCACTACAAGCCTACTGACTCCCACAGCTACCTTGACTACACTTCCTCACAGCCTGCTTCCTGTAAGAACTCTATCCCATTCTCCTAGTTTCTCCATCTCCTTCGATAGCTCTTCGACGTGTCTTCCTTTATCCTCAACCAAGAATTCTCACTCACTGTTGTTTCCAGGGCCCTCAACCATATCCATTCCATTTCATGCACGTCTGCTCTCACCCCCTCCCTCCCAGAATCACGACCGGGTTCCCCTTGTCCTGACCTTCCACCCCAGCCTCCGTATTCAACGGATCATTCTCTGCCATTTCCATACCTCCAGTGTAATGCCACTGCCAAACAAATTTTCCCCTCCCCTCTCTTTCAGCATTCTGAAGGGACTGTTTCCTCCGCAATACCCCAGTCCATTCCTCAGTCACCACCAACACTCCTCCCCACCACACCTTTCCATGGAAATGCAGGAGATGCAACACCTGCCCTTTTACCTCACCCCCTTCTCACTGTCCAAGGCCCTAAACAATCCTTCCAGGTGAAACAGCAGTTTACTTGTACATCTTTCAATTTAATATACCGTATTTGCTGCTCACGATGTGGTCTCCTCGACAATGGGCAGACCAAAGGCAGACTTTGTAACCACTTTGCAGAACACCTCCATTCAGTCCGCAAGCATGACCCTGAGTGTCCAGTTGCCTGTCATTTTAATTCACGGCCTTGCTCCCTCTCTGACCTCTGTTCTCGGACTTCTGCAGTGTTCCAGTGAAGTCCCAACACAGGCTCAAGGAACAGCACCTCATCTTACGACTGGACACTTTACAGCCTTCTGGACTCAACATTGAGTTCAGCAATTTTAGCTGGCAACCTGCACCCCCATTTTATTTCCTTTTTCTTTGATGGTTTGTTTTTTACTCCTTATTTCTCTTTTTTTGTTTTTTGGACCTTCGGATGGCAGCTATTCATGATTCTGCTTTAGACACATCTTTTGTTTCTTTGCTTACCCCATTGCAACTCTCGTTGGCCTTGTATCATGAACCCTTTTGTCATTTAATCTCTCCTGTCCTCAACCCTATCACAGACCTTTCCCTTCTGTTCTTTTCCTGCCCTCCCCCCTTTCACTTGCTCAAAACCTATTAAATTTCGAACTTTTCCCACTTCTGTAAGGTTACAGACACAAATGTTAACTCTTTTTCTGCCCACAGATGCTGCCTGACCTGCTGAGTATTTCCAGCAATTTCTATTTTTATTTCAGATTTCCAGCATTTGCAGTATTTTTCTCTTGTGTTTAATTAATTGATTGGCACTATTAACTTTGTTGTCTGTACATTTCCCAGTAGCTGGAGAATGTCTGTACATTACAGCAGTATTTTGCTGCCTGTGTGGCCCTTCAGTTGTTCAGCCTGCTGGTATCCTTTTTTTGCTTAGCTTTGCCTCCAGAGATGGTATTTACTTGGAAACTTCGTTCTGTGTTAGAGACTGCTCTGTCGGTGTGCATTACCCCTGACAGCTCAGCTTTTTTTACTTTGAGTTTGCTGCTGCTGTTCAAGGTATTATTTCCAAACTAGCAATGTAAATGGTGCTTTAAATCTTGGAGTACTGCACGGAAGAACTGCCATTGGTAAAGTGTATAGTCCAAGATGCCCTCTGTATTTATCATAAAGAAATTCCCATATAAAATTGCATTTTATATCGCACCTTTCACAATCTCCAAACGTTCCAAAATGCTTTACTGCTAATTATATACTTTTGAAGTATAGTCCTTGTTATAATGGAGAAGATGTGGCAGCCAATTTCTGCAGGGTAAAGTCCCATAAACAGAAATGAAATAATCAGTTTTAGTGACATTAGTATTGGCAAGTCAAAGGGGAGAACTCCCCTGTTCTTCTCCGTAACGTGCTGTGGGATCTTTCACATCCATCCTGGAGAGCAGATGGGGCCTCGGTTTTAACACCTCATCCGAAAAAATACACTTGTAACAGTGCAGCACTCCCTCAGAACTACACTACAGTGTCATCTTAGATTCTGTGGAGTGGGTCCTGACCCTATTTGTGATATATGACAAATTGAGAAATGCCAATCCTAACAAACATTTGAAATGCAAAGAAATAATTTTTGGAGCTGTATAATGAGGGTTTATGTCCTTAACACAGCAAATGCACGATCTCTTGGACTACGAGGAATGCAGAGTGGATGCACTGGGTTCTTTCTACAGATTAGGCAAAGGGTTGGATGAATTGCTTCGGGCATCCTTTTTGAACCTTTTAGTCCACAGTTAGAATAGAATTGGTCCTGTGCCCATGCAGGTAGGAAATGTTAAATGAAAAAGCTTGCTTACAATGCTGAAAGAGTTGGCTGAAGACAAAATGAATAACCTGACCTTTCACTGAAGCAATATCCACACCTGATTGCATTTGTAAACCAGAAAATTATAATGGTGCATGGCCATTTTACAGCATGTTTCTTCAGTATTGAGTCGTCGGGTTACTCATTTAGTAATAATCACTGTGAAATTGGAGGCTTACACCACTTTTCTGTGAATGTGCAACACATTGTCTCTATGTTAGCATTCACGGAAAAGTCATGCAAGTATCATAAAAATGAAATGGCTGATCTGCAGAGAAGTCCACTAAATATATGGCACTTTGGTTGCTGAAACTATTTTTCTTCTACCTGTAGAATAGCACAGTACCCATGCATTTTTAAAATTATTATATTGTTAACATGCTACATTCAGAAGTACAGAGGCATTGTTGATCTGTCCATGCATAGGTGATTTATACTAAAGGAGTGCCATTGATAAGAGTTGGAAAACTCTTCGCTGTTAAAACTCTTCACTGTTAAAACCACTCCCTGATGAAGTATGGGCCTACTGGAAGCCTAGCACTGTGGACAGCCTTATTTTCATGGATTCTATGAGCTGTTGTAGATACCCATTTTACTGGTGATTTTTATTGAGTGGCGGTGCCACTTAGAGAGTAAAGTGGCAGGCAGAGTGCAGGGGTGTCTGAGCACAGCTTTCCTTGAGCATATTATATTGGAGCCCATAGGGAGGGATTCTTTCATTTCCTCTCACTCATATTGCTGCACAAATGAAACAAACAGCAGTGAATAAATTGAATGTTAAATGCTGTGTTTGTATCTTGTCATAGAACAATAGAATAATTATGGCACAGAGGAGGCCTTCAGCCCATCGTGTCCGTGCTGGTCGAAAGAACTAGCCGCCCAATCTAATCCCACCTTCCAGCACTTGATCCATAGCCTTGCAGGTTACAGCACTTCAGGTGCATGTCTAGGTACCTTTTAAAAGAATTGAGGGTTTCTGCCTCCTCCATCATTCCGGGCAGTGAATTCTAGATATCCACCACCCTCTGGGTGAAAACGTTTTTCCTCATGTACCCTCTCATCCTTCTACCAATCACCTTGAATCTGTGCCCCCTGGTAATTGACCTCTCTGCTAGGGAAAACAGCTCCTTCCTGTCTACTCTATCTTGGCCCCTCATAACCTTGTACACCTCAATTAAGTCACCCCTCAGCCTCCTCTGTTTTAAGGAAAATAACCCTAGCCTATTCAATCTTCCCTCATAGCTGCAACTTTCAGACCCTGACATTCTTGTAAATCTTCTCTGTACTGTCTCCAGAGCAATTATTTCCTTCCTGTAATGTGACCAGAACTGTACGCAGTACTCCAGCTGTGTCCTATCAAGTGTTTTGTACAGTTCCAGCATTACATCCCTGCTTTTGAATTCTATACCTTGGCCAGTAAAGGAAAGCATTCATATGCCTTCTTCACCACTCTGTCCTGCCACCTTCAGGGACCTGTGGTCATGCACTCCACGATCTCTCACTTCTACCCCTCTCAATATCCTCCCGTTTATTGTGTATTCCCTCACTTTGTTTGCCCTCCCAAATACATTACCTCTCACTTATCTGGATTGAATTCCATTTGCGACTTTTTTGCCCACTCAAACAAATCATTGATATCATTCTGGAGTCTCCAGCTATCCTCTACACTATCAACTACATGGCCAATTTTTGTGTCATCAGCAAATTTCCCAATCATGCCTCCCATATTTACGTTCAGATCATTAATATATACCACAAACAGCAAGGGACTCAACACTGAGTCCTGTGGAACGCCACTGGAAACCGCTTTCCATTCGCACAAACATCCGTTGACTACTGCTCTTTGTTTCCTGTCACTGAGCCAATTTTGGATCCAACCTGCCACATTCTCCTGTATCCCATGGGCTTTGATTTTTCTGACCTGTCTGCCATGCGGGACCTTGTCAAATGCCTTACTAAAATCCATGTTGACTACATCCACTGCACTACCCTCATCAATCCTTCCTGTTACTTCCTCAAAAAAGCTCAATTAAGTTAGTAAGACATGACCTACCCCTAACAAATCCATGCTGACTATCCCTGATCAATCTGTGCCTTTCCAAGTGGCAGTTTATCCTGTCCCTCAGAATTGATTCTAACAATTTACCCACCACCAAGGTCAGACTGACCAGCCTATTATTATTTGGCCTATCCCTCGCACCCTTTTATTTTATTTTATGTCATTTTACACTCGTGAATTAGGTTAATATTTTAAGTGCAAGAACATGGCAAAATATGTTTTTGCAAATGCAGTTTTCTTTCTTACATTTTGTGTGCCTTACTCTATACTATCTCTGAATGAGTGGCTTTAAAATGGGGTCAGAATTACATCTGCTGACCCTAGTCCATTAGTATTCCTCCCTCTAGCTCCACTTCACCTGAAGACTACATTTGGTTTTAACTCCCTGTGCACAATGCCAAACAAGATTAACTAGTAGATTATGTTTTTCATATGGGTTAAAGTTTTTGGTTTATATGTAATAAAAAAACTGAAAATCTAGCATTATATCAGTCATTAAAATAATGAAACATCATCCCAATTCAATTTTTGCTTTACATCAAAAAAGTTGAATGAATAGCAGTAGAAACTCAGCCATGTCTGCTCTCTTTATTTAAAATCAAGAACAAAAGTTGTTGGCAGTACACACCAGAAAGAGCTGTTCGGAGATCTTGTGTATTCTGAGCAAAAAATACTTCAGATTTCCAACTTTCATGGTTTATTTGTCATTTTTGTATGAGAATAATTGCTTACATTGTCAGGATGCCTTTGTACATGCCAGATTTGAATTCAAGGATCATGTCTCCATAAGGAGTTTTGCCAGACCCGAAACATGGGCAATGGCTAGGGTTTTTGTGTATTCTTAAATTGGATAAAAATTTCCCTCCAAAATATTTAATATACATTCATAAATTTCATTAAAAACAGTCTATTTCCAAATGTTGCTTCACGTTATGAAACAGTGTGCCTGGCATAAATAAAATATGTCTTAACATTGTGAAAAGGTCATAGTAAGATTGTGTTGGGTTTGTGAATCACAAAAACAATAGTAGTTCTTACTCGTATGCTATTAGTTTTCTGCTTTCAGGGTAGATTGGCTTTATCAGTTGCTGTTAAATGAACAGTGCAAGTACCAAGTCTGTAATAAGGGCAACGCCGCAGTGGCTCAAGTATTGGCAGTGCCTGGTGTAGTAATAAGCCACACAGACTTGAAGGTACCAGGTTCAGTTTCTGGTTTGCATTGAGTTAAATGAAGCAGCAATTAGGATGCCATATTTGACTCTGCTACGGGTGAGGAAAAAATTCTAGGGGTTCCTGCTCCTGGCTACTATTCTGTGACTTGTGTGCGTAGGTGTTATGTGCACACCACATTTCAGTTGGTCATGATGCCTTCCTGACAAAGGTAGAACCATGTTCAGCTGTGACACTTTTCATATTCAGAATAGCCTTCTGAGTGTCACTATCTTCGATGACAAATGGAGATGCTACTGTAAGGCACACAGTGCCCATAGAGTTCTGCTGGAGTGGTACATGAACCCACAATCTTATGACTGAGAGACAAATGCTACTACTGACTAACAGCTGATACTAGCTCTTGTTGGCGTACCAGCAAGAGCTGGTATCAGCTGTTCGTCAGTAGTAGAACTTGTGTCTCAGTCAAACGATTGTGGGTTCAAGTACCACTCTAGCACAAAATCTAGGCTGACAGTGAGGGAGCGCTGTGCTGCATTGTCGGAGATGCCATCTTTGAAATGAGATGTTAAACCGAGGCCCCGTCAGGCGGGCGTTAAAGATCCCTTGACACTTTTCGGAGAAGAGCATGGGAATTCTTCCCAGTGTCCTGCCTAATATATATCCCTCAACCAACATCATCAAAGCATCTCATTATCGCATTGCTGTTTGTGGGCCCCTGCTGTGCTCAAATTGGCTACAGCATTTCCTACATTTCAAAAGTACTTACTGGAAGTCTCAAAGTGCTTTACAGCCAGAGGCTGTGAAAAGTGCTATCTAAGTGCAAGTCTTTTTTTCCTTTCTTCAGGAGAGGAGGGGAGAAGTTACTAAAATAATGCAGCCTACGTCAGTGGTAGGGAAAGTATTAGAGAGGATTCTTCGGGACAGGATTTACTCCCATTTGGAAACAAACGAACTTATTAGCGAGAGACAGCATGGTTTTGTGAAGGGGAGGTCGTGCCTCACTAATTTGATTGAGTTTTTTGAGGAAGTGACGAAGATGATTGATGAAGGAAGGGCAGTGGATGTTATCTATGTGGACTTTAGTAAAGCCTTTGACAAGGTCCCGCATGGCAGACTGGTACAAAAGGTGAAGTCAAACGGGATCAGAGGTGAGCTGGCAAAATGGATACAGAACTGGCTCGGTCATAGAAGACAGAGGGTATCAGTGGATGGGTGTTTTTCTGAACAGAGGGATGTGACTAGTGGTGTTCCGCAGGGAATATTGCTGGGACCTTTGCTGTTTGTAGTATATATAAATGATTTGGAGGAAAATGTAGCTGGTCTGATTAGTAAGTTTGCGGACGACACAAAGGTTGGTGGAGTTGCGGATAATGATGAGGATTGTCAGAGGATACAGCAGGATATAGATTGGTTGGAGACTTGGGCGGAGAAATGGCAGATGGAGTTTAATCCGGACAAATGTGAGGTAATGCATTTTGGAAGGTCTAATGCAGGTGGGAGGTATACAGTAAATGGCAGAACCCTTAGGAGTATTGACAGGCAGAGAGATCTGGGCGTACAGGTCCACAGGTCACTGAAAGTGGTAACGCAGGTGGATAAGGTAGTCAAGAAGGCATACGGCATGCTTGCCTTCATCGGTCTGGGCATAGAGTATAAAAATTGGCAAGTCATGTTGCAGCTGTACAGAACCTTAGTTAGGCCACACTTAGAATATTGCGTGCAATTCTGGTCGCCACACTACCAGAAGGACATGGAGGCTTTGGAGAGGGTAAGAGGAGGTTTACCAGGATGTTGCCTGGTCTGGAGGGTGTTAGCTATGAGGAGAGGTTGGAAAAACTTGGATTGTTTTCACTGGAACGACGGAGGTGGAGGGGCGACATGATAGAGGTTTACAAAGTTATGAGCGGCATGGACAGAGTGGATAGGTTTAAGGTGCGAGGGGGATGAGGTGCGAGTTTAGAGGGGATGTGCGAGGCAAGTTTTTTTTACACAGAGGGTGGTGAGTGCCTGGAACTTGCTGTCAGGGGAGGTGGTGGAAGCAGACGTTTAAGAGGCATCTTGACAACTACATGAATAGGAAGGGAATAGAGGGATATGGGCCCCGGAATTATCAATAATTTGAATCAAGCAACATAAATACCAAAGCCAAAGTGTGCATTCAGTGCTGAAAAGAATTGAATTAACAGTTAATAAAGTGCACTTCATCTCCCTACACTTCTCTGCTTTTCCCAATATCACACTAAGTGGCTCAGTGACAAATTCTGTTTGATTATGCTCCTATGAAATAGCTTGGGATATTTTACTATGTTAAAGGTGCTATATAAATGCAAGTTTTCCATTTTTATTTTCTCTTTACTATTGCCTGGTTAGCAGTTATTTGAAGGGCCCTAGCAAGCTACGGTATAGCTCCACAGACACTGGGAGTGTGACGTTGATAGACAGTCATGTTTATTAGGAGCAGCAACCATCACTGTACAGCCTCACCGCAGAACCACAATCAAAGTTGGAACTTCCCGATTTTTATGGCTCGGTACCAGCTATTAGCTACAATTATATTTTAATTTGTGTTCTGGTAGCCAGTTCCAGGTGAATATGCTGCTTAAGCAGTTTCCCTAGACCTAGAATCCAAATTAAAAGAACAGTATGGAAGCAGCTAATGTGCATTTAGACCCTGAGTCATGGGATCGAGGGTGAGTTTTAAAAAAAAAGTACGAAATAATTTTGTTGTAAAAGTAATTTGAATGACTAAAATTGAACTTATTTTAATTAAAGTTCTGATGAATCTTATTTAGGAGGGTGTGGTGGCCCAGCTTGTACTTGTGCATAATGGCTTGTGCTCCTGGCTGTGCCATGTTGCAGGCTGACAACTGTAAAAATAAATTTTTATGTAACTAAAAGGAATTTGTTGTTTTTCCCTTCCACGTTTGGGTTATTATAGAAAGTGTTACAGTAGTTGAGCAATTTGTATGGATTGTAAAACCTTCTTTCAAACAATATTTCAAACCACTTTTGCCAGGTTTACCCCCATGAAGGTGGAACCTATAAAACAGATGTTTTGGTGATCTTTAAGCTCTTTACCGCAACCCCCAACCATCCTCGAGTTAACCATCACCTGCTCCCTCTAATCCATTGCTACTAAACATCTGATCACCCATCTTCATTTCATGATCTCCATACAAGCTGATAGATCCTGAGACACTGTTCCTCTTTTTTTAAAACCACTGTCATCAATCCCCTCTCAAAAAAAACTTCATTGACTCATCAGACTTCACTACCAACCACCCCATCTCCGGCTTCCCTTTCCTGTCCAAGGTCCTTGAAAATGCTGTCAGTTCCTAGATTTATGCCCACTTCTCCCTGCAGCTCCTTGTTTGAATCCTTCCAATCAGGCTTCTTCCTTTCGCATAGCACTGAAACCATCCTAACCAAAGTCACAAACAACATTCTCTCTGACAGTGATTGTGGTGCATTATCCCTCCTTGATCACTTGAAGCCTTTGATAAAGTCAGTCACATGCTTATTCTGCACAAACTCTCTTGTCTAGGTCTGTGGGATATCCCTGGCTTAGGTCCACTGTTGGCTCATAGCTCGGGTTCTCTAGCAATAGGTGCTTCCCACCTCTCCTACTGTCAGCCATATAAGCATCCAAGGATCAACTCTTGGCTGCCTTTTCCTACTCTCTGTGCTGTCCCTTGCAATATCATCTGCAGAGTGACAGAGTCATAACAGCATAGAAGAAGGCTATTCGGCCCATCGAGTCCATTCTGGCTCTAGAGTAATCCAATCAGTCCCATTCCCCAGCTTTGTCTGCATAACCCTGTAAGTTTATTTCCCTCAAGTGCCCATCCAATTTCTTTTTGAAATCATTCATGGTTTCCACTTCCACCTATTCATAGGCAACAAGTTCCAAGTCATTACCACTCACTGCGCTAAAAAAAAGTTATTACTCACATCCCCCCTGCACCACTTGCCCAAAACCTTAAATCTGTGTGCCCTAGTCCTTGTACCATCAGTTAATGGAAACAGCATTTCCTTGTCTATCCTATCCAAATTTATTATAATCTTGTACGCCTGTATCAATTCTCCCCTCAATCTCCTTTGTTCCAAGGAGAGCAACCCTAGCTTTCCAAATAACTTTGTAGCTAAAATCCCTAGTCTCTGGAGCAGTTCTGATAAATCTCCTCTGCACCCTCTTGAGGACCCTCACATCCCTCCGAAAATGTGGTGACCATAAGTGGATGCAGTGCTCTAGTTTTGGCCTAAGCCGAATGTTACGGACAGGTGGAAATGGGTGTGGGTGGTTCGCACTGTTCACTTCCCACCTGACCACAATTGTGTTTTGTTAAAAATGTTGCGTTAGCCTCTGAGTGTCTTTTGGGTCAAATAAACAGACAAATTATAGGTTTTCTCATAGGTTAAAAAAAATTAACAATTTTTACACAATTTCTGAAACAGTTGCAACCTCACCCAGGCATACGTTCACTCACACATACATTCACTCACACGTACAGGCGCATGCAAGAATCGATGAATAGAGAGAAAAAGGTTAAGTAGTTTAAAGTTCAAAGTGAAGTAGGTGTTTGTGGTTTACGGTAAAGCTGTTGACATGTCTCAAGAGGACAGTCTCTTTTAAAGGTGCTGGCTTGGGTGTTTGTAGTGTTGAACTTGCCTGGCGCCAGGGTTAAGATCATCTCCTCACGGCTGGAGAAGAACCTGGAGTGGGATGGGGAGGATCCAGTTCTCATGGTCCATTGGGGAACCAATGATATAGGTAGAACCAGAAATTATCTGCTTAGAGAATTTGAGGAGTTAGGGTCCAAACTAAAATGCAGAAGATCAAAGGTAATCATCTCCGGATTGTTACCTGAGCCACATGGAAATTGCACAGGGTCAAATAGATTAGAGAACTTTGAGCTTGGCTCAAAGAATGGTGTGGGAAGAAGGGGTTTTAATTCTTGAGGCACTGGCATCAGTACTTGGGGAAGAGGGAGCTATTCTGTGGCTTGGGCTTCATTTGAATACTGGGCTGGAACCAGTGAGATTACCAATTGCATAACTAGGGCTGCACACAGGACTTTAAACTACTGGGGGGTGGGGGGTAGCGGGGATGGTTTGGGTAAAGGGAAATTTGAAATCCAAAGAGCGAGGTTAGGGCATCGGAGCAGGATAGTGATGTGGGTAACTCCTAACAGAATGGGACAGGAAGGAACAGAGAGTTTAACACAAATTGTGCATTGGTAACTAAGGTCATTGCAGGGAATAGAGGTAAAAAAATGAAATTAAAGTTCCTTTATCTGAATGCACGAAGCATATGTAATAAGATAGATGAACTCGTGGCATGAATAGAGGTAAATGATTGAGATTTAATTGCCATTACCGAGACATGATTAAAGGGAGATCAAGGTTGGGAATTTAGGGTACACAATATTTCGGAGAGACAGACAGAATGGCAAAGGAGGAGGGAAAGCTCTGATAGTAAAGGATGGCATAAGGACATTAATAAGGGATCTGGCCTCAAGATCATAAAGTAGAATCAGTTTGGGTAGAAATTAGGAATAGCAGGAGTCAGTAAACACTGGTGGGAGTAGTTTACAGGCCACCTAACAATAGTTATATTATTGGACAGAACATTAAATGGGAAATTACTATAGCATGTAAAAAAGGTAATGCATTAATTGTGGGGGACTTTAATCTGCATATAGACTCAGACAATCAAATTGGCAACAGTGGTCTAGAAGATGATTTTGTAGAATGCTTTCTTGACAGTTTCTTGGAGCAATACGTTGTAGAACCGACTAGAGATAAAGTTATCTTAGATATTGTATTGTGTAATGAAGCAGGGTTAATAAGCAATGGCATAGGAAAAGATCCACTGGGAAATAGTGATCATAATACTATTGACTTTCATGTTCAGTTTGAAAGTGACATACTCCAATCACAAACAAGAATCTTAAACAAAGCCAATTCCTAAGGTATGAGGGGAGAGTTGGGTAAATAGACTGGAAGGAATGGCGGTAAATGAACAGTGGGAAACATTTAAAGAAACAATTCAAACGGTTCACCAAAAGTACATTCCATTCAAAAACAAAAACTTGTCAAGAAAGACCCATCCGTTGCTCACTCAGGAAGTTGAGGAGAGTATTAGAGTAATAGAAGAGGCTTACAATGTTGCAAAAAATAATTGCAAATCTGAGGATTGGGAGTGTTTTAGAAACCAGCAAAGGACCATCAAAAAGCTGATCAGGGAAAAAATAAAATATGCAAGTAAATTAGCCAGCAATATGAAAACAGATTGTAAGAGCTTTTATAAGTACATAAAAAGGAAGAGTAACTAAAGTAGACGTTGGTCTCTTAGAGGCAGAGACGGGAGAAATCATCATGGGGAATGAGGAAATGGCAGAAGCATTGAACAAATATATTGTGTCTGTCTTCACTGTAGAAGACAGAAGTTCCATACCAGAAATAAGTAAAACCTAGGGGCTAAAAAGAGTGAGGAAATTAAGAATATTATCAGCCAAGAAAAAGTATTGGAGAAACTTGAGGGACTAAAATCTGACAAGTCCCGGGACCAGATGGCCTTGGGTTCTAAAAGAGGTAGCTGCAGAGATAGTGGATGCACTGGCTATGATTTTCCAGAATTCTTAAGATTCAGGAATGGTCCAGTCAGATTGGAAGTTGGCAAATGTTACGCTGCTCTTCAAGAAAGCAGCTAGAGAGAAAACAGGGAACTACAGGCCAGTTAGCCTATCATCAGTCCTTGGGAAGATGTTGGAAAATATTATTAAAGAAGTCTTAACATTGTACTTGGGAAAGCATAGTATGATTACAACAAGTCAACATGGTTTTACTTAAGGGAGATCCTGTTTGACAAATTTATTAGAGCTTTTTGAGGATGTACTAGTAGGGTAGATGAAGGGGGACCAGTAGATGTAGTATACCTGGATTTTTAAAAGGCATGCAATAAGGTGCTGCATAAAAGATTAATAGGCAAGATAAGGGCTCATGGTGTTGCGGGTAATATATTAGTGTGGATAGAGGATTGGTTAACAGTCAGGAAGCAGAGAGTGGGCATAAATGGGGGCATTTTCAAGTTGGCAGGCAGTGAATAGTGGGGTGCTGCAAGGATCAGTGCTGGGGCCTCAGCTATTTACACACTATATTAATGACTTGGATGAAGAGACAGAGAGTAATGTATCAAAGTTTGCTAATGATACAAAGCTCGGTGGGTAGGTAAGCTGCGGGGAGGATGTAGAGAGGCTCCAAAGAGATATAGAAAAGTTAAATGAGTGGGGAACAAGATGACAAATGGAGTATAATGTAGGGAAGTGTGAAGTTGTTCACTTTGGTCATAAAAATAGAAAAGCAGAATATTTTTTGAAAGATGTGAAACTGGTAAGTGTTGATGTTCAGAGATACATGGGGGTACTCGTACAAGGAGCGCACAAAGTTAACATGCAGGTGCAACAAGCAATTAGGAAGGCAAGTGGCATGTTAGACTTTATTGCAAGGCGATTGGCGTACAGGAATAAAGAGGTCTTAGTAAAATTGTACAAGGCTTTGGTGATACTGCACCTGGAATACTCTGTGCTGTTTTGGTCTCCACATTTAAGAAAGGATATACTTTCACTGGCGGCAGTGTAGCGAAAATTTACTAAATTGGTCCCTGGGATGAGGGGGTTGCCCTATGATGAGAGGCTGAGTAAATTGGGCCTATATTCTCTGGAGTTTAGAAGAATGAGAGGCGATCTAATTGAGACATACAAAGTTCTGAAAGAGCTTGATAGGGTAGAAGCTGAGAGATTGTTCCCCTTGGTCAGGGAATCTAGAACACGGGGACACAGTCTCAAGATAAAGGGCCAATCAGGACTGAGCTGAGGAGAAATTACTACACTCTAAGCGTTGTGAATCTTTGTAATTCTCCACCCCAGAGGGTTTTGGATACTCCATCACTGAATACATTTAAGGCTGAGATAGATAGATTTTTGGTCTCGCAGCGAACCAAGGGGTATGGGGAGTGGGCAGGACAGTGAAATATTGAAGCCCAAGATCAGCCACGATTGTATTGAATGGCGGAGCAGGCTCAATGGTCTACTTCTGCTCCTATTTGTTGTGCGTTGTGTGTTCCTGCAAGGTGTTGTAGAGTTTCTGGTGGTTAAAACTTCAGACTGGAGGTGGTGGTTACTTTAAATTCTCTGCTGCAGCAAATTGAAGAGTAGAATTAGCAGCAGACCTTCCTTGTTTGGCCGGATCTCCTTCACAGCCCCTGGGCTGGACTGCTTTCTGAAGGTGTTGGCTTGATCGCCCCCTCTCTTTGCAGAGGGTTTCCTTTTTAAGGTAAAAATTCATCATTTTAGCATTTCTGTTTGGAAACACATAGCTATCTCCCCTGGGTGACTGCACAATGGACTGGGATGTGGAGACCATCGCTACCAATCGATGACCGAATGAGGGCCATTTTGTTAACACGATGCTATTTCACACTTATTCAATTTTGGATTCGGCTATGAGTTCGTCTGTCTCCAGAATCCTTTGTTAGTTCATTCGTGTCGATGAGAGTCATTAAAATGTGTTAGTGCTGTTTTCAATTGTTTTCAATTTCAAAGGGGTTCTTCTCGGAGCTATTTCAGATGAAGTTACGAGTTCCATCCTTGTAGACAGGTTTATTGATTTCCAGCACAGGAGGGGTCACGTGACTGCTGCTCCATTTTGTCTGGTACAAGTGCCCATGTTCTTGTCGTTTTGTTTAACAGTTAACTTTTAAAATTCATAATTCTTACATTTCATTGTTTATTTCATCATGGCTCCATCCGTGCATGACGAGGTTTATAAAGGTTCACCATAAGTTCCCTGCTTTTGTACTCATCTCTATTTATGAAGCCCAAGATGCCATCTGTTTTGCTAACCCGCCCTGCCACCATCAAAGATGGTGTGCGTGTACTCCCAGGTCCCTGTGTCCCTGTATGCTCTTTAGAGCTGCACCGTTTAGTCTAGAGAGCCTCTCCTTATCCCTTTTGCCAAAATACATCACCTCACAATTCTCTATCACTTGTCTGTCCATTCTGCTAGCCTATCAATGTCCTGATCCAGTCAATTGGTTTCATCCTCATTGTCTGCCGCACCTCCAAGTTTGGCAAATTTTGAAATTTTACTCTCTCTGTATATAATGTATATTTTTTAAAGATTTGTGTGCCTTTAAGACTGAGAAAAGGCTTTTTCCGGAACAGTGAATGCTGAAGGCAATGTATTTTTTCAAGCCACTCAGCAGAGAGAAATGACTGTCACATGGCTGGCTGCTGGCGAGTTTTTAGTTTCTTCTTTGCAAGAAAGAACAGTTGTTGGCTGGAACCTGTTTGGAGACCAGAACAAGCGAACACTCTCTTTAAAAAAAAAATCAAAAGACCAGTTTGCTGTTAGAAGGGGTAGGAAGATAGCCCAGAAACCTTTTCGCTTAAAAGAAATTCCTGTATCAAAGGAAATTTTAACCTCTTCATGAAGTTAAAAGAACTTTGAAGGAATTGCAAATCAAAGGCATGGAAGCTAAAACCCTTGCTGTTTCTGCCTGAAGAGAGAGCGAAGACCTAGGAAGAGGGGTTGCAGCACTGTGTGGAGAATCACTGCTTTAGGAGAAAGGCTCCTCTACTGATAGGACGCCTGCATTGCTGAAGGTATTCTCCATAAAATCTCTTCAAGTGTGTGTCCGGCTGCATTGTTGTATTTTTTGGAAGCTCCTAACATCTCAAGAAAGTTTCTACTGTTGGACTGCTACTTTAAAATTTAAATAGACCTGTTGCTGAAAGATCTGTGTGATGCCTGCTGCAGACGAATTGCCTTGAACACCTGTCCACCACAGACTGTTCATTAATTTTACCTGGAAACGTCACGTGACATCTGACTATTCAACTCTGGGACACCTCACTGCTCCAGAAATAATCTACCAGAAGTTACAACCCAGTTATTTTATTATTGCTAAGAAACAGTTCCAACTTAAACCACTCTTTTAAAACCGGTTAACCGTTGGTTTTTGAATGTATGTATGTGCATGAGGGTTAGGAAGAATAAGAAGTTATAAAATCTGTTCATACATTTATAGATTTATCTCAATATTGGTTTATTAATATATAGTTAATTTGTTGTTCAAAGAAACCTGGTTTGGTGTGCTTTATTCTGGAGAATAAATACGGTGTTTAATTTGGCTAATTTCTGGAAGGTGGGAAACTTTACTAATATGCTGTGACGTGTGGAGTAGTGGGACTGAATTAACAGTGCATTACTCCCACCTTGGTTGTAACAATATCAAAAAAGCAGCAGTCCTAGCATTGAACCTTGGGGAACGCCATTTTTTTTTTAACCATCCTCCAGTCTGAAAGACAACCATTTACCGCAACTTGCTGTTTTCTGTCCTTGATCTAATTTCTTATCCAAGCTGACACTGACTCTCCTACTCCATGACCTCAGTTTTGTTAACCAGTCATTTATGTGGTACTTATCAAAGGCCTTGTTAAAATCCATATAACCAACATCCATTGCTTTGCCTTCATCAGCTTTCTCTGTTACGTCATCAAAAAAATCAATTTAGATTAGTCAAGCTTGATCTGCCCTTTACCAACTCTCAAATGCATGCCAATGACAGCCTTTTCTACCTCTTCCATCTCTCTTAAATCCTCCACTGCCTCCATGCTGTCAGACTACTTGTCCAATATCTAATCTTGGATGAGTGGTAACTTCCTCCTGGTATATTAGGAAGACTAAAGCCACAACTTTTGACCCTTGCCATATTCTCCATCCAAACATTTGTCACCAATTCCATTCCCCTCCCATGTCCTTATTGCAGGCTGAACCAGTCTGTTTACATTTTCAGTGTGTTGTTTGATTCCAGTCAGAGCTTCTAACTCCTTATCTTTTATCACAAAGACTGCTACTTTCACCTCCGTGACGGCACTCGCCTCAGCACATCTGCTGCTGAAACTGTCACCCGTACCATTGTTTCCTACAGACTCAATTGCTCCATTAGCCTTCTGGCCAGTCTCCCATCCTTTACCCTCCATAAACTTCAACACTTTCAATGTCCAGATTCTATCTCCCGTGAAGTACTGCACACCCACTGCACCCATTCCCTTTAACCTTCATTGCCTTTTGGACCCCTTTTGTTCCACCATAGATGAATGCGCATTCAACTGCTTATGTTCCGTTTTCTAGATTTCCTTCTCTGAATCTCTCGACATCTTCACCTCCCTCTCCACCTTCAAGACCCTTCTCAAAACCCACCTCTTTTGACCAAGCTTTTGGTCATGTCTCCATCTCTGCTTCTTTGGCAGAGTGTCTTTTTTTTCCTTACATCTCTGCAAAACACTGGCATTTTTCTACATTAAAGGCATTCTTTAAATAGAAACATTTGTTCTAGGTACTTAATATTTGTATTTTCCTGTAAATTTGTATTGTCCATTGCCTTCATTTTGCAGATTTAAAAAAAATGTTAAAAGCTCATTAGAGAACCTTATATTTAATTCCCTCTTCTGATCCTTTGAAACACAGGCATTTTCCTACTGGAAATTTGACCAGGCGCAGCAACCTTGGCTGATGGTCCTCCCCAACCCCTGTTCTGTAACCCAGGGCGATGAAGCAATTGTAATATACTGACTGCTGTCTCAACTGAGATCAGCTAACTCAGCATAGGAAGATTTACTTCACAGACTGCTGATATTTTTGTAAATCTAATCGGAAATAAGTTTGGAATGCTTTTTATATTGAATTATTCCACAGCTCTGCTTTGTATAGAGTGTGTATTTTAGGCTTATAATTGGTCTGGAATAAAAACAAACTAATTCAATCTTGGAGAATGACAGAAGAGAGAATGGAAAATAATAAGCAGCTGCCAGTGGAAAATCAAATTGTTGCATCTGCAAACTTAATTTCTTGTGATTTTATATCAGCTGTGCCAGGCTTCCGCCAATACAATTACATTTACATTTACAGACACTTATCTGCACTATATCCTGGAGTATTTTACGCAGTTCCTGTGTGCATCAAGTTGCCCACTAATTGGGAGAAAATTCATCGTATCATAGAATGGCAACAGCGAAGAAGGAGGTCATTCGGCCCATCGCATCCGTGCCAGCTCTCTGCAAGAGCAACTCAGCCAGTCTGACTGCCCTGCCTTTTCCCCATAGCCCTGCAATTTATTTTCACTTCAGTTAATTACCTGAGATCTCTAAGCTTTGTTACTAGTGGGAAGTGTGCCCAGGACCAGCTCACAGTACAGCAACAAAAATATATTTAATGCATATTGTGACATGTAAACTCTATTCTGAATGTACTGTTCATTTCTTCCTGCCACAGTTTTTTTTATTTGCAATTTTCTTCTCTTTAATCTTCTGAATATGCTGATTCATCCTGGCACTGCCATCTGGTATTTCGTCCAATTGGGAATGAACATCCACGGGCTATTTGGCTTATTGAGCCCATTTAGTCTAATCCTATCCTCACCCACCAAACACAAAACATACCATTTACTGAATGGCGATCTGTATAAAACCTAGCTGATTTCCTCCCACGCAGTGCACTGAGGCCACTTGATGAGACCCAACTGCACAGGTTCAATTCTGGGTACAGCCTGTGCGGAGTTTGCAAGTTCTCCCTGTGACTGCGTGGGTTTTCGCCGGGTGCTCCGGTTTCCTCCCACAGCCAAAGACTTGCAGGTGGATAGGTAAATTGGCCATTATAAATTGCCCCTACTTTAGTTAGGTGGTAGGGGAATGGTGGGGATGTGGTAGGGAATATGGGATTAATGTAGGATTAGTATAAATGGCTGGTTGTTGGTCGGCACAGACTTGGTGGGCCGAAGGGCCTGTTTCAGTGCTGTATCTCTAAATAAATAAAGGTCACCTAGTTCATGTCTTAACATCACACCACATTGTGTTTTTGCCTGCTCTTCTATCTGTGGATCTGTGTTGGGATATCCATAAACTATCACATACCCTTTAGAATTCTGCAGAGCTTGGGAAGAAAAATAACAAAAAGGTTTGCATGCTAAACTATTTGTACCATACTAATTTGACCATCACTCCTTTATTTTACTTGTACCCTACATTTGTTCCCTCTTAAAGGGATTGGTGCCTTAAGAGATTTGGTTTCATGAGATGCTGGGCAATCTCCAGTATCTTGCCAAAGTGACCATTATCTTCATGTGATCCTTGACTGCTTGTGCTGATGAGCTAAATGATATGGGGTTATCAAAGCTGAACCCAATCTTCTGCTGTTCAGCATCCATTAGGAGCAGACTTCCAACAAATGTCTCTCTAGAGTAAGGAGCAGAAACCTTGGCTCTTGCTCCCTCCAACCACCACCCCACCCCAGCCTCTCAGTAACCTGAGGGCTCTGACGCCTCCACGAGCTCATCCTGCTGAGATCAGCTAATTTCAAATAGACCAGAGATCAACTATGAAACCTTCCTTGTCTGTGTAGCTCAGTAAGCCATAGGGGAGTTCTTTCTAAAAAAAATCTTCAGAGGCCATCACTGCGCGCATGATGTAGTCTGCTATCGTGACAAAAGATGGAACTCCCACTGGCTGTTAAACAGCTGGTCATTAGACAACTGTCTTGGACATTTGTCTAAGGCTGGCAAATAATTGATGAGAAGTTTTAATGGACAGAAAAGATTGATTTTGATGAACCAGTACAAGCCTGTTCTATGCAAGGTCTAACGAAGAGTAGGCAGTTATATTTTTAGGATGTCATCTATCAAATATTGTGCTTGATTAAATTTCCAGTAATTGTTGCAATAGAGTTTTTCACTGGTAGTATAATTCGGCAGAGCACAAAGTTGTATGTGGCTGATTTATCTTGTGTGACAGTAATGTATGTTAAATATGGTTGATGCTCTAGCCCTTTTGCAATATTCACAAATTCTGCACTTCTGTTGCTAATGCCAGCAGCACTGACTGAAATCAATAAACTGAATGAAAACAGTGAATTGCCATTCCAGGGGGACTTATTCTCTTCCCATCCTACATTTACTGCATTCTTTGTCCGTTTTAGAGAAATGCCACATCACTTTCAGATAGTGAGCAAAGGCTGTTTGTATGTGTCTTTATCCACATTCACATTTGTCTTCTTTGTTTGTTTCACTTTCCACAGCAGGTTTTGAGCAGTTCTCTGCGCTTTGTTAGCTTAATGTTTGTATTTTCTGAAATGGGGATTTGCTGTGATGATATCGCACCCCTGGGCAGTTCTGCATTTATTGGCTGTACTTCACCATGTCAGCTTTATGATCCCAAAGAGTAATAAGTGTCCTACTGACAGAGGAGTGACAGCACGGGCAGTAAGGAAACTTGAGAAAAGAAAACTCAATTTTCAGGCCAAGTAAATTCTATTTTGTCCCGATCGTTCACTTTTACAGCCTTCTGAATATAGAGTCCTAAGTTGCAAATTATGTTGGCTACGCATTAAGTGGGAAAAGGAAATGGGAAAAAAGTTCCCAAAAATAATACCAGCCTGGCATTGAAGGGGAGTGGGGGTATGTAAGGATATTGGATTGGTGAGAAGTGATATGTCCTTGTGAAGATTTCACATGTAGCATTACTAAGCTCTTTTGATGTGGACAATAGTAATATATAATTCTGCTTTTATTCCATGATGCAAGGAATGCAAGTCTCTTAGGTTCCTGCCCATTTCTAATTTCCCTCCCCCTTTCTTTTTGCTGGGTATAATGATTCTTGCTGTGGTGTGAGTCCACAGTATTACGCATAAGTGGTAAATCGTGCGGTGGCTTCCACTTTTCACCTCCCAACTGATGGCAGACAGTGTTTTGTTAAAAGTGGTATGTTAGTCCCTGAGGGATTTTAGGGTCAAATAACAGAAAAAAGACAGATTTTCTTGTAGGTTAAAAAAAAACATTTTTAAACCATTCCCAAAATGCTCCCAACCTCACCTACACATGCATTCACACACACGTGCACTCACAAGAGTAGTGGCTGAAGTGTTGTAGTCTTCTGTGCTTAAAACACAGCTCAAAGTTGGTGGTGTGAATCCATGATTTACTCACAGATGGAGAGTCTCAATGTCACCTCTTAATTTCTCTGCTGCAGTGGTTGTTTAAGTTGTTATTCAGCAGGGTTCTTCTGCTTAGCTGGACCGTATTTCTCAGCCTCTGGCTGGAACTGGTTTTCTGTGGTCTTTGGTTGATCTCTCCTCTCTCTCCAGAGAGCTACCTTTTAAGACAAAAATCCATCATATTTGAGTCTCTCAGGTGACAAAGGACCCTGTCCCCTGGTGGGATTACACAATGATCCAGGATATGGAAACCATTGCTGTCTGTTGACGTCTGGATGGAGATTATTATGTTACAATGGTGCTACTTCACACCTATTCATCTTGGTTTGGGTTGTGAGTCAGTCTGTCTACAGTCCCATTCTTGTAAAAGGGAGTCATTGACATGAAATGGGCTTCTTTCCATTTCAAGGGGTTTCCCCCAAAGCTAATTCAGACGCAGTTAATGAGTTTCGCCTTTGCAGACAGACTTGTTTATTGATGCTGGAGGAGGGGTCACCTGACCTCTCCTCCACCTTGTCTGCAGCCCAATAACATTCATGCACACTTTCACCGCAATCATTGGACAGCAACTAGGAGCAAGCACACTGGCTGCTTTTCCTTTTTCGTTTCTCCCCACCAGGCTCCCACTTCACTCGGTCCAAGACCTTGAGGCCAAATGTACAACCTTTATTATACCAGGCTCAATTCAACTGCCTCACTACAAACGAAGATTTTAACTTGGGACTTTTGAAATCCTTATGGGTTAGGTAATTTGCCCATTAGCTAAATCCTGTGACTCAGTACCACAATGCATGATGCATTTACCTGTTGACGCTATTAGTATTGAGTGAAAAAAATCATACGATCGAATTGCTTGTGTATAAATGTTACTTACAGACACTGCTTACTGGGATCCCTACAATCCACAGGACTGGTAGCTAAACGTGTGATTCTCATTTCACATTATTAAAGGATCGTCAGGAACAAAGCATTCCAACCAACTGATACTCGATGAACAGTTCATCTGCAATGTTGTGCTTTTGTGTGACTTTGAGGCTCCTTTACAAAAAAGTTTGTTTTTGTGCACCTCTACAATTAATTGTCAGATTCTTAGGCTAACTTGGTGTAACATTGCAATGCTGTATGATGCTGTCCTTATCTCTGCATCTCAACATCTTCCCCAAAAAAGGGAGGAAGAGAGAAAGCAGGGAATTAAAGACCAGTCAGCCTGACGTCGGTAGTGGGGAAAATTCTAGAGTCTGTTATCAAAGACTTTATAGCAGAGCACTTAGAGGACAATGGTAGAATCAGACAGAGTCAGCATGGATTTACGAAAGGGAAATCATGCTTGTCAAATCTGCTAGAATTCTTCAAGGATGTAACTAGTAGAGTTGATGAGGGGGAGCTGGTGGATGTAGTTTATTTGGACTTTCAGAAGGCTTTCGACAAAGTCCCACATAAGAGATTAGCGTGTAAAGTTAAAGCGCATGGGATTGGGGGTAGTGTATTGCGATGGATAGAAAATTGATTGGCGGACAGGAAACAAAGAGTAGGAATAAATGGGTCTTTTTCCGAATGGCAGGCAGTGACTAGTGGGGTACTGCAGGGATCAGTGCTAGGACCCCAGCTATTCACAATATACATTAATGATTTAGATGAGTGAACTAAATGTAATATCTCCAAATTTGCAGATGACACAAATCTGGGTGGGAGGGTGAGTTGTGAGGAGGATGTAGAGAGGCTTCAGGGTGATTTGGACAAGTTGAGTGAGTGAGCTAATGCATGGCAGATGCAGTATAATGTGAATAAATGTGAGGTTATCCACTTTGGTAGCAAAAACAGGAAAGCAGATTATTATCTGAATGGCTATAAACTGAGAGAGGGGAATATGCAGCGAGACCTGGGTGTTCTCGTACACCAGTCACTGAAGGTAAGCATGCAGGTGCAACAGGCGGTAAAAAAGGCAAATGGTATGTTGGCCTTCAGAGCAAGAGGATTCGAGTACAGCAGCAGGGATGTCTTGCTGCAATTATACAGGGCCTTGGTGAGGCCACACCTGGAATTTTGTGTGCAGTTTTGGTCTCTTTATCTGAGGAAGGATGTTCTTGCTATTGAGGGAGTGCAGCGAAGGTTCACCAGACTGATTCCTGGGATGGCAGGACTGACATATGAGGAGAGATTGAGTTGCTTAGGATTATATTTGCTGGAGTTCAGAAGAGTGAGGGGGGATCTCATAAAAACCTATAAAATTCTAACAGGACTTGACAGGGTAGATGCAGGAAGGATGTTCCTGATGGTGGGGGAGTCCAGAACCAGGGGTCATAGTCTAAGGATACGGGGTAAACCTTTCAGGACTGAGATGAGAAATTTCTTCACCCAGAGAGTGGTGAGCCTGTGGAATTCGCGACCACAGAAAGCAGTTGAGGCCAAAACATTGAATGTTTTCAAAAAGGAGTTAGATATAGCTCTTGGGTCTAAAGGGATCAAAGGGTATGGGGCGAAAGCCAGAACAGGCTACTAAGTCGGATGATCAGCCATGACCATAACGAATGGCGGAGCAGGCTCGAAGGGCCAAATGGCCTACTCCTGCTCCTATTTTCTATGTTTCTTTGTGTCTGTGCAGACTAAGCTGCGAGTTTACACATACTAACGTTAGCCATGAGCATCTGACCTGCTAGTGCAAATCTTCAATGCACTTTGAACATTGCAGGTTGATCTGCCAATAATGCCAGTCACCAGCACTGAAGGTTACAATCTCATGACTTTTAAGCAACTGTGCATCTTCAAGCCTGTGGATATGCAGTTTCCCTCATTGCCTGTGGAATCTGTCTCACAGTGTAATTTGGATAGATTCCATACCCCTGAAGAACAATGATGTAGTTCTAGTAAAAGGGGTATGAGTCATTGAGAGTGAATTTTAATAGTTAGCACCTTTAATAGTGCTGACTGTCTCCTTTTAATGAAACCTCTCAAATCACCAAATTAAATCTATAACAATATCATCTTATTTTTAGACATCATTAATTGAATCTGCTGGCAATTTACTCCTAAAGTCTCTTACCTTAAGCTTCTCATTTAATTTTCTTGCAAGCGTAACCTGTGCTGAATCTCGAGTGACATTTTGCTGTTTGTATTTTCCACGTTTATTCATGAATTTAATGGGTCCAGATAATAGAACTAGGGAAAATGCTTCTCATTTTGGTTCACTGAAAATTATGAATAGCATAGAGCACAAGAACAAGGAAGTTATGTTGAACTTGTATAAGACACTAGTTTGGACTCAGCTGGAGGATTGCGTCCAGTTCTGGACACCACACTTTAGGAAAAATGTGAGAGCATTGGAAAGAGTGCAGAAAAGATTCATGAAAATGGTTCCAGGGACGAGGAACTTCAGTTATGAAGATAGATTGGACTGTTTTCCTTGGAGAAGAGAAGGCTGAGAGGTGATCTGATAGAGGTATTCAAAATCATGAGGGTCCGGACAGAGTAGATAGAGAGAAACTGTTCCCGCTCGTGAAAGGATCGAGAACGAGAGGGAACAGATTTAAAGACAAGCAAAAGTGACATGAGGAAAAACTTTTTCACGCAGAAAGTGGTTACGGTCTGGAATGCGTTGCCTGTGAGTGTGGTGGAGGCAGGTTCAACTGAAGCATTCAAAAGGGAATTAGACTGTTATGTGAAGAGGAAGAATGTACCGGATTACGGGGAGAAAACGGGGGAATGGAACTGAGTAAATTGCTCATTTGGAGAGCTGGTGTGGACATGATGGCTGAATGGCCTCCTTCTGCACTGTAACAATTCTGTGATGATAGCTTATGTTGCACTTTTGAATACGTTAATTATTTTCTTAAAGCTAGGAAGCTGCTGTTTCTGGCACAAAAGCCACTTGTTGAACTCTTTATTGATGGTTGTGTATGAACGTCTTCAATTACAGTGCTGAAGGGTCCAATTTCAGTGCAAGTGTACTTAGCATAGTTTGCTGTCTTTTCTTTTCATCCAGTGTCAATATGAGTGAGGTAATGTCATGATCATTAAAATTGATTGGGAGCAAGTTTCAACATGGAAAATCCACTCAGTTTTATTGTAAATAACACCTAGTCATGTCTTGAATTGGTGATCTCACTGCATAAAGTAGTTGGCAATTATTTTGTTTAGATCATTGGGGAGCAGCATCCATGTGTCATCTGCCACCTGCGGAACGGAGCTAATTTTAACAATGTTTAACACGTTGACGGAGCACTGATGCTACTCTTATATGTTTCAAACCAAAGCGGGAGTGCAAAGTCACTGAGTATTATTCTGCGATGCTAACCCGACAGGTGTATTGCGTTTACGTTGCTGGTTTGCCACTGGTGGTAGCTGACAATGTAAATGAGCACAACAGATCAGCAAAAAAGGTGATTTTAGACCTAGCTGCTGACAGCATGAAGGGCTTGCTAGAGGCGAACATTTTTATGGCCAGTATTGGGTTTGGCTAAAGTGTTTGTGTATGGCTCTCATATTTTTGCTCTTACTGACCTGTACAAACCTTTTTATGGTTATTTATCCCAAGTAAATATTTGCCATGTGCAGTTTTTGTAGTGAGAGGTGCAACCAATATTACTGGCATCTTCAGGAAACTTCTGCAATATAAAGACAGTAGTGTTTGCCATGCACTATTAGGCCATTGTGCTATATTTCAAGTATGACAAACAATGATCGATAGAAGACTGTCTAGTCCATCTGGTGGCCTGTTCCCCACAATTGTGATGCTTTGTGCATTGCAACATACAGACTTGGCACCCCACCTGAAACCTGATGATCTCCTGTACAAATGTCTTCAATGTTGTTAGCATGCAAGCATTATAGTGATGGACATCAGTACACTAGGATGTCATTTTTCGTGCTACCTTTCAGCATAGGATATTCCCAAGAGAGGTAGAACCTAAGTTGGAGTGAAATTGCTGTAATAACATGCCTTAACCCAGACCTCAAAAGAGCAAATTTCCCACAGCAAGCATTTTTATGGCTTGTATGAGTAAGAAATTGCTTGTTAAATGACCTGGTTGCCATGTTGTAGAGAAGTTTGTGCTGTAAGCTTGTACTAGTTGTGTAAGAATGTTCAAATAGAAAAAATACACACAACTAAGTTAATTCCTGTTCTGCTTAATTCTTTTAGTTATCCTAAATTTGTGACTGTGATTTTAGCTGCTTTTATATTGGATTTAGTGACATGCTTGTGTTCATTTTTGTTTTAAAAAGTATCTCCTGATGCTAGCGAATCTAGCAGTATTCCTTTAAAGTTGCCATCATTGATGCAAGGCCCCAAAGTTAGGAACCAGCAGACTTAGGGCAGAATTTTGTGCTGGCGGCGGGGATCTTGATTCGGGGCAAACCGATGCTGAGATACCTGCGTTGGCTCTTGTATGGAAGGCATGCTGAATTTAGTACCAATCAAGCACTTAACTTGAGAGTGGCGGGCCTTCCGTACAATTTAGGACCCTGCCGTTGGAAACCCCGGCCTTGCAGAGCTGACGGCCAATCATCACAGAGTCGGTGGCTGCTGTTGTAGCTGCAGCCACCAGACACCGAGGAGTGGCACTGGAACCAGGCTCAAGGTTGGTTAGGGCGGCAGGGTTCTTGCAGGGTGGGGGTCATGGGAGAAGGAGTGGGAGTCAGTGGGCCCCCCACCCCCTTCACGATGCCAGGTCCCTTGTTCAGGCACTGTGTCCCCTCCCCGCCCAGCCACCGGGAAGCAGTCTGCATGGTTTTTCGTGCCGTGCTTCCTGTGTGGTGACAGGGCCACCCGCCACATGGATGATTGCAGCTGCGGCGGAAGAGGCCCTTAATTAGGGGTTAATTACCCAATTAAGGGCCTCAATTGGCAGCGAGGCAGGAAGGCCGTTCACAGGCTAAATTTCTGCGAAGGCTGGTTGGTGGCGGGGTCCCCCACTGCAGCCATCCCATCCAATTTTATGCTCCCTCCGCCTCCAAGCCTGCTGCGGGGCACAGCTTAAAATTCCACCCTTAGCGTCAGTATAGACGCAGCCTTTAGAGTCATGGGGCATGCACAGTTAGTTGTTGCCCGTTCACAGAGTGTTGACGTCACAGTTCCCACAGTGTAAGCAAAGTCAATTCAGAACAATCAGGTCCATGTTGTTGTCGAAACTGGAAGCAATTCTGTAGTGGACATGAAATTAACAGAGCAAAGCATAATTTGATGTAGGAGTTAGGCTGAGGGCTGGCTGCCCCACTTCATTTTACTTTAAACCCTTACTGCCAGCGAAAAGGGGCAGGGGTGCACTTGCACCCTGTCTGTTTCGTCTGGATTCAAACTCTGTTCATAATGGCATTATAAATATGTTAAAATCCAGGCTATTAAATTTTACAGTTATTAAAACTCAATGTGCATGTGTTACTGTCAGTGAAGGGCAGGCCAAAAGCTGTCCTGAAAGCTCAATGAGTCGTAGATTGAATTGTCTGTTCCCTGAATCTATTAATCACATTGTGAGCTCCATTGTTACCGTTATTCTCCCCTTTCTGCAAAGTTAAGTATTTAAGTGTTCTTCTTGATAGTAGTGTTCTTTGAAAAGGACTTCTGCTTGTATTTTAGCACAATGTTAATATTTACTTTTCTCAGTATGGGAGGCAGTGTGAATGATTATGGTAGTCTGCGGTATTAGGTTGCTGATTATTATACAGTTCCTAGGTGACAGTGAGATGAACATATTTCATGTTGCCTGATTTTTTTGATGAGAAAATCTGTAGGAATACAGCGTCAACAATAACTACTGCAACATGCATTTAAATTGTACCTTTAACATAATAACACATCCTCAGGTGTGGTTCATAAGAGCATAATCATGCAAAAGAAATTTGAAACAGTAGCAAAGAAGGAAACATTAGGACAGGTGGCCAAAAGCTTGGTCAATAAAATAGGTTTTAATGAGGCTTAAAGAAGGAAAGAGAGACAGAGAGATTTAATGTGGGAATTCCAGAGCTTGAGGGCAGCTGAAAACTTGGCCACCAATGGTGGGGTAAAAGATGTGGGGAATGTACTAGAGCCAGAATTGGAGGTATACGAGAATGAGAATTTTAATTTCGAAGCATCGATGAGCCTTGATTCAATGTAGGTCAGCGAGCACAGGGATGATGATTTCAATTCCTAAAGCAGAATATAGTGAATTGTACATAAGTACATAAAAATATGAAAAAGGCATTGTTTCAATTTCTGTGAAGCAAAGTTTCTGTAAAAAATTTGAAAAAACTGATTCTGTTCATTAAAAAAACACTATATGGCCATATAAATGGAAATTGTTGTAGTTAACTTGAATATAGTGGAATTCACTTCCTGTTAGAATTTTATTTCCTTTGTATAAATTACATCATAATTTCAACATTTTCTGTGAATACTGGTTTGCAATTAAAATTCGTAAAGTGAATCTTGTTTTTAGCATCTGTATTCAGGCTTGATATTGCAGCAACTCTTTCTGGCTTCCCTCTTCGTTCTGTTGCCCGTGCTGTCCAAAACATTGTGCTGGACTCAGTACCTCTAGCTCACCTGTACTCGCTGATTTACATTGCCTCCTGGTTAAACAGCACCTTGATTTAACATTCTCATCTTTGTTTTCAAATCCCTCCATGGCCTCACCTCTCTCTATCTCTGTAACCTTCTCCAGCCCTACAATTCCCCAAAATCTCTGCATTCCTCCAATTCTGCGCTTTTGCGCATCTTTGATTTTAATTGCTCCCTATTGTTGGCCGTGCCTTCAGCCGCAGAGGAGCTATGCTTCTAAAATTCCTTCCCTAAACTTCTGTGCCCCTCTACCTCTCCATCCCCTTGTAAGACACTCTTTAAAACCTACCTCTTTGATCAAGCATTTGGTCATCTGACCGAATGTCTCCTTATGTGGCTCAGTTCAAGCTTTGTTTGCTAACACACCTGTGAAGCATCTTGTGATGTATACTACATTATAAGAGCGATATAAGTACAAGTTGTTGTTAGGGCTGTTTCAATGCTGCACTTATTTGGAAGTACATTATAGCAAAGATGACTGCTCTTCCGAGGCCTCTTCACAGTCTGAATCATTGATATTTAAAAATAACCGGCTCAATTTGTTGTTCTCAGTAGCAGCTGCAGTTGCCCTACAACCATTCTTTCTTTCAGCGTGGGTCTTTGCCCCTGGTCTCCTATTAGAAGCACTGTTGTGTGGGCATCGGTTGAGGACAGAATCAGGTTCAGTTCTGATGCTTAGCCTGCTGAAACTCTCTATCCGGGTTGCCAAATCATTAATGACCACATGCATAAGGAATCAGAAGGCTACTGGCATCTGTGAGCCTGTCAAATCAACGTTCATCATTGTGTTCAATAGAGGAGTGCAGAATTACAATAGAGATTTCATTTAACAAAAGAAAAGGTTTTCTATGATTTTTTTCTAAATGGCAGGTTTGCAATTGTTCTGCTTTGCATATCCCCATGATAAATGCCCTGTAATATTGTTGTGTTAATGCTGTACATAAGAAATATAAAATTGTGGTGAAATGGCTCCTGCTTTCCAGTCAGTGGATCCCTGAAATAGAAATTCACTGATGGGTGTGCATGGTGCTCGTTGTTGAGTAAAGGTTTGTGGATAGCTACAATCATTGGATGGCATTCTGGGAAGGGGAGAAGGTTGTGGACCATCTAAATAGTAGGGTGTGATTCTAAAACGATTCGTTTTTGAGGCCCCAGCTATTTAAACTCTTGGCTGGTTCTCGTGGATTTGATCAGTCCTCTGGCAGCATTGCTATTCCTGAGTGGGATGTGTCAACTGCCAGGCACTTGCATTATGTCTTTGGTTTGTTAAAAGATTTTTAAAAAATCTGATAACCTTAGCTACTAGATTTAGCAGACGAAAAGCTGGTTTGAGATTTTCCCAGTAGCAAATCTAATAATTCTGATTTCGATATCCCCATAATAAAAACACTGTAATATTGGTATCGGTGCTGAATGTGAGAGCTATTAAAGTATGCTGCAACTGCTCTTGTATTCCAGTCAACTTCATTTAGTTGGCAGATTCCCTTATCATTGACTCGTTTCCCTGTTCATCTTTCTCTCTCAACAGATGACTCTGATTAGTCAATCGCTTGCTTTTCAACTCCACAGAAAATCCCCAATGGCATATTAATAGTTGCATAATTCAGTTACAGTAATATATCCGTTAGTACATCAGGATTTCTGAAGGATATGCATCCCTTTAACTGCATGTTCAAAACCAACCGAGATATAGTGCAGGATAAGGGCTATTATAAGGGCGGCACAGTGGCGCAGTGGTTAGCACCGCAGCCTCACAGCTCCAGGGACCCGGGTTCGATTCCGGGTACTGCCTGTGTGGAGTTTGCAAGTTCTCCCTGTGTCTGCGTGGGTTTTCTCCGGGTGCTCCGGTTTCCTCCCACAAGCCAAAAGACTTGCAGGTTGATAGGTAAATTGGCCATTATAAATTGTCACTAGTATAGGTAGGTGGTAGGCAAATATAGGGACAGGTGGGGATGTTTGGTAGGAATATGGGATTAGTGTAGGATTAGTATAAATGGGTGGTTGATGTTCGGCACAGACTCGGTGGGCCGAAGGGCCTGTTTCAGTGCTGTATCTCTAATCTAATCTAATCTACTGCAGGTCTGTATTAGGAACAAGTCACCACATAGGTGACTTCACATGTTCCATTGTTCATCCTTCAGACTTTATGTTCTCTCCAATTTAGTCTCTTCCTATCTTGTTGCTGAGGTATGACTGCACAAGTGCTGGATATTCCCTGATGCTTTACTCAATTGTCTATCCTTTATTGCGAAGAATTGCACAGAAATTGTAACAAAGAGGCCATTCATTCCAACCACTCCATGTTGGTGCTTATCCTCACTGCAGCAGTTCAGATAGGCTCACCACCACCTTCGGAGGGCAATGAGAAATAATTATAAATACACCCTCGCAATGTTGCCCGTCTCTCCAGAACAAATAATAAAGTTGGTACCTTCATAAGATTAATTGTGAAAAATTGATTCAGGTTCAATATTGTGTAGATGGTCCACAATGGAAACATTCATTTATCAGCTATCTGTTCTGCCTTCATGTGCTTGTATATAGCTTGCCAGTATATATTGTAAATAAGTAAAAGAAAAGTTATTTCAATGTAGTATTGCTAGCTATCCAGTATTTGCCGGCTGAAGTAGGTTTGCAGTAAACTGAGTAGATCAATTGACAAATCTTTTCTTTCCAACTAGATTTATTACAAGGTTAACCACTGAAAATCTGGAATTTGAGCATTTTGGTCCGGATCATCTGGTGATCTTGATGCTCTGTTTATTATTTGTAAATTATTTATGGTTTCCTAACGTGAAATATTATTTTAACATAAGTGCAATAATCACTGCACATTGAATTCATCAACATTATGCTTTGCATCTCAGTGCTCCTGTGATGTTAAAGTCTTTTTTCTTTTATTGATGCTTTCAGTTGGAACAGTAGAAGACAGCATCAAATAGATGTTCTGTTTTTCTCATTTATTCACATCATCTGTTAGTCGTGGCAGATATTTATGCATTCTTTGATCTTATAAGCATTCTTGATGTAAACTTTAATTGGGAGTGAGCTGGTAATTTTTTATGACAGCATGGTTTGTTCATTAAGCCATTTTCTGGATATTTCCTACGGCAATGAATTTAAATCTGACTCTCTCCCCAGGCGTTTATATCTTGTTATAGGTGGCCTATTTCCTAGCAATTCAGATAAAAGTATTGTTCCCCCTCCGTCCCCCCCCCACCCCATCCCTGCCCAAAATAAAATCATCTTTTTCCCCTTCCGTCATCATTGTTCATGTGTGATTGTTTTTTTCTGAGAGCATGCATGTGATGCTGATTTTGCCCTCACTGGATCTCCACACCAGTACTTTCCAGCAGGGTCACTGGATAATGGGGAACCCTAGCTGATTTTTTTTAACCCTCTCCCTAGCTCAGTTATTACCTGGCTGAGATCAGCTATTTCAGCACTAACTAGAGATGAAATCAGGATCATCCCTATATTTGTTAGTACTTCACCAAGTACAAGGGAAGCTGAAGAGGTATTGCTATAGCATCAGTGACGAGATGGCAGCTACCATCATGTCTTATAATGCATTCTTTGTTACCCTTTTACCAATGTCATATTGTTTATGTCACACAGCACATTCACAACAGAACAGTAGAAAAAACAAATCTTATGAGTTGGTTGTCACTGTGTGTCAGTTTGCCTCAGTGGTAGCACCCTTATGTGTCAGCAGATTTAAAAAAAAAATTATTCATGGGGTGTGGATGTTGGTGGCAATCCTAATTGCCCTTGAGAAAATGATGAGCCATTTTATATGAATTGCCAATTCTGTATGGTGCAGACACTCCCACAGTGCTGTTAAGTAGGGAGTTTCAGGATATTGACACAGCGACAATGAAGGAACGGCCATATATTTCTAATTCAGGATGGTGTGTGATTTGGAGGGGAATGTGGAGGTGGTGGTGTTCCTGTGTTTCTGCTGCCCTTGACCTTCTAGGTCTGACTATTCAATTGGATGTAAAAGATTATTTGATACTAATAGAAGATAGCCCTGGGATTTCTACCAGTGCCCTAGCCAGTATTCACCCCTTGATCAATACAACCAGAAACAGATTAGAAGGCCATTTATCTCATTGTTGCTTGAGACCTTGCTGTGTGAAACTTATGGAACAAAACTAATTCATTGGCTGTGAAGCTTTCCTTTCAATGTCCTGAAGATGTGAAATACATCATAATAAATGTAAGTTCCTTGCTTCTCCCTGTATATAAATTAAAATGCTATAGGATGTAAATAACAAGGGTTATGGGGTTCTTCTGATCTTCAGAAATGTCTGATATCACTTTGCAATTTGATTTATTTGTAACTCACCATCAGCCGTTTATTAATGTACACTGAATAAAATGCACCTACTTGTCCTGCAACCTAATGCATGAAAATCAATTGCATCTCCCAAATCTGTGATCTCTACTGCTGAGAAGAACAAAGGCAGCAGGTGCATGGGAACACCATCACCTGCAAGTTCCCCTCCAAGTCACACCATCCTGACTTGGAAATATATCGCTGTTCCTTCATCATCAACTCTGAGTCAAAAATCCTAGGACACTCTACCTAACATCACTGTGGGAGTACCTTCACCACATTGGATCAAGAAAGTGGCTCAGCATCACCTTCTCAAGTGCAATTAAGGATGGGCAATAAATACTGGCTTGCCAGTGGCGTCCACATCCCATGACAAATATGAAAAAAAAATTAGCCCATCAGTTGCAGGTTATTAGTAGATGTATCGATCTCTTGGCTTTACGCTTCTAGTTAGGAGTAGCTTGTTCCCCATTGTGACACATTGTCAGCAGCAATATGTCACAATTAGTTGTCTATCACAACTGATTAGGGGTTGTGCACACATATTAATTGCAGCATATTGCGTCTAATAGGCAATTGCTTCTAACACTATATTGAATGATAAAATTCTTGTTTGTTCCACTGAGAACTTCTGGTTCACCAGGTATTTTATTTTAAGATTTACTGAAAACATAGTCAATCCCCTACAAAGTTTAATTGAAAAAAGTACAATTCAGAAGATAAATTATTCTTTTTCATCCCCTCCTCCCTCCACCCCCACAATTTCCTCCCATCATTTCCTGAAAGGTGCATTCTTCTGCTGGTATACCTTTCCAAAGTGGCCTTTCTGAACAAGTGAGACAGTGAAAGAAAGAACTTGCATTTACATATCACCTTCTATAATTTCAGGACATCCCAAAGTACTTTACATCCATTGAAGTACTTTTGAAATGTAATCACTTATGTAATGTTGAAAATGCTGCAACCAAATTGCACACAGCCAAGTCCTACAAACACCAATGTGATAGTGACCAGATAATCTATTTTAATGATATTGGTTGAGGGATAAATATTGACCAGGACACAGGGGAGAGCTCCCCAGCTGTGTTTTGAAACTGTGCCGTAAGATCTTTTATGTCCATCTGAGAGGGCAGACGGAGCCTCAACTTCATCTGAAAGAGGGCACCTCTGATAATGCAGTACTCCCTCAGTACTGCACTGGAAGTGTCATTCTGGAATTTGTGCTCAAATCTCTGGAGTTGGGAAACAAACCCACAATCTCCTGACTCAGGTACTACTGAACCACAGTTGACGTAAGTGAGGATGAACAGACCATTAACTGTCTTTCCCCCTCCCTTCCCAGTCCAGGACACTGAGTCTAAATGTAGTTCATTGCACACTTTAATTCTTAAAGAGTGTAAACCACAGTATCTATCAATTAAAATGCATCAATGTGTCTCTGTCATAGCGAGCTAGCTGTTGATTTTCACTATAGCAAAATACTGCGGATGCTGGAAATTTGAAATAAAAACAGAAAATGCTGAAAATACTCAGCAGGTCAGGCAGCATCTGTTCTGATGAAAGCTCATGATTTGAAACTCTCTTCTTTCTCCACCTGACATTTCCAGCATTTTCTGTTTTTATGTTAAGGTTTACATTTGCCAGACTGATAAGTTAGCTCACCCAAGTAGTGTTATGTGTTATAGTTCAAACTTTCACCACCACCACCCCACACCGCCCCCCCCCCCCCCCCCCCCCACGTCTTATTGATGTCCATGGCTACACTAACTTTTATATTAGACACAGTTTCTTATGAACCGAAGTCTGTGTATCTAATCACCGATTTATCAGGTAGCCTAGCTGAGGATTATTAACCTTCACTTACAAGCAAATACTTGGGATATGGACCTCATCAGAGGGATCTGGGTGTCCTCGTACATGAATCACAAAAAGTTAGCATGCAGGTATACGAAGTAAATAGGAAGGCAAATGGAACGTTGGCCTTTATTGCAAAGACGATGGATTATAAAAGTAGGGATGACTAGCTACAAGTGTAAAGGCTTTGGTGAGACCACACTTAGAGTACTGTGTACAGTTTTGTCTCCTTAAGGAGGGATATACTGGCAGTTGAGAGAAGGTTCAGTAGGTTGATTCCTGGAATTAAGGGATTGTCTTATGAGGAAAGTTTGAGCAGGTTGAGCCTATACTGATTGGAGTTTAGAAGAATGACAGGTGATCTTATTGAAGAGATCTAATTGAACTGGGGCTGTTCTCCTTGGAGAAGAGAAGGTTAAGAGGCAATTTGATAGAGGTTTTATTTTATTCTTTCATGAGATGTGAGCACCACTGCCAAGGCCAGCATTTGTTGCCCATCTCTAATTGCCCTTGAGGTGGTGGTGGTGAGCCACTTTCATGAACCGCTGCAGTCTATCTGGTGTAGACAGTGCTGTTAGGAAAGGAGTTCCATGTTTTTGACCCAGCGACTGTGAAGGAACGGCGATATAGGTCCAAGTGAGGATGATGTGTGACTTGGACTGGAACTTGCAGATGTTACTGTTCCCATGCACCTGCTGCCCTTGTTACAAATTTCTTCGTCTTCACAAGGACTGTGTGGTGGTCATTCCTACAGATACCAATTGTGTGAATGTTACTTGCCACCTATCAGCCCTAGCTTGAATGTTGGCCAGGTCTTGTTGCATGAGGACATGCACTGCTTCTATCTGAGGATTCGCGAATGGTACTGAATCATCAGCGAACATCCCCAATTCTGACCTTATGATAGAGGGAAGGTCATTGATGAAGCAGCTGAAGATGTTTGGGCAAAGGACACTACACTGAAGAACTCCTGCAGTGATGTCCTGAGGTTTAGATGTTTGGCCTGCAACTACCACAACCATCTTCCTTTGCACTAGGTTATCCAATCCTCTAAATCCCTTGACATCCAGGGTTCCCTGGACTTGTTGGTCCTACTCTTCACCTTTACGGGAATAAGTTGGACCTGAACACTCTCAATTTCCTTTCTGAATGACTCCCACTGGTCTGATGTAGACTTTCCTACAAGTGGCTGCTCCCAGCCCACTTTGGCCAGATCCTGTTTTATCATATTAAAATCTGCCTTCCCCCCCTGTTCAGTACTCTTTTTCCCGGTCCCACGACGTCCTTTTCCATAACTACCTTAAATCTTAGAGTTATGGTCACTATCCCCGAAATGCATTCCCACTGACACTTCTACCAGTTCATTCCCTAATATTAGGTCCAGTACTGCCCTCCTCTTGTAGGACTCTCTACGTGCTGGCTCAAAAAGCTCTCCTGAATGCACTTTAAGAATTCCGCCCCCTTTAAGCCTTTTTCACTAATACTATCCCCTCTAATATTATGGAAGTTGAAACCCCCTACTATTATTAATGTTGAGGACTCCCAGGGCAGCTCCCTCCAGACTGTATACCACTGTGTCGCCACCTCTGATGGGGCTGTCCTGCTGGTGGGACAGGCATACCCAGGGATGGTAATGGCGGTGTCTGGGACATTGGCTCTCAGGTATGACTTGGTGAGTATGACCATGTCAGGCTGTTGCTTGACTAGTCTGTGCGACAGCTCTCCCAGTTTTGACACTAGTCCCCAGATGCTCAGGAGAAGGGCTTTGCAGGAGCGGCAGGGCAGGGTGTGCCATTGTCGTTTCCGGTGGCTAGGTCGATGCTGGGTGGTCTGCCTGGTTTTATTCTTCGACTTTCCAGTAGCGATTTAGTACAACTGAGTGGCTTGCTAGGCCATTTCAGAGGACAATTAAGAGTCAACCACATTGCCGCAGGACTGGAGTCACATGTCGGCCAGACCTGGTAAGGACGGTAGATTTCCTTCCCTAAAAGATATTAGTGAACCAGATGTTCAAAATGGTGAGGGGTCTGGGCAGAGTAGATAGGGAGAAACTGTTACCATTGGCATAAGGGTTGAGAACTAGAGGACAGTGATTTAAGTTGATTGGCAAAAGAAGCAAAGGTGACATGAAGAAAAACCTTTTTACGCAGCATGTGGTTAGGATCTGGAGTGCACTGCCTGAGAGTGTGGTGGAGGCAGATTCAATTGTAGCTTTCAAATGGAAATTGGATAATTATTTGAACAGAAAAAATTGTAGGCCTACTGGGAATGGGCTGGGGAGTAGAAGTAGGTGAGTTGCCTTTCCAGAGAGCCAGCATGGACATGACAGGCTGAATGGACTCCTGTGCTGTAGCCATTCTAGGATTCTTCTACGATTGTATAAAACGTATAAGATTTTGAGGGGGCTTAACCAGTTAGATGCTGAGAGGATGTTTCCCCTCCAGAGGGAATCTAGAACTAGGGGCACAGTTTCAGAATAAGGGGTTTCTCATTTAAGACTGAGATGAGGAATTTCTTCTCTCAGAGCGCCTTTAATCTTTGGTATTCCCTACCCCAGAGAGCAGTGGAGGCTGGGTAATTGAATACGTTCAAGGCTGAGTTAGACAGATTTTTGATCTACAAGGGAGTCGAGGATTATTGGGACAGGCCGGAAAGCGAGTTGAGGCCATGATCAGATCAGCCATGATATTACTGAATGGCAGATCAGGTTCAAGGGGCCGTATGGCCTATTCCTGCTCCTATTTCTTATGTTCTTGTACTTCAGTCCCTTTAAAAAACAATTTGCATTTATATTACGTTTTTCACGATCACCAGACATCTCAAAGCACTTTGCAGCCAATTACATTTGAAGTGTAGTTGCTGTTGTAATGTAGGAAATGCAGCAGCAAATTTGTGCGCCACAGAGTCCCATAAACAGCACTGTGATTATGACCAGACAATCTCCTCTTTTTGTGGTATTGATTGAGGGATAAATATTGGTCAGGATACTGGGACTCCCCTGCTCTTCTTCGAAATAGTACCATGTGATCTTTTATATTCACCCGAGCAGGCAGATGGGGCTTTGGTTTAATGTCTCATCTGAAAGATGGCATCTCTGACAGTGCAGCACTCCCTCAGTACTGTACTGGAGTGTCAGCCTTGAATTTTCTGTAGCAGACTTGAACCCAGACCCTTGTGATTCAGAGGCAAGAGCACTACAGCCTGAGCCATGCCTGACACCGGGTGTAGGCAAGTAGAAAACGTTTGAATGACTTGCTAACACCTGCTGTCTGTGCTGATACCTCAATAATGGGTGTTTGTTTGAGGTACTGGAGAGCATATAGCACAATTAGAGCAATAGTCCATAAGAGAGAAAGGAAAGGGAGAAGAGTCACAATCCCTTTAAGAATTTTGAATACCTAAAGAAACATCACTCTTGTCCTGACAAACATTTACCTGTTAACTAACACCACCAAAATAACCTATCTCATTGTTATTTGTGGGACCTTGCTGTGTGCCCGACTATCCTTGCAAACTACCATCCCATTTCCTATCCAAAGTCCTGAAACGTGTTGTTGCCTGCCAAATCCATGCCCGTCTTTCCCGGAACTCCATGTTTAAATCCCTGCAATCAGATATCCTGCCACAGCACTGAAACGCTCTTATCAAAGTCACATGACATCCTAGGTGACTGTGACAAAAGTAAACTATCCCTCCCTGTCCTTCCCAACCTATCTACAGACTTTGATATGGTTGACCACACCATCCTCCTCCAGCATCTCTCCACTGTTGTCCAGCTGGGTGGGACTGCTCTCGCCTGGTTCCATTCTTAACTGTCTAATCGTAGCCAGAGAATCACTTGCAATTCCTGCTCCCGCACATCAACTCTGGTGTCCCCAAGGATCTATCCTTGGCCCCCTCCTATTTCTCATCTACCTGCTGCCCCTTGGCGACATCATCTGAAAGTACAGCATCAGTTTTTGCATGTAAGCTAACAACACCCAGCTCTATCTCAACACCATCTCTTTCGACTCTTCCACTCTTGCTAAATTATCAGACTGCTTATCGGACATCCAGTTCTGGATGAGCAGAAATTTCTTCCAAGTAACTATTGGGAAGACTAGAGCCATTGTTTTTGGTCCCTGCTGCAAATTCCATTCCCTATCTACTGACACCATTCCTCTCCCTGGCAACTGTCTGAGAGTAAATCAGACTGTTCACCACTTGGTGTCATGCTTGACTCCGAGATGAGCTTCTAATTACATATTCGTGCCATCACTAAGACCGCCTATTTTCACCTCCATAACATCGCCTGACTTTGCCTCTGTCTCAGCTCATGTGCTGCTGAAGACCTCATACATATCTTTGTTCCCTCTAGATTTGACTATTCCATTGCATTCCTGACTGGTCTCCCACACTCTACCCTCCAAAACTTGAGGTCATCTAAAATTTTGCTGCCCTTGTCCTAACTTGCATCAAATGCCATCACCTATCACCCCTGTGCTCTCTGACTTACATTGGCTCCTGGTTAAGCAATGTCTTGATTGTAAAATTCTCAACCATGTTTTCAAATCCCTCCATGGTCTTGCCCCTCCCTATCACAGTAATCTCATCCAGCCCAACAGCCCTCTGAGATATTTGCGCTTGTCTAATTCTGGCCTCTTCAATTTTAATCGCTCCACCAGTGGTGGCTTTAGGTTCGTTTGCCTAGGCGTTAAGGTCTGAAATTCCTTCCTTACACGTCTCCACGTCTATACCTTGCTTTCCTCCTTTAAGGCACTCGTTAAAACCCGCCTCTTTGACCAAGCTTTTGCTCATTTGGTGTAATATCTCCTTATATGGCTCAATGTACTATTTTGTATTATGTTGCTTCTGTGAAGTGCCTTGGGAAGTGTTATTAGGTTAAAGGCGCTATATAAATATAAGTAGTTGTTTGCAAATAAGCTTCCATGTTTGCTTGCAAAATAAGAGTAACTAACCTTCAAAAGTAATTCATTGGGTAAACTTTGCTTTGGGATGTCCTGAGGTTATAAAGACACTGTATAACTAAAAACCGTTGCTTCCTTCCCTCCCGCGTGTAAATTAACTGAGCTACTGTAATCTCTGCTGACTCTAGTGCAGTACTGGAACCATAGAAAAATTTCGACACAAAGTAGGCCATTCAGACCGTCGTGTCTGTGCTGGCTGAAAATACTAGCCGCCCAATCTAATCGCACCTGACAGCACCTGGTCCGTAGCCTTGCAGGTTACAGCACCTGAGGTGCATGTCCAGGTATCTTTTGAAAGAATTGAGGGTTTCTGCTTCCACCACCATTCCTGGCAGTGAATTCCAGACACCCTCTGGGTGAAAATGTTTTTTCCCATGTCCCCTCTAATCCTTCTACCAATCACCTTGAATCTGTTCCCCCTGGTAATTGACCTCTCCGCTAGGGGAAGTAGGTCCTTCCTGTCTACTCTATCTAGGCCCCTCATAATTTTGTACACCTCAATTAAGTCACTCCTCAGCCTCCTCTGTTCTAAGGAAAACAACCCTAGCCTATCCAATCTTTCCTCATAGCTGCAACTTTCGAGCCCTGGCAACATTCTTGTAAATCTCCTCTGTAATCTCTCCAGAGCAATTATGTCCTTTCTGTAATGTGGTGACCAGAACTGTATGCAATACTCCAACTGTGGCCTAACCAGCATTTTATACAGTTCCAGCATTACATCCCTGCTTTTGTATTCTATACCTCAGCCAATAAAGGAAAGCTTTCCAAATGCCTTCTTCAACACCCTATCTACCCGTCCTGCCACCTTCTGGGACTTGTAGACATACGCTCCAAGGTGTCTCACTTCTTCTATCCCTCTCATTATCCTCCTGTTTAATGTGTATTCTAAGGGAATGAACAGAGATGCTGTTTGGATAAATCAAGGTCCCGTCTGCCCCCTCAGCTGGATGTAAAATATCCTGTGGCAGTATTCAAACAGCAAGGGGTACTCCTGGTGACCATTTATCGCTTGACCAATACCAGCAAAAACAAATCAATACTATTTATCTCATTGCTGTTTTTTCTTCTATCTAGATAATCTGTTCTTGGTAGTGATTTTGGTTGAGAGATAAAAGTTGATCAGGACACTGGGAGAACTCCTTTGAATAGTGCAATGGGGTTTTTACAAACAACAGATATGATAGACAAGACTTCGTTAAAATGTTTCATTTGAAAGACAGCTCCTAAACAGTGCAGCACTCGCTCAACTGCAGAAGAGTGTCAGGATTATATGCTCATGTCTTTGGAGTGGGGCTTGAGTCCATGACATTCTGACTCAGGCGAGAATTCTGCCACAGAGCCAAGGTTCACAGAAAAAGAATTATGTAAGCGCCAGTAACTGCAGACTCTTCTATCTAAACCATCACTAACAACTGAGGGGAAATTGAATTAGTCTTGTCTTAACATGTGCAACACTACAAAGATTGAGTAGTATCTTAACAGATGTAACATGAGAAAATGCACCAACACAATTTAACCATTTGCACCACTCTGGGGTAAACAAACACCTTAGTGGGACAAGTACTATATGTGAATGTATCTTGTTGAATCACTGGAGATAGACCAATATTTCAGATGCATTACACTTTCTCAGAAACTTCAAAACATTGGGAGGAACTTCCTTATGTTCTGGTCCTCAGTAGCTATTTTACATTAGCCAATAGTTTATTTTTGTGCAAAACGAAAATCGAACTTGCTACTTTGACCGACATACATAAATTGGCAGCTGCGTATTCTCCCTAACAACAGTGACTATACTTCAAAAGTAGCTCTTTGGCTGTAAATCATTTTGGGGCGACCTGATGTCCTGAGAGGTGCAGTATAAATGCAAGACCCCGCCCGTCCCCCCCCTCTCTCCCCCCTCCCGCCCCCCTCCCTCCACCCCGCCCGTTCCCCCCCCTCCCTCTCCACCCCGCCCGTCCCCCCCTCCCTCTCCACCCCGCCCGTCCCCCCCCTCCCTCTCCACCCCGCCCGTCCCCCCGCTCCCTCTCCACCCCGCCCGTCCCCCCGCTCCCTCTCCACCCCGCGCGCCCGCTCTCTCCCCCCCTCTCTCTCCTTCTCCTCCCCCCCCCCCCCTCCACTCTGTCTTTGTCTGTCTCATGTCTGCCTGCCTGTCCATCTTCCTAGTATCGGCATAAATTATGTGCCCCAGTCTGTGATTTTTGGGATCGAACCCATGATCTTCTCAGTCAGACAAGAGTGATAACACTGTGCCATAGTTCATGCTCTCGAATTCCCTTATTTCATTACTGTTTAGAATCTTGTTCTGTGCAAATTGACTGGTGCGTTTCCTACATTACAATCGTGACTACATTTCAGAAATAATTCACTGACTGTAAAGCACTTTTCGCATATTCTAAGATTGTGAAAGGCATTTCATAAAAAAACTGCAATTGCAAGATAATTTAAAAAAAAACAAAGCTTATTTCTGCTGGAGCTAGTGGAAGTGATGTAAAGTATTCTAAATGTTTTCAGTTCTGGGGCTTGATTGGTGCCATTTGTTCTTTATGTTGCCTTGTGACTGTTTTTCCACTGCTACACACACTGTACTGTGGTTTGGGACTTGAACCCATGATCTTCTCGCTCAGGCAAGAGTGATGCCACTGAGCAACGGTGTCATTGATCTTTCTCGCCTTGTATTTGCCATAGAGAGAAATAGATTGACTGGTTCCAATACCGTGAATCCATTTTCAATCTGAAGTGTTGCGAAACAGTCACCCCTCTCTAGTCTGTATGAATACTTGAGTTGATTTTGAAAGTACATACTTGGAAGAGAAAACTTTTTAGAGATAATGGGGAACAAGTGGCTCCAGTGCCTCTTCGCCATCATCTGGCTGGACGGAGCTGCACTCTGGTTCCATTCTTCCAGTCGCAGTCAGAGAATCATCTGAAATGGCTTCTCTTCCTGTTACCACATCATTCCCTTTGGTGTCCCCCAAAGATCTATCCTTGGCCGCTCTCCTGCTTTTCATCTCATTGCTGCCCCTTGGCGACATAAGTTGTCCACACTGTCAGTTGCCATGTGTACCCTGATGATACCAGCTCCACCTCACCTCCACCTCTCTTGACCGTTGATTTTAAATTGACGGACTGTTTGTCCGACATCCAGTAGTGGATGAGCAGAAATTTCCTCCAACTAAATATTGGGAAGCCTGAAGCCATTGTCTTCTGCCCAAATCACAAACTCCATTCCTTTGCTGCTGACTCCATCCCTGTCCCTGGCAACTTTCTGAGACTGAACCAGACTGTTCGCAATCTTGTTATATTTGACTCAAGATGAGCTTCCTTCCACATATCCACACCATCACTAAGACAGTCTATTTCTACCTCCATAATGTCCCCTGACTCCACCCTGGCCTCAGCTTATCCGATGTTGAAACCATCATCCGTGCCATTATTACTCTAAACTCCGCTATTCCAACGTGCTCCTGGCTGGCCTCCCTAGTTATACCCTCCGCAAACTGAGGTCATTCAAAACTGCTAACTGTGACCTAACTCACACCAAGTGCTGCTCACCCATTTCTCCATGCTTGCTGATTTACATTGTCTCCCAGTTAAGCAACACCTCGATTTTAAAATTCTCATATCCCTGCTTGGTCTCACTCGCTCCTTATCTCTCTAATCTCATCCAGCCCTACACCTCCTGAGATCTCTGTGCTCTGTCAATTCTGGCCTCTTGAGCATTCCTGATTTAAATTTCTCTACCATTGCCTTCAGTTGCGGAGGTCCTAAGCTCTGGAATTCCCTCCCTGAATCTCTCTGCCTCTCCATTTCTCGTTCCTTCTTTAAGATGTTCCTTAAAACCTACCTCTTTGACCAAGCTTTTGGACATCTGCCCTAATATCTCCTTACATGGCTCAGTGTCTAATTTTGTTTGAAAACTCTCCTGTAAAGCACCTTGGGGCATTTTATTACATTGAAGGCACTCTATAAATGCAAGTTGTTGTTGAATTGGGACTAACTGGATTGCTTTTCGAAAAAGCTGGTGCAGACTTGATGGGCCAGATGGCTTCCTTCTCTCTTGTACGTTTCTGTGATTCCAAGCTCTTGGAGCTTGTTTAGTTCCTAATCACCACTATACTGCTCAGGGCAGCTGCTCCTCATGAGAGAAAGTTGTTGCTGGGCTGCTATCACTTGCTTCTTAGTTGAAGAGAGGAATTAATGAAGGCCTTCGAGCAGGCTCACTGCCGGAAGCACTAGACTGACTAGAGCAATGCAGAGCGAAAGGAGGAGGGGAAACCAAACCATTTCTGATCTTCCAAAAAAAAACAATTGTGTATAGCATATAGTTTGCAGTGGATACATTTTTCTTCAATTTGGCGATTAACTGATTTTATATAGTTTTATTTAAGCAGTAGTGTTGGGAATGAGAATGGATCTCTGGCCATGTACTGCGGGTCCTGAAGAATAGCTGACTGTTTCTTTTCTGTTTTTAAACATTGGTATTTAAAAAAAAAGTATGCTATTGTTGTGTTATGGGTCAATTTTTTTCCATTCAGTCATTTAGTGCTTAGAAGGAGGCCATTAGGCCTGTCACGTCCATGCCAGCTCTCCACAGAGCGTTGCAGTCAGTCCCACTCCCACACTTGATCCCCATAGTCCTGCACGTTTATTTCCTTCATGTGCCCATCAAATTTCCTTTTGAAATCATTGTTTGCCTCCAATTCCACCACCCTTGTGGGCAGTGAGTTCCAGGTCGTTACCACTTGCTGCATAAAAAGGTTCTTCCTCACATTCCCCCTGCATCTCTTGCCCAATACCTTCAATCTGTGTCCCCTAGTCCTTGTACCATCAGTTGGTAGGATAAGTTTTTCCTTGTCTAACGTATCTAAGCCTGTCATAATCTTGTACATCTCTATCAAATCTCCCTTCAATCTCCTTTGCTCCAGGGAGAACAATCCCAGCTTTTCCAACCTAACCTTGTTCCATCCCTGGAACCATTCTGGTAAATCTCCTCCGCATCCTCACATCCTTCCCAAAGTGTAGTGATCAGAACTGGATGCAAAACTCTAGTTGTGGCCTAACTAGAGCTTCATAAATGTTCAGCACAATTTCCCTGATTTTGTACTGTATGCCTCTTTTTATGAACACACTGGCTTGTGCCGGGGTACAGATTTGGTACCTCACAAATACCGTTCTTCCCATTCGAACCTAGACATTACATGTTGGAGAGACTATTCTACCATGAAAGGCATCCCAATCTTATCCTGATCCAACATCCATACACGTCCACTTTCTAGCAGTGGTCACCAGATAGTGCGCAGGAGCCTTGGTTGATTTCTTTCTCCCTTTATAACCCAGAAACCAATTGAAGTATTGTAACTGTTGTCCTGACTGAGACCTAATTAGGTGCAGAGAGAAGATCCGTATAACTCAGTATTGCACCATAAAATCCATTAGATTACGGGGAAAGCACTCTTTTCTTTGAATACTGAGAAAGGTCACTGTGCCTCTATGGGTTTTCAGCCCATTAATTAGGCTTTATTTTAGAATACTTGCATTTAAATGGTGCATTATTTATCTTATTGCAATGCCTTAATGTGCTTCACTTAATGAATCGCCAAGCGAACATAGGAAAAAACCCGCTGGTTCATCCAGTCTGTCCCACACAACTGCGAAGCCTTGCGTATCACATTATATGCATTTCCCCACCCCACGTGAAACTATGCACTCCCATGGGAGCAGCAAAAACAAAATAAAAACCTACGTAAATTAGGGATGCCCAGTCTCTTTATGCCTCCATCCCCCACCAGGATGTCCTGCAGACCCTTCACTTCTTCCTTGACCAGAGGCCTAATCAGTCCCCATCCACTACCAACCTCCTCTCCCTGGCTGAACCTGTATTCACATTGAACAACTTCTGCTTCAGCTCCACTCACTTCCTCCAAATAAAAAGTTGGAACTTGTCCTGGCTATGCTTGCCTTTTTGTCAGTTGCATGGAACATTCATTGTTCCGGTTCTACTCAGGTCCTGTCCCTCACCTCTTTTTCCAGTACATTGATGTATGTTTTAGGGTTACTTCCTGCTCTCATCCCGAAAAGGAAAATTTCATCAATTTTGCTTCCAATTTCCAACCCTCTGTCACCTTCGCATCGTCCACCTCTCACCCTTCCCTTTCCTTCCTCAACTTCTCTATCTGCATTTTTGCAGATATGCTGTCAACCGACATCTACCAAAAGCCCACTGACTCTTATAGCTACCTGATTACACTTCCTCCCTGCCCCTACCCTACTTCGTGTAAGGTCTCCATTCCATTCTCTCAGTTTCTCCATCCCTGGCACATCTCTTCTGACAATGACATCTTCTATTCCAGTGTTTCAATATGTGCTCCTTTATTTACAACGAGGATTCTTCTCCACCATGGCTGACAGAGCCCTGGACCTCACCTTCCACCCACCAACCTCCGCCATTTCTATCAACTCCAGCACGATGTCAACACCATATACATCTTCCCGTCGCCTTTCAGCATTTGAAAAGGACTGTTCTCCACAATATCTGGTCCAGTCCTCAATTGCCCCCAATACACCCTCCCCAAACTTCCCATGCAAATGCAGGAGATGCAACACCTGCCCTTTCACCTTCTCCCTTCCCACTGTCCAGGGCCCCAAACAATCATTCTAGGTGAAACAGTGATGTAGCTGTACTTTCAGTTTCGTATACTGTATTTACTGCTCACAATGCAGACTCCTTTATGGTGGGAAGACCAAATGCAGATTGGGTGATCACTTTGCAAAGCACCTCTGTTCAGTCTGCAAGCATGACCATGAGCTTCCAGTCACCTGTCATTTTAATTCTCCCTTCCACTCCCACTCTGACCTCTCTGTACGCAACCTCCTACACTGTTCCAATGAAGCTCAGTGGAAGCTCGAGGAACAGAACCTCATCTTTCCAGACTCAACATTGTGGAATTTCTTGGGCAATTCGTAGAATCTCCCTACGATACTTAGGGGAAACTACAATTTGGTGAACTACTGTCCACTCCTCCTCTGTGGGTCTCTGTAAGCGTCACCACTTTCTCATTAGGATTTCATTTTTAACATAGTAACACTCAAGCAGTTTCTCTGCCTCTGCCTCAGAATAGACTGTCAGTGCTATCCTTTTTAAATCACGGTCTGCTTGCTGGGCTTCAATCAAGGAGGGTCTGCTGCATTCTTTCCCTAAATCTTCAAAAAATGTTTCAGCCAGCCAGGCCTCTGAATCATCTGACTGAATTACTGGTTCAGCTCTTTCTGAGCGAGCTTGCTTGGCCATGGACCAGGTTACTACACAGGCAGGAAAGGTTCCAGGGGCTTCCTGCTGTATTTGTTCTGTCTCCCTGGCCTCATTTAGCTGGTCTAAGATCACTGGGGCTGCTATCACCTTACCCCCAACCAAATCATTGCTGAGTAGCAAGTCTATTCCGGCCACAGGTATACAAGGGGTAATCACTGCAGTAACCGGTTCAGAAACTAGGTTGCACTGCAAGTGGGCCCAATACAGGGGTACAGGCATGTATCCTCTCCCAATCCCTTTCACCAGAACCTTCGCTTTAGGTGAGCTCTCTGGCGGGAAGGTCATTCCTTTACCCAGCATGAGGGATTGAGTGGCCTGTGTGTCTCGAAGTAGGACAATGGGTTTGCTTGTCTTTCCCTTTAAAACAAAATCCTGATAGTCTTCAGGAATTTTCTCTAATTCTGCTGCAACTGCAGTGGCATTTTTTGTGGGGTTCCTTACAACTGTTAGGGCCACAGGCGGGTCTGCCTTGCTACCTGCTTGGGCACCCTTTTCTTGGCTAGTCTGGTGCACTCCTACTAGGTTAACTGGCTTTCCCTTTCCAACAGTCAGCTTTCAATTGCCCTGTTTTACTGCATTCGGAACACATAGGTCTGTGGAAAATATTCCTTCCCGTTGCATTTTCTTTCCTTATTGGTGGAAGGCTTCTTGCATGCTCACCTTTTGTTTCCCTGTCACGAATACTTCATTTCTTATCACTTTCCCGCTTTCTCTCCTTTCAGAATCTCTGGAAATTATTATTATGGAAGGATTTCCCCTGTGAAGATGGTTTATGAGTAAGCTTATAGTCGTCTGCCATGATGGCGGCTTCTCTCACCCTTGTAATTCTTCGCTCTTCAATATGGGTTCTTATGTTAATTGGGATGCTATTTTTAAATTCTTCTAATGGAATCATAGGAGGTAGGAGCAGGAGTAGGCCATACGACCTGTCGAGCCTGCTCTGCCATTCAACAGATCATGGCTGATCATCTGCCTCTACGCCATCTTCCCCACTATCCCCGTATCCCTTGATTTCATTAGTATCAAGAAATCTGTTGGTTTCTGTCTTGAACATGTTCAATGATTGAACTTCCACAGCTCTCTGGGGTAGAGAATTCCACAGATTCACCACCCTCTGAGTAAAGAAATTCCTCTTCATCTCAGTCTTAATTGGCCTGCCCCTTATCCTGAGACTGTGTTCCCTGGTTCTAGACTCACCAGCCAGACAAAACATCCTATCCACAACTAACCTGTGTCAAGAAAACCTGCTGTGCCAAATGAGGATTTTTAATTCATCAGTTGGAAACTTGCATTAAACTTAAAGAAGGAAAGCTGGAATATTACAGACAACTTTATTATAAAGACTTTTCTGCAGTTAAAAAAAAAATGGCTGCGATTTGCATTTGAAAACCTTGCACATTCCAAGGTATCAAAAGTGGAGCCACTTGTCTGATTAGCATGCACCCAAAACAATGGCTTGCCCTATTGATTGAGCTGCCTGAGATTGCTTTCATTAGCAAGACATTCAAAACCATACTGGCATATTATGATTGAAAGGGTCAATCCCTCCACAGGAAAACATTGGCACCATGAAGCTTGAGAGACAGAAATTCCTAAACTTGAATCTCATTAGAAGGTACCAGAGAATATACAGATAATCATGTGACCATCTGTCCATCCCTGTGAAAGCGGGGAGTTTCCCTTGGACAAGCCAGAATATCTATCTCTCTCACACGCGCACTCTCTCACACACGCGCACTCTCTCACACACGCGCACTCTCTTTATTCTGGCACTTTTGAAGGCCTGGTGGGCTGTGCAAAGCCTGGCTGCCGCTGCTATATCCAAGACAGACACCGAGAAGGAAGCCCTCTGCTCAAGTGACCAAGGATAACTACCAACACAGAACATCAGGACCATAAATTCAACCAGAAGACCACCAGTCATCATAAACTGTGTATTTTTATTTGTTCTGGACTCTATTCCAACACAAATCTGTTCTTCATCACTCTGTAATCTGCATGTGTAATTTTCGTGTGTGTGTGAGAAAGTGTAGCGTAATTTTATTTAGATCTGGTTTAGACTTTTAAGTATCATAAACTCACCCCCTTCTTGTTTAAGCTCCAGAAAACCTGTCTGGTTCTTTTATGATCACCACAAAGGTAAAAGGTAAATCCTTCACTGAAGTGGAAGCACATCCACTGTTTAAAAAAGGGGAAAATCCTGATGCGATCAAATAAGAGGAAGGGCAAGAGGAGAGCCTTGTGACCCCTCCTCACCTGATCGTAACACCTGTCACGCCCTGTAAGAATTTTGTAAGTGTCAGTGAGATCACCTCTCATTTTTGGAAACTCTAGAGAATACAGACCCAGTTTCCACAATCTCTCCTCATAAGACAATCCCGCCAGCCCAGGGATTAGTCTGGTGAACCTCCATTGCACTCCCTCTATGGCAAGTATATCCTTCCTTAGATAAGGAGATCACAACTGTACACAATAGTCCAGGTGTGGTCCCATCAAGGCTTTATACAATTGCAGCAAGATATCTTTACTCCTGTACTCAAATCCCCTTGCAATGAAGGCCAACATGCTATTTGTCTTCCTAATTGCTTGCTGCACCTGCATACTAACTTTTAGTAACTCATGAACAAGGACACCCAGGTCCCTTTGGACATCAACACTTCCCAACCTCACACCATTTAAGAAATACTCTGTCTTTCTGTTTTTCTACCAAAGGGAATCACTTCACATTTATTCACGTTATATTCCATCTGCCATGTCCTTGCCCATTCACTTAGCCTGTCCAAATCCCCTTGAAGCCTCCTTGCATCCTCCTCACAACTTACATTCCTACCTAGTTTTCTGTCAAAGAACAAAGAACAGTACAGCACAGGAACAGGCCATTCGGCCCCCCAAGCCTGCGCTGATCTTGATGCCTGTCTAAACTAAAACCTTCTGCACTTCTGGGGACCGTATCCCTCTATTCCCATCCTATTCATGTATTTGTCAAGATGCCTCTTAAACGTCGCTATCATACCTGCTTCCACCACCTCCCCCGGCAGCAAGTTCCAGGCACTCACCACCCCCTATGTAAAGAACTTGCCTCGCACATCCCCTCTAAACTTTGCCCCTCGCATCTGTCATCAGCAAATTTGGAAATATTGCAATTGGTCCCCATATCCAAATCATTTATATAGATTGTGAACAGCTGTGGCCCAAGCACTGATCCTTGCGGTACCCCACTAGTAACAGCCTGCCATCCTAAGAATGAACTGTTTATTCCTACTCTCTGCTTTCTCTCTGTTAACCAATTCTCAATCCATTGCAGTATATTACCCCCTATCCCATGTGCTCTAATTTTGTTTACTAACCTGTGTGGGACCTTATCAAAAGCCTTCTGAAAATCCAAATTCACCACATCCTTTATTTATGCTACAAGTAACATCCTCAAAAAAACTCCAACAGGTTTGTCAAACATGATTTCCCTTTCACAAATCCCTGTTGACTCTGCTGAATTATATCATTTTCCAAGTGTCCAGTTAAGTCATCCTTTATAATAGATTCTAACATTTTCCCTACTACTGATGTCAAAGTGAACTGGTCTGTAGTTCTCCATTTTCTCTCTTGCTCCCTTCTTAAATAGTGGGGTTATATTTACCTCTCAGATTTTCATATGAGAAGTCTAGCTTTAGAGATCGTATCCAGTGATCGAAAGCCATATGTTTAATTCTTTAAAATTCAATAAAAGTCTGGGCAGACCTTTTTTCTGCCGATACACTTTGGGTATCAACTCATATGCATTTAAAATTGCCATTTTAGTTTGTTCGTAATCAGAAAAACTCTCTGACAACAGAGAAAAAGCTTCGTGAGCCCTACATACTAATTCACCTTGCAGGAGGATAGTCTAATGTTCCTTCGTCCATTTTAGTTTATTCGCTATTTTCCCAAAGGAGATGAAGTAAGGATAAATCTCCTCTTTGTTATATTTTGGCACTAGTCTTGAGTGTCTTATAATGTCACAGATTTGCTCCGAAGTGGGGATACTATTTGAATTGCTGGCGGCATTCTCACTTTCGCTTGCAGCCTTTCTAACGCAACCTTTTTTGCTGCTTCCTCTCTTTTCCTCTGCAGTTGTATTTCCTCCCTTTTCAACTGGAACTCTCTTTCCCTTTAAAGCTGAAACAGTCTCTCCTATTTTTCCTTCTGAAATTGCAATCTTTCTTTCAACTGAACTTGCATCTCTCTTTCCTTCTGAACTCTAGCTAGGGCTACCTTTTCAGACTCCGATTCCAGGCTTGCTGCTTCTGATTCAGGGGTACAATTAAAATAGTTAGCTAGACTTTTCACTATTTCAGGTTTCTATGCCTTTTGCTTGAAAGTGACTCCTATCTTGGCAGCTAGGATTTTAAAATCTTCAATATTTAATTGATTTAATTTGTCATGGGATATGGCTCACTGCTGTCAAACCCCTTAGTATTAAATGTGGCCGTGTCTTTTGTTTCTAGCACCGTAAAGAAGAGTACAAAAATACCAGTTCATTTAATTTTCCACAGTTTTAGAAGTCAATTTTCCTCCCATTTCCAAATCTCTTATTTAATCTGATGTTTCAAAAATCCCAGATGATCCCCCAATTTGTTATGGACAGGTGGAAAATGGCATGGCTGGTTTCTATTGGTCACCTCCCTACTGACCACAGATAGTGTTTATGTTTAAATTAGTGTTTCAGCCCCTGTGTTTTGTTGGCCAAATGAACAGGCAGTGACAGGTTGTCTCATAAGATTAAACAGCAGATTAAATATTTATTGAACACTAATCACCCAAAATGTTTGCAACACCACCATACATTCACTCTCTCATGCACTCTCAGGAAAAGATAGGTAGAAGGTAAAGTGTAAGAGGTGTTAAGAGTTGAAGGTGTAAAAGTGTGCTGTTTTCAGGAAAAACCTGTGGGATCCTCTTGGAAGGTAAGTTTGAAAGTTGCAGGGCTATTTGCTGCTCGCCTTGCCCTTGCTGGGTTGCTGAAGGCTTCTGGCAGTCAACACTGCAGTTTGAAGACGGTACTGGTATTTCTTAGTTCAATTTTCACAGGTGGAAGAGTTGTTTAAAGGCCCTCTTCTGCTGCAGTTTTTTTTCCCAAAAATATACTTTTTTAATAAAAATCTTGTCAAAAAAAAATTATAAAAAGTTCAAAACCGCTCCAAGTTGACATTCCGGAAAGTGCAAAGGAAATCTTTTTTCTTCAATTCAAAATGTGAGTTGCCTCACAACCCTTCCATTCCATTTTACATGCAATGTACATTTGCATTACACAGCAAAACCATATTTTGGTGCACACAGGTTCCAGTCCCCCGTTCACTATGGTGGGTGGACCTTACACAATGGCCTTTCCCCATTGAGCCTTTGTGGCACCTGCCCCAGGCTTTAGTGTATCCCTCAGCACGTAGTCCTGGACCTTGGAATGTGCCAGTCTGCAACACTCGGTCATGGACAACTCTTTGCACTGGAAGACCAGCAAGTTTCGGGCAGACCAAAGAGGTCATCCAGCAGTAGTTGATGTTTATCTCTGTATACGTCCCTGGGAACAGACCGTGGAGCACAGACTCCTGTGTTACGGAGCTGCTCAGGATGAACCTTGATTAAAAATGACTGCATCTCTTGCCACACCTGCTTTGCAAAGGCACATTCCAGAAGGAGGTGGGCAACAGTCTCTTCCCCACCACAGCCACCTCGAAGGCAGTGTGTGGATGCAGTGAAATTCTGAGCATGCAGGAAGGATCTGACGGGGAGGGCCCTTCTCACCATCAGCCAAGCTACGTCTTGGTGCTTGTTTGAAAGTTCTGGTGATGAGGCATTCTGCTAAATGACTTTGGCAGTCTGCTCGGGAAACCATCCGACAGGATCTACCATCTCCTTTCCCATACGGCCTTGAGGACATTCCATGAGACCACTGCCTGCTGGATTGGTGGTCAAAGGTGTTTTTCTGCACAGGCTTTTCCACGAAAGATAGGTGGTACGACACGGTCCAATTGGATGGAGTGTTCTGCAGCAATGTGGCCAGACCCATCCTTCGCAACACCGGGGACAGATAGAACCTCATCGCGTAGTGATACTTGGTGTTTGCGTACTGGGGTTCTATGCACAGCTTGATTCAGCTGCACACAAAGGTGGCCGTCAGGATGAGGGAGATGTTGGGTACGTTTTTTCCCCCCTTTATCTAGAGGTTTGAACATCGTGTCCCTCCGGACATGGTCCATTTTGGATCTCCAGATAAAACTGAAAATGGCTCGGGTGACCGCCACAGTGCAGAACTGGGGTATGGGCCAGACCTGAACCATGTACAGCAACAACTTGAGAGCCTCGCACCTGATGACCAGGTTCTTAGTCGCAATAGAGAGAGAACGCTGCTCCCACATGCTCAGTTTATGGTGTACCATGGCTACTCGCTCCTTCCAGGTTTTGATGCATGCCCCAGCCCTTCTGAACCATATTCCCAGGACCTTCAGGTAGTCTGACCTGATGGTGAAGGGAACAAAGGATCGCTTAGCCCAGTTCCCAAAGAACATGGCCTTGCTCTTGCCGCAATTTACTTTGGCTCATGAGGCCAGTTTGAACTGGTTGCAGATGATCATCAGCCTGCGGATGGATAGCGGATCCAAGCAGAAGACAGCGACGTCGTCCATGTACAGGGAGGCTTTTTGACCTGAGTGCCTCCGCTGCCTGGGATTGTTACCCTTCTTATGCCCGCATCCTTCCTAATGGACTCAGCAAATGGTTCGATACGGCAAACAAACAAGACATGGCAGGGAGGACAGCCCAGTCTGATTCCAGATTTGATCAGGAAACCTTCCAATTACCACCCATTGATTGAGACTGTGCTACTGATGTTTGTGTAGAGCAGTTGGATCCAATTGTGGAATCCCTTCCCAAACCCCATTTTAGAGAGCACATCCATCATGTAGGTGTGCGATATCCTATCAAAAGCCTTCTCCTGGTCCAAGCTGATGAGGCAGGCGTCCACCCTCCTGTCCCGTACATAGGCGATCGTATCCCTGAGCAGTGCGAGGCTATCAGAGATCTTCCTGCCGGGTGCAGTACAGGTCTTATCAGGGTGAACTCCAGAGCAGACTTGACCCAACTGGCAATGACTTTGGACAGAATCTTGTAGTCTGCATTAAGCAGTGAGATGGGCTGCCAGTTTCCACCCTCTCCCCCTTCCGCTTGTAAATGAGAGTGATGGTGCCTTTCCCCATGGATTCTGACATGCTGCCGGCCAGAAGCATGCTCTTGTAAACTTCCAGCAGGTCTGGGCCGATCCTGTCCCATAGAGTCGAATACAACTCATCCAGTAAGCCATCGCTTCCGGGGTTTTACTCATTTCGAAGGACCTGACGACCTTTGTTAGCTCATCCAGAGTTAGTGGTTTCTCCAGACTCTCCCGCGTACTGTCATCTAAGATCACCGTGATAGATGGCAGGAAGGTCTGGGAGGCCGTGCTGATCGTAGACTTCATGTCATACAACCGGGCATAGTAGAAGGATTTGCTAATCCTTAGTATGTTAGACTGCAATGACATTACCAAGCTGTCCTCTTCCTTCAGGCTCCTGATCACAGAGCGCTCTCTGTGTACCTTTTGGAAGAAGAAACGCGAGCATGTGTCATCCTACTCAACAGAGAGGACTCTGGACCAGAAGATGATCTTGGAGGCTTCATGACCAAGAGCGCGGCCTGCTGGCTCTTCACCTCTTGGAGATCCTCCTTGACCTCGAGCCCCATCGACTGCAGCCAGAGCAGATTCTGCATTCTTTTCTAGAGTCGGGGCATCTCACTCTGCCTCTCTCACTTTTGAACACCTTTGAGCATAAAGAACCTCTTGATGTTTGCCTTGATCGCTTCCCACCAGTGCACTGGAGACTCAAAGAGGGGTTTCACAGTTCTGCAACCTTTGTAATTCCTTTTGAGTTCCTCAATGTTCTCTGGGGTCAGCAGTTTTACATTCAGCTTCCATGTCCCCCTGCCAACCCGCTGGTCGTCCTGTAAGTGATAGTCGGCCAGTAGTTGGCACTGGTCAGAAAAGAACGGTGGATCTGACCGTGAATGCACAGGACACAAACAGGAAGTCATTCCTGGAACGGGCAGACCTGTCCGATCTTGACCAGGTGTATCTACGCTGCGCTCCGTCTGCAGGGTTGATGAAGACGTCATGCAGCTTGGCATCTTTTTTATTGTTTCCATTAGGAATCTGGACATAGCGTCCAGTTTGCTGTCGTCACTGCCGGATCGTCCAGCTGCATCGATGATGCAGTTGAAGTCACCGCCTAGAATGACCGTCCTGGACGTTGCCAGCAGCAGTGGGAGCTGCTGGAGGACGGTCAGCTCCTCGCTGTATTAGACTGGGGCGTACACGTTGATTAACCGGAATGGAGCATTTGTTGTAGATTATGTCTGCTACAAGGAGGGACCGCCCACCACCTCCTTAACTTCAGAGATGGTGAAGTTGCCTTCCCGCAGAAGAATACCCAGGCCCGAGGAACGGTAATCATCACCCCCTGACCACATCGATGGCCTGTGGGACCACCATCGTGACCATTGCCTGTAAGTGCTGAGGTGCAGTATCCCACCCTCCTGCAGAAACAGTAGGTCGGCTTTGATCTTGGCAAGGGTAACCCAAGGTCAAATCACATCGCATAGTGTATTTAACGTTATGCACGTTAATAGAAGCAACCTTTACACCCATTTAAAACGAGATTTTTCTTACCACACCAGGAGTCCTTACTAGTCCCAGTCCTTGAGTATTTTCCTGCGTACCCATAGTGTGCACAAGCTGTTACACATGCTTTGGGCTCAGAAACCCCTTCTGGTCACTCACGGGGGCTTTGTTCTGTTAGGGTGACATCAGGGGGGTGTTGTAGGCAGCAAGGCTTGGACTGTCCTGTCCTGGTGGTGTCTTTCCCCTCTGTTCCTCCTAGAGTACGTTTCTGCTCCAAGCTTCCTGGAGCTGGAGTGTGCTGGACGCTTCACTGCTCTCTGTCTCCTGGAGCTGGGGTGCGCTGGGCATCTCGCTGGGTTCAGCGCTTAGGGTCGGGGTGCCCTGGGCCCATCGCTGCTTCCAGTCCCATGGAGCAGGGGGGGCTTTCTCTTCCAGCTCCTTTGTGTTCTGTCGCTTCTTTTGCAGGTGCCTGCTTTCCAGCCCTTTCCTGTCCGTTGAGAAGCAGCTTCTGTAGTCCGCCTCAGGCAGTAGCCTCCTCTTGCCACTAGTTTGGGTGGTGGCCTGTTCTTTTCTATGGGGCTTCTGCTTTGTGGTTTTCCTTTTGACCACTTGACTCTCGTTCGATTGTCCCACTGCTGCCTCTTCTTCCATGGATTCTGTGTGCTGAGGAGTCATTTCCGGGCACGGGGTAGGTGTTGGGTTGCAGCTGTCTCCCCTTTCCTCTCCTTCTCAGATGGATTTTCCTCGCAGCAGGGAGGGTTGCTGATCTCCTTTGCAGCATGAGGCACGTTCACTGTTCCTTTGTCCAGCCTTTCCTTGGACCTTGCTGCCTGTGCGTAACTGAAGCAGCATTTGGGGCAGGCCTCGTAGAGGTGGCCTGCCCCACCACACCGGTTGCAGCACCTACTCTGCTTACAGTCCCTTGGTCTGCTCGCATTCCTGCTTGCAGTTCTTGCAGGCGACTGTGCTGCAGTTGGCCGCCACATGACCAGACTTGCCACAGGTCCGACAAAGTCTGGGCTGCCCCGCGTAGATGAAGAAGCCCCGGCTTCCCCTGATAATGAAGCTGGAGGGAGGATGGATGATGGCTCCATTGGTGTCGACCTTCAAGGTGACCTTGACCTGCCACTTGCTGGTCCAAATCCCAAAGGGATCCTTGACCTCGGTGCTGCTGCCAGCCACCTCGACGTACCTGGTGAAGAAGGTGAGCACATCGACGACAGGAACATGGGGGTTGTAGAGGCGAAGTATCACCAGCCGGTTGCATTGCGATGGCAGCGTGAAGAGCGGCTCCGCCGTGAGGATCGACAGTGGTGCCTGGTTTCCCTTCTCGAACACCTTCAGGAACTTGATGCATCCTGCCACATTCTTGAATGTCATGTCGAAATATCCACTACTGGGGAAGTCCTGCAGGCAGAAGATGTCCGCAGCTAGGAATGCACAGCATTCGATCAGGATTTTCTTAATGAAGAAAGCGCGATCGATGGGTACACCTTCGCTATCTTTCACTGCCACCCTAACAGTGTTATGCACCCCCTGGCTTGGAGGTCTGGTGTTGGTTGCAGCCATTTTTTGCTTGAATCTTTCCTGGGACAGGTACTAAAACCCCAACCAAGAGGAAAACAACAACCTAGATCTCCAATCCCAAAGGGCAAAATGCCATAAAAACAACGCTGAAACCCCCCAAAAAACCCAGAGAAAAACAACAAAAACAGCACCTGCAGGATCAAAAGCTACTGATCATGGTCTGTCCCCTGCCAGGTAAGCACTTGATCTTAGCCAAAAGGCCGAGAAGTTGGTTGCTAACTCATCTTAGCAGGGTTCAACTGACTTAGTTGGAATTGTTCTCTCTCAGCCTTAAGCTGGGATTCAGGATGGCTTTTGATCTCTTTGTGGCTGGAGGTATCAGCCTGATGATCTTGATGTTCTTGTGACTCTTTTTGTTCTCTAAAAAGTTTACCTTTGAAGGTAAATTCCTAAAGTGTAGATCGCCCATGTGACTTTAGGCTGCTCAGAGGCTATGCAGTGGCTTCAGATCTCAGCCCATTTTGATAGTTGAGAGATGTTCACACTTTATTGTAGTGATTGTAGCTGGAGACAGAGTGTCTGCCAGTGCCTTAGTTTTCGCTCACTTTGTGGATATCTCACATTCATGTATGATCTGTTTAATTTCAATGCAGACAGGGTTAACGAGTTTCAGTTCTAGCAGACAAGTATGTGTATTTCAGTGCAGGGGAAAGTGTGTGTCTGTCCTCCATCTTGTTGAAGGCAAGTGTACCAGTCTTTTTAAATAGTTCTTTTTTAATAACTTTGGTTTCTTTTTGTATTTTCATCACTGCACTTCCCATGAGCGTGACAACTGGCTTCAATTGTACCCATTAAAAGGAAAAGAAAGAAAGACTTGCATTTATACAGCATCTTTCACAATCTCAGGACATCCCAAAGCACGTTACTGCCAATAAAGTACTTTTTGGAGTGTAGTTACTGTTATAATGTAGTAAATATATGGTAGTCAATGTGTGCACAGCAAGGTACGAAACATCATTGTGATGATGATCAGATAATCTGTTTTTAATTATGTTGGTTGAGGGATAAATATAGGCAAGGACACTGGGCAAACTCCCCTGCTCTGCTTCAGAATAGTGCGATAGGATCTTTTACGTCCATCTGAGAAGGCAATGTGTACACGACTACCTATATAGGTTGTTGCTATTGTGAAACTTTGAAACTGATCAGCACAGTAAATCAGAAAATGATTCAATTCCATATATAAAAAAAACTCTTCCAATTAAGTTTATCAATCTGTCCTGTTAACCTGACTTTCCTCTCTCCACAGATACTGCCTGATCTGCTGAGTGTTTCCTGTTTTTATTTCTGACTTCAGCATCCACAGTATTTTGTGGCTTGTTCCAGTTTATTGTAAATTAGTTTTTGCTGTTTCTCTGTTCAGTATGCTCACGTTATATTTGAAGTAATGGAGCAGCACAGAAATGATGGATGGCTCACAGTTGGTTGTTGTTGATTAATGCTCGATATATGGTTAAGTAGTTCCAGTCTGTCTCCTCACTGAATGCAGAACATTCAGAATTATTTAGCATATTGTTATAAATACATAATACTTAATACTAGAACACCAAACTGTTATGCTGTAAACAAATAAGACAACGTTCTTTGGTTCTCATTTCAGCTGAAAATACTTGCTGTGACATTTGACGACTATGCTTTATTTTTATGTATGCTTTGATCAAGTATAGACCATGACTTGCAGGGTCAAAAAACAAATTACTGCAAATACCAGAAATCAGAAACAGTTGGAAACACTCAGCAGCTCAGACAGCATTTATGAAGAGAACAGAAGTCAACCTTTCAGTTGTAGACCCACCCTCAGAACTGGAAGATAATACAAACAAAATTGAAAAACGAACAAAACAAGTAAAAGGGGGAAAGGAAAAGAATTAGCCAAGCGCAAACACAACACACCTGTGAAAAGAAATAGAATGACTGGTGGAGAGCAGGAGGATCTGGTGGCCAGAAAGGCTTTTGGAAGAAAAAAGCAAAGGTGCAGACTACCCTCCCAGCAGTGTTCTGACTGAGATGGGGGTTGGGGTAAGTGCCAGCCCACTCCTTGCACCCATCTCCAGAAATGCTACCACACCGATCCTATATGGCCAGCATTTCCTGTCAAAGAGAAAATGTGAGATATAGCCAGATCTGAGTTGTTAAAGTTAATATTAAGACCATAGGGTTTCAAAGTGCCTAGTAGAAAGATGAGGTGCTGTTCCTGCAGATTTGGAACAAAGTAAAAGACCAAAGATAGAGATGTGAGAGTGGAATTGAGAAGAGGGAATTGAAATAGAAAGTGACAGGGACCTCGGGGTCACACTTATGGAAAGAATGGAAGTGTCACTATTATGGGAACTCTTCAGTTTATGCAGCTTTTGTTTGTTCTCCAAGTGTAGTAAAACTGCAGTTATTGCCTGTTTCTTGTTATGAGAAGCTGGTGATGAGCCAGCACTTGCACAATAGTGTTAGTTTGGGACTTCCTGGATTTTGATCCAGGGACAGTAAAGGAATGGCAGCCAAAATGCCGTGGGACTTGGAATGGAGCATAGAGGTGATGGAATTCCCATGCTTTGCTACTCTCGTCTATTTCAGAGATTAAGGCTGGAAGGTGATTTTGAAGCAAAGCTGGTGAGTTACTGCAAAGTACACACTGCAGCCAGTGGTGAAAGGAATGCATGTTGAATCTGGTGGCACTGGTGGGGATTACTGAACTTCTGTGTCCTGGATCATATCAAGCTTCTTGAGTGTTGCATGTGCACTCACAGGAACATAGGAGTGTAGGAGTAGGCCATTCAGCCCATCGAGTCTGCCCCGCCATTCAATACGATCATGGCTGATAATGCACTTCAATGCCTTTTTCCCATACTATCCTCATTTGTATTTGTATTTAGAAATCTGTCAATCTCTGCTTTAAACAGACTCAATGACTGAGCTTCCATAGCCCTTTGGGGTAGAGAATTCCAAAGATTCACAATCCTCCGAGTAAAGAAATTTCTCCTCATCTCTGTCCTAAGTGGCTTTCCCCTTATTTTGAAATTGTGTCCCCTGGTTCTAGGCTCCCCAACTAGGGGAAACATCTTAGCTGCATCTACCCTGTCTATTCCTTTCAGTATTTTGTAGGTTTCAATGAGATCACCTCTCATTCTTGGAAACTCTAGAGAATACAGGCCCAGTTCCCCTATCTCTCTTCATAGGACAGTCCCGCCATCCCGGGAAGAAGTCTGGTGAACCTTTGTTGCACTCCCTCTATGGCAATAATATCCTTCCTAAGGTCAGGGGACAAAACTCGAACTAAAGTTCTACACAATTGAAGCAAATCTTCGCTACTCCTGTACTCAAATCCTCGCAATAAAGGCTAACATACCATTAGCCTTCCTAATTGCTTCCTGTACCTGCATGTTAGCTTTCAGTGACTTATTGACAGGGACACCCAGGTCCCTTTGTACATCTACACTTTCTAATTTCTTACCATTTAAGAAATACTCTGCACATCTGTTCCTCCTACCAAAGTGGATTACCTCACATTTTTCCACATTATATTCCTTCTTCCATGTTCTTGCCCACTCATTAAGTCTGTCCAAATCCCCTTGAAGCCGTTTTGCATCTTCCTCACAACATACATTCCCACCTAGTTTTGTGTCATCCACGATCTTGAAAATATTACATTTCGTCCCCACATCCAATCATTGATGTATATTGTGAACAGCTGGGGCCCAAACACTGATCCCTGCGGTACCCCACTAGTCATAGCCTGCCAACGTGAGAATGACCCGTTTATTTCTACTCTCTGCTTTCTGCCTGTTAACCAATCCTTAATCCATCCAGTATATTACCTCCTATCCCATTTGCTTTAATTTTGCTGACCAACCTCCAGTGGGGAACTTTATCAAAAGCCTTCTGAAAATCCAAGAATACCATGTCCACCGACACCTCTTTATCAATTCTGTTCGTAACATTTTCAAAAAAACTCCCAACAGGTTCGTCAAACATGATTTCCCATTCATAAATCCATGTTAACTATGCCCAATCAGATCATTATTATTCAAGTGCCCATTTATCACATCGTTTAGAATAGATTGTAGCATTTTCCCTACTACTGTTGCAAGGCTAACAGGTCTGTAATTCCCTGTTTCCTCTCTCCCTCCCTTCTTAAATAGTGGGCTGACACTTGCGACCTTCCAATCTGCATGAACTGCTCCAGAATCTATGAAATTATGGAAGATGATCTCCAATGCATTCACTATCTCGATAACTACTTCTTTCAACACTCTGGGATGTAGAATATCAGGTCCTGGGGTCTTATGAACCTTCAGCCCCATTAATTTCTCCAATACAACCTTCTTACTAATACTAATTTTCTTCAATTCCTCATTTCCCTTAATTCCTTGGATGCCTAATTCTGGGAGATTTCTTGTATCTTCCTCAGTGAAGACAGACACAAAGTAATCATTTAGCTTCTCTGCCATTTCTCTATTCCCCATTATAAATCCTCCTGACTCTGCCTATAATGGACCCACATTTGTCTTAGCCAAACTTTTCCTTTTTACGTACCTGTAGAAGCCTTTACAGTCGGTTTTTATGTTTTTTGCTAGCTTACATTCATATTCTATTCTCCCTTTATCAGTTTCTTGGTCCTCCTTTGCTGTATTCCAAAATCCTCCCAATCCTCAGGTTTGCTACTATTTCTGGCAACTTTATAGGCCTTTTCTTTTAATCTTTTACAATCCTTAACTTCCTTTGTTATCCACAGTTGACTGCCTTTACTTTTGGGGTTTTTGTGCCTTGAAGGAATGTATAGTTGCTGTAAACTATGTAATATTTCTTTAAAGACTGTCCATTGCCTATGTACTGTTATACCTTTTAATGTATTTTCCCAATCCACCTCAACCAGTTTGCCCCTCATACCTTCATAATTTCTTTCGTTCACATTTAATACCCTGGCTTCGGATTGAACTATCTCACTTTCAAACATAATGTGAAATTCTATCATATGATGGTCGCTCATCCCTAAAGGCTTTTTTTTTACAAGATTATTAATTAGCCCGTTCTCATTACATAATACTAGATCTAAAATAGCCTGTTCTCCAGTCGGTTCCTCAACATACTGCTTTAGAAAACCGTTCCTAACACACTCCAGAAACTCGTCCTCCACAGCATTGGTGCTCATTAGGTTTACCCAGTCCATATGCAAATTGAAGTCACCCTTGATTACTGTATTGCCCATACTACATGCTTCTCTGATCTCCTGATTAATACCATGCCCCACACTACACTACTGTTTGGTGGCCTATAAACAACTCCTAGCAATGTTTGCTGCCCCTTGCTGTTTCTTAGTTCCACCCAAACAGATTCCACATTTTGTTCTTCTGATCTGCGATCATATAGACAAGTTTTAAATGATTTTTTCATGTCTGTAACTTGAGCTTTGCAAATGATGGAGAGGCATTGAGGATCAGGAGGAGCTGGTCATTCTAGAGTGCCCAGTCTCTGTTATACTGTTGCAGGCATGCTGTGATTTGGCTGATCCAGTTAAGCTTCTGGTCACTGACACTTAAGATTTTGTTGGCGGCGACAAGGCGATGGTAGTCTCTTTTAAAGGGTGTTTTTAAAAAAATTCATTCATGGGATGTAGGCGTCACTGGCCAGGCCAGCATTTATTGCCCATCCCTAATTGCCCTTGAGGAGGTGGTGGTGAGCTGCCTTCATGAACCGCTGCAGTCCATTTGGGGTAGGTATACCCACAGTGCTGTTAGGAAGGGAGTTCCAGGATTTTGACCCAGCGACAGTGAAGGAACGGCGATATAGTTCCAAGTCAGGATGGTGTGTGACTTGGAGGGGAACTTGCAGGTGGTGGTGTTCCCATGCATTTCTTGCCCTTGTCCTTCTAGTTGGTGGAGGTCACGGGTTTGGAAGGTGCTGTCTAAGGAGCCTTGGTGCATTGCTGCAGTGCATCTTGTAGATGGTACACACTGCTGCCATTGCGCGTCGGTGATGGAGGGAGTGAATGTTTGTGGATGGGGTGCCAATCAAGCGGGCTGCTTTGTCCTGGATGGTGTCGAGTTTCTTGAGTGTTGTTGGAGCGGCACCCATCCAGGCAAGTGGAGAGTATTCCATCACACTCCTGACTTGTGCCTTGTAGATGGTGTACAGTCTGGGGAGTCAGGATGTGAGTTACTCGCCTCAGGATTCCTAGCCTCTGACCTGCTCTTGTAGCCATGGTATTTATATGGCTACTGCAGTTCAGTTTCTGGTCAATGGTAGCCCCTAGGATGTTGATAGTGGGGGATTCTACGATGGTAATGCCATTGAATGTCAAGGGGAGATGGTTAGATTCTCTCTTGTTGGAGATGGTTATTGCCTGGCACTTGTGTGGGGCGAATGTTATTTGCCACTTATCAGCCCAAGCCTGGATATTGTCCAGGTCTTGCTGCATTTCTACACTGGCTGCTTCAGTATCTGAGGAGTCACGAATGGTGCTGAACATTGTACAATCATCATCGAACATCCCCACTTCTGACCATATGATTGAAGGAAGGTCGTTGATGAAGCATCTGAAGATGGTTGGGCCTAGGATACTACCCTGAGGAACTCCTGCAGTGATGTCCTGGAGCTCAGATGATTGACCTCCAACAACCACATCCATCTTCCTTTGCGTTAGGTATGACTCCAGCCAGCGGAGTGTTTTCCCCCGGATTCCCATTGACCTCAGTTTTGCTAGGGCTCCTTGATGCCATACTCGGTCAAATGCTGCCTTGATGTCAAGGGCAGTCACTCTCACCTCACCTCTTGAGTTCAGCTCTTTTGTCCATGTTTGAACCAAGGATGTAATGAGGTCAGGAGGTGAGTGGCCCTGGCGGAACCCAAACTGAGCGTCACTGAGCAGGTTATTGCTAAGCAAGTGCCGCTTGATGGCACTGTTGATGACACCTTCCATCACTTTACTGATGATTGACAGGCTGATGGGACGGTAATTGGCCGGGTTGGACTTGTCCTGCTTTTTGTGTACAGGACATACCTGGGCAATTTTCCACATTGCAGGGTAGATGCCAGTGTTGTAGCTGTACTGGAACAGCTTGGCTGGGGGAGCGGCAAGTCCTGGAGCACAGGTCTTCAGTACTATTGCCGGAATATTGTCAGGGCCTATAGCTTTTACAGTATCCAGTGCCTTCTTGATCTCACGCGGAGTGAATCGAATTGGCTGAAGTCTGGCATCTGTGATGCTGGGGACTTCAGGAGGAGGCCGAGATGGATTATCAACTCGGTACTTCTGGCTGAAGGTTGTTGCAAATGCTTCAGCCTTATCTTTCGCACTGATGTGCTGGGCTCTCCCATGATTGAGGATGGGGATATTTGTGGAGCCACCTTCTCCAGTTCGTTGTTTAATTGTCCACCACCATTCACGGCTGGATGTGGCAGGACTGCAGAGCTTAGATCTGATCCATTAGTTATGGGACCGCTTAGCTCTGACTATCGCATGCTGCTTACGCAGTTTGGCACACAAGTAGTCCTGGGTTGTAGCTTTACCAGGTTGACATCTCATTTTGAGGTATGCCTGGTGCTGCTCCTGGCATGCCCTCCTGCACTCTTCTTTAATCCAGGGTTGGTCTCCTGGTTTGATGGTAATGGTAGAGTGGGGGATATGACGGGCCATGAGGTTACAGATTATGGTAATTCTGCTGCTGATGGCCCACAGCGCCTCATGGATGCCCAGTTTTGCATTGCTAGATCTGTTCAAAATCTATCCCATTTAGCATGGTGATAGTGCCGCACAACACGATGGACGGTATCCTCAATATGAAGGCGGGATTTCGTCTCCACAAGGACTGTGCGGTGGTCACTCCTACCAATACTGTCATGGTCAGAAGCATCTGCAGCAGGCAGATTGGTGAGGACGAGGTCAAGTATGTTTTCCCCTCGTGTTGGTACCCCCACCACCTGCTGCAGACCCAGTCTAGCAGCTATGTCCTTTAGGACTAGGCCAGCCCGGTCAGTAGTGGTGCTACCGAGCCACTCTTGGTGATGGACATTGAAATCCCCCACCCAGAGTACATTTTGTGTCCTTGCCACCCTCAGTGCTTCTTCCAAGTGGTGTTCAACATGGAGGAGTACTGAGTCATCAGCTGAGGGTGGGCAGTAGGTGGTAATCAGTAGGAGGTTACCTTGCCCATATTTGACCTGATGCCATGAGACTTCATGGGGTCTGGAGTCGATGGTGAGGACTCCCAGGGCAACTCCCTCCCTATTGTATACCACTGTGCCACCACCTCTGGTGGGTCTGTCCTGCCGGTGGGACAGGACATGCCCGGGGATGGTGATGGCAGTGTCTGGGACATTGTCTGTAAAGTATGATTCCTTGAATATGACTATGTCAGGCTGTTGCTTGACTAGTCTGTGGGACAGCTCTCCCAACTTTTGCACAAGCCCCCAGATGTTAGTAAGGAGGACTTTGCAGGGTCAACAGGGCTGGGTTTGCCGTTGTCGTTTCCGTTGCCTAGGTCGATGCCGGATGGTCCGTCCGGTTTCATTCCTTTTTATTGACTTTGTAGCGGTTAGGTACAACTGAGTGTCTTGCTCGGCCATTTCAGAGGGCATGTAAGAGTTAACCACATTGCTTTGGGTCTGGAGTCACATGCAGGCCAGACCAGGTAAGGACAGCAGATTTCTTTCCCTAAAGGACATTAGTGAACCAGATGGGTTTTTACAACAATCGACAATGATTTCATGGCCATCATTAGACTAGCTTTTATTTCCAGATTTATTAATTAAATTCAAATACCACCTTCTGTTGTGGTGGGATTCGAACCCATGTCCCCACAGAAATACCCTGGGTCTCTGGGTTACCAGTCCAGTGATAATACCACTACGCCACCGCCTACCCTTGGGCTTTATCTTGTTGAAGATGCTCATTGCTTTACATTTATGTGGCACAAGCATTACCTGACACTTGCTAGCAGAAGGCTGGTGTCGACCATGGCCAGGTCTTGGTATCACCTATCAGGGGCTGTTTTATTATCGTAAGAGCTGGCACTGCTTTATTTAAGTTCTATAAACTCTGTGTTTGTGAGGCTCAGCACGAAGTTGCGAAAACAAGTGAAAGGTATTTTTGTTTATTTACTCCAAGAATGTTTTTTTCTCTTCTTTGACCTTTCAGCCCAGCAAAGCTGATAGCTGTACTGTCCTAACTCTCCCATGATGACCTTTTATAATTTTGTCTATGCTGTGTACTATCATTTCTTGATTGTCACGGGGCCAAATCTCGTCACTGAGTGAAAAGATCTGATATCTGTCTTTAAATTCATTTTTACCAATTTAAGTCAGGAAGTTGCTGTCTGAGCTGCCCTGCTCCTCCAGAACCTTTGCTTTAAAAACACTTTTGTCTTGCTAAGAGAGTTGACGGTGAAACACGTGGAAGGGTGTGAAGTTGCAGTACTTACCTACCAAATTCCCACTAACTAAACACTCCAGAAAAGGTTTGGGCTTGTCAAGTAAATGTTTAACAGTGTGATATGTCTTAATTACTGCCTAATAACCTCTCTGGCACTGAAAATTAACTTTTACAAGTGTAGAGCCCCATTCCTTCAGATGTTAATTATGTTGGAGATGTTAGAACATTAAAAACTTATGTTACTTTTTCTTTCTGCCTCCCCCGACACTCTCAATCCCATCTTTCTCTCCTTTCTGTATATAATTTGACGTTTAATTATGTATTGTACCTGACACTTCCTGGACTAGACACTGTATGTCTTTGTGTCTCGTAAGGATTCTTCATTCTGCTTGGTTAAGAAGATACACAGTTGCTTGCCCTGATCACACAAAATATACTGTAGAGCTATTTTTGATTTCTAGTTACCACAGGTTCCAGTGCAAAATCCCGTAGAAAGTATATGGGTAAGTTTAATGCACGGCTGTCGCTATTCGTTCGCCGCCTACTGCAAAATTCGGGCCAATGTAAGCCAGAAGTTTGAAGTTAATGATTTTGCTTTTTTTCCCACAAGTTTTTCCTAGGATACGGTTCCATCGTCACCTTCCAATATCTTACCCAAATGACCATTCTCCCATTACTTGTTGGAGGTCTTTTGTTTTATTGTGAAGGGCATCACAAGCAAGCATAGCACTTTCCTCATCGACATTGTCACAAGTACACGTTCCACCTGGGATTCCTGGATATCGATCAGGAAGCTGAGTTGAGTTTTCTCCTCCTTGATCCAGGGGTACTGAAGCCAATTTTTAGACCCCAACTGAGATCGGCTAACCTAGCTCAGATTGGGAATCAAACTCAGAATCTTCTGGTCTGTGTGGTTCATTGGTGCACTTAAACAAAAATGTTCAGTTTCATTTAAAAAGAACACTGAGCACACAACTGAAATTGAGTGCATCATCGACTGAAAAGCAAGTTGTAGCATGACTAATTTAAAGACTACACTTAAGGATATAAAATGGCCAATGCACTCACACACGCATTCCATTTGGAGTCTTCTCACTGGAGCAGTGTGACTTTTGAAGCCGAGCTATTATAAAATGGCACTCGTTGGGTATGGGTTTCTGATTAACTGAATTCCTTCTGCATCTTGTAACAGCTACCGCTGCTTCTGTCACGAGTTTCAGTTCTTGAATCATGAATTTCAGTTCTGAACTTGGCTTAGTTGTACAGAAGGTTCAAAAGGCTGTTTTTCAGTAGTAGTTTTGTTAAGGACTTACTGTTTAGAAGTACCCACCTGCCATTGAACAATTTCAGTTTGATACATATCAGCCTAATTCTTTTTAGATTTCTTTATCCCAATATCTAAAGAGGTTTTAAGGGGACAGTTTGGTGCCTGGGAGAATGGTGCTCAACCAGAGACCTGCATCCTGTTTTGCAGTGTGCATTTGGTTTCTATAGGGCCTACTCGAGATCCAGTAAGATAGAAGTAACAGTTTGTGCTGTCCTGCTGGCAGCTTCTGGGTCATGCATGTCATTGGAAGCAGTGCTCAGGTTATTTCTGTTGGTATGTGTTATTGGCATTGGGAGTATGACGCACCTTTCTGAGGTTTTCAATGTCAAGCTGCCTTAATATTCAGTACAAGTCAACCACTGCAACTAGCTGTTCATGATTGAGAAACTTGAATTGCTTAACTTTTAAGCCAACACATTGAGATTTGAAATAAAATACAGCTGTTTAATACATTGTCACGAAAACGTGTTAGGTCGAATGATTTTTTTTTTAATCCACCGGCTGGAAACGTGAATTTTAAGCTGGTGGCGATAAACCACTCAAACTTTGCAAGCTTTGAAACTGTCTGCTGACTGTGAGCACCGAGATATTTTCCCTGCTGCAGACTGTAGTGTTCAGTGGTTCAGATGATCTGTGTTAGATTGTGTTAGTCGATTCTCATTGTGCTTAATGATTTAAGCCTGAAGGGAGCCAGTGGGTAGGAGAACTTTCTGGAAAGAACAGACAGAGATCCCCCTCAAAGAAAGTCAGCTACATTGCTGTCTCTCGGAGAACCACTGAATCAATGTCCATGTCCTCAAACTGGAAGACTTAGGACTACTGAAGCCAGCCAAGTCACTGGCCTGCACAGACTGTATACCCCTTTTATTTCTCTGGACTCTAATTCGACCAAACTACCCTTCCACACTCTTTAACCTATGTGTGTATGTGAAAGTTGGAGCGTATTTTACTACTTTTACTTAGATCAGTTTAAGTACAATCAAGTGAATCTCTTTCTTTGTTAAACTCAAGAAAATCTGTACGATTTGCTCTTTTTATGATCACGGCACGTAACCAGTTAAACACTCACTGAATTGGCAAGTATATCCACTTAAATAAAATAAATAAATTTGTTGTGGTCAAACAAGGAGAGAGAAAAGAGGGGAGCCCTTCGTCCCCATCTCACCAGATCGTAACAGAAATTTGGGGGCACTACGTCCGCGATCAAACCCAAAGACAAACGCAAAATTGGAAGCGGGAAATCAAATTGACCCCTAGCAATAATTTTTAAAAAAACTTCAATACAGGTTTTCTTGTGGTTCAGTACTGGAGTACTAAAATGTCCCCATTTGAGGTCAGTACCTTCCTAGAATAGAGTGAAGAAACTTGGGACAGTTTAAAAGCCCTATCCGTTGAAGAGTTAAGGAGTATAGCTAGGCATTTAGAGATAAAGTATCTGTCCAAAAGCTAGGAAACCCGAAATCCTAGAACTTATTGCCATCCGTTTTGAAATTGACATTGAAGAACCAGAGACAGGCATAGAATCTGTAACAGACAGGCTAGCATTAGCTGGAACAGTAGAGACGAGCTAGAATCCCAGGAATGGAAGGAGGAGAGAGAATTCCAGCAAAGAGAGAAAGAAAGAGCTTTCCCAAAGGAGAAGCAGGAAAGAGAGTTAAGGAGCTCAAACTTAATAGGGGTAGACCCAATATACTTGGTGAAGGTACTGCTCGTGAGGGAACTACCCATAGCTGAGGACTGAGTGCTGAGCTCTTAAAGTTCTCCCAATTGATATCAAAGGTCGATGAGGGGGATGTGGACAAACTTTTCATCTTATTTGTAAAGCTTGCAAAAAGCTTGAAGTGGCCAGCGGAGGGCAAAACCCTGCTAATGCAAAGAAAGTTAACAGGAAAAGCCTATATGGTTTATTCCCTATTGTCTGACGAGATTTCCTCAAACTATGAGATGACAAATGTCACTGGACTAGTAACCCAGAGCCCAGGCCAATTCTCTGGGGACATGGGTTCAAATCTTACCATGGCAGAAGGTAAAATTTGAATAATAAATCTGGAATTAAGAGCTAGTCTAATTGTGACCATGAAACCAGTGTCATTTGTTGTAAAAACCCATCTGGTTCACTCATGTCCTTTAGGGAAGGAAATCTGCTGTCCTTACCTGGTCCGGCCTACATGTGACTCCAGACCCACAGCAATAAAGTTATACAGCACAGGGACAGGCCCTTCGGCCCACCGTGTCCGCGCCGGCCATCAAGCCTATCTATTGTAATCCGATTTTCCTGCACTTGGCCCGTAGCCTTGTATGCTGTGGCATTTCACGTGCTCATCTAAGTATTTCTTAAATGTTTAAGGTTCCTGCCTCCACCACCGCTTCAGGAAAGGTGTTCCAGATTCCAACCACCCTCTGGGTGAAAATTTTTTGCCTCAAATCCCCTCGAAACCTCCAGCCCCTTATGTTAAATCTATGCCATAATAAAAACAAGAAATGCTGGAAATACTTAGCAGGTCTGGCAGCATCTGTGGAGAGAGAAGCAGAGTTAACGTTTCAGGTCAGTGACCCTTCTTCAGAACTGGAACACAACTCAGTTCAAGGGCAATTAGGAATGGGCAATAAAAGCTGGCCTAGCCAGCAACGCCCACATCCCACAAAACAAATTTTTAAAAAAACTATTCCGAGCTAGTACTGAAGGCATACCACCAAAAATTCTAAACTCTCCAAAAATGGCCTGAAGAAACTTCAATCAGATTTTAAGGGGTTAAGCCACTTGCTTTCGACCAATGGATATGGGCGCTTAAGACAGAGTCCGCCTATGGAAACCTCAGAGATGATTCTCCTCGAGGCGTTTAAAAACTCACTTCTCCTTTCCATAAAAACCCACATGGAGGAACCAAAGGGTTCCAAGAGCCAGGCAGGCAGCAGCCCTTGCTGATAATGATGAGCTTATCCACAGGCCCTTGCCCCAAAGGAAACCCTTCCCTCATCACCATGGCTGGACATGTCGATATCCGAAAAACCCAAGCCTGTGTAAGACAGCATTTTTACTGGTCACAACTGCACAAGGGTGTGGTGGAGTTCTGTAAAACTTGCCACATATGCCAGGTTGTGGGGAAGCCCCAACCTGCAATAAAACATGCACCCCTAGTTCCCTTACAGGCTTTTGGGGAACCATTCAGCAGAGTGCTGGTGGATTGTGTGGGGCCCTTACCGAAAACAAAAGGGGGCTACCACTATCTTCTCACCATTATTGATGTGGCTTCTCGATTTCCAGGTGCTATCGCTCTAAGAACTATCTCTGCCAAGGTAGTGGTGGAGGGGCTAACCCAATTCTTCACCCGATTTGAGCTGCCTGCCGATATCCAGTCGGACCAGGACACACATTTTATGTCCAGTATTTTTCAAAAGGTCATGGGTAACCTGGGCATAACCAAGCTAAAATCCTCAGCCTACCACCCACAGTCACAAGGGGTTTTGGAACAGTACCACTAGACCCTAAAGATTATGATTAAGGCACACTGCTATGAGTATCCCCATGACTCTAGCAAAGGGCTGGGATTTCTTCTGTTTGTTACCAAGGACTCACCCAGTGAGTCCACTGGTTTTAGTCCCTTTGAATTAGTTTGTGGACACTAGGTGAGAGGTCCTCTTAAGCTAATCAAGGAGAGATTTTTCAGACACAGGGATGAGCTTTCCATGTTAGACTACACCTCCATGTTCCATGAGCCGCTCATGAAAGCCTGTGCCGTTGCTCAGGAACACTTTAAAAACCTCCCAGACAGCTATGAAAAGGCAGTTAGCTAAACATGCCAAAGCCAGAACATTTCAGCCCGGAAACCATGTGTTAGTACTACTACCAACACAGGGTGAACCACTGAAAGTTGGTTCAGTTGTCCATACAGAGTAGTGAAGAGGATTAATGAGGTGATTTATTTAATTGACATCCCAAACCGTTGGAAAAAGTACAGGCTCTGCCAAATCAATATGTTAAAACAGTATCACAGAGGGAAGGGAACAAACAATCACAGGTTTGTCAGGCGGTTAGGAAAGAGGAGGATGAAATGGACAATGAGGACGAGTTAGAGGGAGGCCTGGAGGAATTCCAAATCAAGCTGCCTACCATTCTGTTAGCTAACACCGAAATGTTCGGGAGATTAGACATCATACTCTTATTTAAATGCAGAACAGAGAGAAAAACTAACAGGACTGCTCACAGCATTTAAAGAGATCTGCAGGGACAAACCAGGTTGCACAGCCTAGCCCTACACGATGTGGGTGTAAGAGTGACCCCTCCCCTAGAACAAAATCCCTATCACCTAGATCCCGGGAAACTAACCCAGGTTCAGGAAGAAGTTCAGTACATGCTGGAGAACAAGCTAATTGAGCCCTGTCAGAGCACCTGGAGTTCCCCAGTTGTGCTGTAGCCCAAGCCCAATGGCTCAACAAGGCTCTGCATTGATTACAGGAAGGGTAGTGCAGTGACCAGAGCTGACTCCTACCCAATTCCCCACCTGGAAGACTATCGATAGAGTAAGAAATGCCACTTACGAAACCAAGATAGACATTAAAAGGATATTGGCAGGTTCCCTTAACCACCCGAGCTAAAGAAATCTCTGCTTTTGTCACCCCCAGACAGCTTATTGCAGTGCCGGGTGATGCCATTTGGATCAGGAAATGCCCCAGCCACCTTCCAAAGGCTGATGAACCAGGTAGTGGCTGGCCAACCCAACTGTGTAATGTTCCTGGATGACCTGTTAGTATACTGTGTCACCTGGGGAGACCACCTAGACCAGTTAGAAGCCCTCTTCTGAAGGTTACAGTTGGCTGACCTCATGGTAAATCTTGCACCTACGGCATGCTGTGGATCAAAGGCGAGTGCTGCCCAGAGCAGCGAAGGTACAGGCATCGATGGATTTTCCTGTCCCAGGTTGTGGCTGGTCTACCCAACTGTATAGTGTACCTGGATGATCTATTAGTGGGGGACCACCTAGGCCAGTTAGAAGCTCTCTTCCGAAGGTTACAGCCAGCTGACGTAGTGGTAAATCTTGCAAAGAGCAAGTTCGCTAAAGCTCAGATAACCTACCTAGGCCATGTTGTGGGTCAAGGGCAGGTGCTGCCTAGAGCAGTGAAGGTTCAGGCATTGATGGATTTTCCCATCCCCACAACCAAATGGGAAATCATGCAATTATTGGAGATGTGTGGGTTTTACTGCAAGTTCTTCCCAAACCTCAGCACTATAGCCACCCTATTGATAGACTCGTTACAAAAAAGAGCAAAGGTAATGCGGTCAGGGAGGTGCCAAACAGCTTTCGAGAGACTGAAAGCCATCTTAACCAGTGATCTAGTGCTGACAGCTCCAAACTTTAACATACCATTTAAAGTGGCAGTTGATGCTAGTGACCAGGGGTAGGTGCTGTCCTGCTCCAAGATGATGAGCCAGACATTGAGAGACCAGCTGGGTATTTCTCCAAGAAATTAAACAGGCATCAAAAGAGATGCTCTAGATACTCTACTGTAGAGAAGGAAACTTTGGGACTGTTACTGGTTCTCAAGCACTTTGAAGTATATGTCTGAAATTGATATAGAGAGACCATAGCTTATACCGACCACAACCCTTTAACATTTGTGGAGAAATTCAAAACACAGAATGCAAGGCTATTTTGATGGAGCCTGCTTTTGCAACCTTGCCAACTAAAGATTACCCACATTGCAGGGAAAAACAATATGATAGCTGATGCTTTATCCAGAGTCCACCTCAGCACAGAATCCTTCCAGATGAATACTAAACCAGAGCACAACAATGGCCGTGTGATATTGATAAATGAGTGTTTGAGGATGAGTGTGTGTGTGTGTACAATTTTTTTCTTTTTTTACAACTTTGTAATGAAATGCTCCTGTTGTTGCATTTCACTTTGCATGGTGTGGAGGTGTCACGAAAATGTGCTAGGTCGAATGATTTTTTTTATCCACCAGCAGGAAACCTGAATATTAGATTGATGGCAACAAGCCACTCAAACCTTGCAAGCCTTGAACTCTGTCTGCTGACTATGAGCACAGAGGCATTTTCCCTGCTGCAGACTAGTCTTCAGAGGTTTCAGTGATCTGTGTTTGATTGTGTAAGTCTATTCACCAATTGATGCTCGCTGTACTGAATGACTTAAGCCTGAGGGGGCGCTCGTGCTGCATTGCTGTCTCTCGGGGAACCAGTGAATCAGCGTCCACCCCTTCAAACTGGAAGCCAGAGAGCCACTGAATCAACGTCCATGCCTTCAAAATGGAAGTCTCAGTACCATCGGATTTTGCTTGAAACCAGCCGAGTCACCAACCTCCACAGACTGTATACCACTTTTATTTCTCTGGACTCTAATTCGACCAAACTACCCTTTCCCACTCTGTAACCTATTTGTGTGTGTGTGTCTGTATGTGTGTGAAAGTTGGAGCATATGTTATTTTTACTTAGATCGGTTTAAGAACAATAAAGTTAACCTCTTTGTTAAATTCAAGAAAACCTGTCCGATTGGCTCTTTTTTATGATCATGGCGTGTAAACAGTTAAACAATCACTGAATTGGTATGTATATCCACTTAAAAAATGTCCATCTGTTGTGGTCAAACAAGAAGAGAGAAAAGAGGGGAGCCTTTTGACCCCCTCCTCACCTGATCGTAACAACATGTTTTGAATTTAAATGGAGTCTTTATCGACATATTACAATGGTGCAGTTTTCACAATATCAGTAAATGTCACATTCTTCTACTTCTGAATACAAGTAGGAGTCAGCCAGGTCAGCAACAAGGAGAATTGTGAGACACCATTCAGTTAACTTGTATGTGCCGTAGATGGAGCTCACGTGATCCTTGCTTCCTGTGCTATATAGAGGGGACCCTCCTCATGGACTTCGTTAATTTGTCTGTTGGACTTCTCACTGGCATCCTCTGAATCTGTGTGCAATCTTCGGGTGTCTTTTTCATTTATGCAATCATCAGAAAAATACATCTAATGAGATATTTAATCTTCTTTGGCCTCCTTGTCTCGGGAGACAATGGGTAAGCGCCTGGAGGTGGTCAGTGGTTTGCGGAGCAGCACCTGGAGTGGCTATAAAGGCCAATACTAGAGTGACAGACTGTTCCACAGGTGCTGCAGATAAAATTGGTTGTCAGGGCTGTTTCGCAGTTGGCTCTCCCCTTGCGCTTCTGTCTTTTTTCCTGCCAACTGCTAAGTGTCTTTGACTCGCTACACTTCAGCCCCGCCTTTATGGCTGCCCACCAGCTCTGGCGATCGCTGGCAACTGACTCCAACGACTTGTGATCAATGTCACAGGACTTCATGTTGCGTTTGCAGACATCTTTAAAGCGGAGACATGGACGGCTGGTGGGTCTGATACCAGTGGCGAGCTTGCTGTACAATGTGTCCTTGGGGATCCTGCCATCTTCCATGCGGCTCACATGGCTATACCAGCAAGCCACTTGTTAGCAGGTTATCTTCTCTTCAAAGTCTTCACCAGTAAATGTCCTAGGGCCCAAAATTGCCATGAATGTTAATTTGTATCTATACAGTGTATAGTATACACCAAAAGGTGTTCTTGGTTATAGGTGGAAATATTGCCCCATTGAGTTGCAAATATTCTCTATCGTACACTGGAACTTCCCTCTCTAAGAATGCCACTCATGACTTTCTCATCTGGCCCAAGATATTGAGAGAATCAAGGCCTGTGTGTATATTGATGGCTTTAGAGGCATGTATCCAGTTTTATCTATGCTACAGAGTAGCCTCCATTAATATGGCAAGTATAAATGTGTTTAGATTGAGAATTGTGATCTGATGCAGAGTGTTTAGTTAATCTGAACAGGAGCAATATACAGTAAACATATTGAGTTGTTATACACAAATGTTACAGTGTGAGGGTCTTGAATATAATTTCTGTGGACATAATTTTTTAGTGCTCGTTCCATAATCCCCAGTGGGCATTAAAAATTAAGTTATCTTTAATATCAAGCATAATTGTGTGATCTACAAAAAATTTGGGCCCTAGCACAGATAAATGACTAATCAGTAATTTTATCTGAAGGATGTGCCATGTGGTTTTGTTTTAATATTTTATCTATATTTTATTTCATTATAATGAATTTTAAAAATCTCATGAACCAAGTAAATGTTGTTTACCCTAAGCTCCTTATTTTTGAGCATTTAGCAGCATCTCTTATGACCTTAGAGATCTCTTGCAACAAACTGCCACCACCACACTGGTTACCAACTTGTTTCACATATACCGTGATCAATATGAAGAGTTCTCTCCCCAGCCCCAAGGAGTTAAAAAAATGTTATGGCTGTATATATCAGTGTCCTGTTCCTACAGCTTATTAAAGCATACTCAAGTCTACAAATCTGGATGTCAAGTCTTGTCATCTGCCTATCCATCTATCACCATCTCAACAGAAGCAAGACACTCAGTAATTACATGCCCAAGCTATTTAACCTTGAAGATTGCAGTCATGTTTTCTGAACAAAAGCAATAAATCTATTTTTAGTGCTGCAAATGTGATTTTTCCTCATTTGTTAACATTGAGCAGTGGTGGACCATTGGGATAACAATTATATTGCATGTGACAGCATACCAATCCTCAGCAGTTTCCCAAAAACGTAAAATTAACAAATACCTTACAACTGATGCTAAGCAATAAAGTCCAACGATGGCACATTTGCACACAATATTTCAATTTGTGACATGCTGCACCACAGCAGGATAGGAAGCAGCTTCATGTCCACAATAATCCATATAAACTCTTTTAATGCTGCACTGTTTGGGAACTCAAATCATCGAGAGATAGCATCTCTCATCTCAGGTATTTAATATACTGGTAATCCTTTTGTAAAATACTGCCACTTGTGCGTTGATCTCGCCCAAAACCATGTACATTGGTGTAAATGAAGCCATAGAGTGTTCCACTAAAATCTGATTTCAGTTAGGGTGCGAGCAGGGGTGCTGCAGTTGGCATCAGTGCTTCTGATTTGGGGAGGGGTAAACTGATCCTGCTCCTGGTCAGTGCCTCTTGTTGGAAAGTACACGCTAGATCCCCAGGTATGGACAGTATTGAGCTCAGCTGTGACATCTCCCAAAGTGGAACAGCCTGCCAACATTTCACTGTCCAGATTCAAGGAAGAAGAATGGGCACTAAAATAAAAGCAAAACACTGCAAATGCTGGAAATCTGAAATTGAAACAAGAAATGCTGGAAATACTCAGTAGGTCTGGCAGCATCTGTGGAGAGAGAAACAGAGTTATGTGAAATTGTGAATTCAGTTGCTGACCCCAATTTGAAGCGCAGCGGCCTACTATGAAAACTCGACGACTCTACTTGTACAAGCTGTGTGGTGGAGTCAGCATCAAACAAGCTCAGTGCTTTTAAGCTCAGTGCATATATGGCATGTTGATTTAACAGCATATTTTAATAAGTTTTATGGCATAATGACTGCAATTCTGGCACCAGAGTAAGTGAGCTGGATTTAGAACCATGACTGTAGGTAGCTCACACATGCCAGTATCCTGTGACCAAGTTCAATAAATGCCAGTGTAGTACTTGTATTCAATTTATTTATATTTGTATCTGTTCATTGTGCAGTGGTAAATACTCCACCAACTGTAATCACATTTGTTCCAAATTAGTTGCACTGATTCTGAACCAGAGGCAGCATCAAAATTGCATTATTCAGTCAGCTTTACAAGGCTCATTAAGCCTGTCCTGCTGATATTCCTTGAATCCAAATTGACTGTTAATTTATGTCCTGTCTGAATCCACAACCTTGTGTCCCAGTTATACTATAGAACTACTTCCTATGTTATGAAATGTTGTGACTGTGTCGTTTCCCATTGTGCTTTGAGGTGGATTCTGCAGTAACAGAACTAGTTATGCAAATACAACTTTGCTGTTTCAACCAGATTTGTATTCAATTGAACATTTTTACATAAAATTGCATTGCTGGCCTGGATGGAGAGACTGAGAACTCACCAGAATCGAGGTTTTCTTTTAAAAAGTTACGTTGCATGCATTTAAATCATACTTCAGTGAAGTTAAAATTGTGTTTCACGCTGTAAAATAACTTCTGGAATACAACTAAACTGGAGTTGTTACAGAAGAGAAGGGTGAGAGGAGATTTGATGGAGTGTTCAAAATCATGAGAGATCTAGACAGAGTAGGTAGAGGGAAATTGTTCCCTTGGCAGAAGGGCCAAGAACCAGAGGACGCAGATTTAAGATGATTGGCAATAGAACCAAAGGCGACATGGAGAACGTCCTTTTTACACAGCAAGTGGTTAGGATCTGGAGTGAACTGCCTGAGAGTGTGGTGGAGGCAGATTCAATTGTGGCTTTCATAGGAAATTGGATAAGCACCTGAAACAGAAAAATTGCAGGGCTGTGGGGAAAGGGTGGAAAGGGCAAGCAGAGTGGGACTAGCTAAATTGCCCTTGAAGAGTCAGTCTGGACTTGACGGGCCAAATAACCACCTTCTATGCTGTAACCATTCTATGACTGCATGATAACTGTTGTTATGTAGGTAAACTGAAACAGCTAACAGTTTTTGTTTAGCTTTGTCATTGGAGGCAGCCAGGAAATTATCCCCTGAGATTGGTTATAGTGTCCTTGACAGCACTGGTCCTCTGTGCTGCAGGATATCTCCAGGGGTGGGGTATGGTAGCACTGATCCTCTGTGCTGCCAGGTAGAAACCATAGAAACATTTACAGCACAGAAGGAGGCCATTCAGCCCATCGTGTCTGCGCCAGCTGAAAAAACTAGCCACCCAATCTAATTCCACCTTTCAGCACCTGGTCCATAGCCTTTACTTCAGGTGCATGTTCAGGTACCTTTTAAAAGAAGAGTTGAGGGTTTCTGCCTCCATCACCATTCCTAGCAGTGAATTCCAGACACCCACCACCTTCTGGGTGAAAATATTTTTCCTCATGTCCCCTCTAATCCTTCTACCAATCACCTTAAATCTGTGCCCCCTGGTAATTGACCTCTCAGCGAGGGGAAACAGGTCCTTCCTGCCTACTCTATCTAGGCCCCTCATAATTTTGTACAGCTCAATTAAAAGTCACCCCTCAGCCGCCTCTGTTCTGAGGAAAACAACCCGAGCTGATCCAATCTTTTCTCATAGCTGCAACTTTCATGCCCTGGCAACATTCTTGTAAATCTCCTCTGTACTGTCTCCAGAGCAATTATGTCCTTCCTGTAATGTGGTGACCAGAACTGTACACAATACTCCAGCTGTAGCCTAATCTTTGCTTCATACAGTTCCAGCATTACATCCCTGCTTTTGAATTCTATACCTCAGCCAATAAAGGAAAGCATTCCATATGCCTTCTTCACCGCTCTATCTACCTGTCCTGCCACCTTCAGGGACCTGTGGACATGCACTCCGAGGTCTCTCACTTCTTTTACCCCTCTCAATATCCTCCTGTTTATTGTGTATTCCCTTGTTTTGCTTGCCCTCCCCAAATGCATTACCTCACACTTCTCCGGATTGAATTCCATTTGCCACTTTTTTGCCCGCTCAACCAAACCATTGATATCATTCTGGAGTCTCCAGCTATCCTCTTCACTATCAACTACACTGTCAATTTTTGTGTCATCAGCAAATTTCCCAATCATGCCTCCCACATTTAAGTCCAAATCATTAATATATACCACAAACAGCAAGGGACCCAACACTGAGCCCTGTGGAACGCCACTGGAAACTGTTTTCCATTCGCAAAAACATCCGTCGACTACTACCCTTTGTTTCTTGTCAATGAGCCAATTTTGGATCCAAGCTGCCACATTCCCCTGTATCCAATGCTTCCTGTATGATCCATGGTATAAAGGAGAGTTGTATTGTTGTAGTATAAAAGAGACATCTGTGTCTTAGTTGTTTTGAACGCAACTCCCACACAGCCTCACCCGCAGTGTTTCCGTGGAGATTTTTTGGGAAGTATGAAAAGGTTAATTGCATAACCTTTATTACTCTGCAAGGATCTGGAAAACTTTGGGAGAGAACTGCTTTCCCCTCTGCCCTGATTTGTATTGTAGTGAATTAAATGGGCGAAATAGTGCATCACCTCAGCTGTGCGCATATGTGGAACAGTTTTAAATAGATAACAACGCTTTTTATGAACACTCCAGTCATAGTTAAATTTCTTCTTTTGAGTGCTGCAATATGTTCAGACAATAGGGTTTCAAAGAACTTTCACTGATTTGAAACCTTACTCATTGCATATTAAAGTCACTTTATCCGCATCTTCTCTTGATAATCGTTCACTAACATTAGAGTGCTCTCACAGTGGTCCTAAAGTGAAATTTGTCAAGAAAAACCTATTAACCACAGGAGCTGCCTATTTTCCATTTCTCCAGCAGGCTTATCATCTTTGACATAAGCCAACTGGTTGTATGCATGCATTGTAGCTATTCGGGAGAGGAAGAGCAAAGGAGAATGAAGCCAATGTCCAGCCTAGTTGAGGAAAAACTTCACTAAAATCACATTATTTACTTATGAAATGGCAATCTCCATTATGAAGTTGAGGGTTAAAGGGGGTTGAGAAATATCTGTATTTAACTTCCATTTTTAATTCAAGATAGCAAATGATAAGTCTTTAGTACAGTAAGATGCTTTGGACACAATTTTTGGTTTGCTTTGTCCAGCTGGCTTGTACCTTATTCCTTCCTTTGAAAATGCCTCTTAAAATTGTAAGGACATCAGAAATAAGAGCAGAGGTAAATCATACAGCCCCTCGAACCTGCTCTGCCATTCAGTCTGATCATGGCTGATCTTCTGCTTCAACTCCACTTGGCTGTCCACTCCCCATATCCCTTGATTCCCTGAGAGACCAAAAATCTGTCTATCTCAGCCTTGAGTATACTCAATGATGGAGCATCCACAACAATTTGGGGTAGAGAATTCCAAAGATTAGCAACCCTCTGGGTGAAGAAATTTCTCCTCATCTCATTCCTGAATGATCCTCCCCATATCCTGAGAGTCTACCCCAGTGTTCTAGATTCCCCAGGCAGGGGAAACAACCTCTGTGTCCACCCTGTCAAGCCCCTTCAGAATCATGCCTGTTTCAATGAGATCACCTCTCATTCTTCTAAACTCAAGAGAGTAGAGGCCCAGTTTACCCAGTCTCTCATCATAGGACAACCCTCTCATCCCAGGGATCAATCTAGTGAACTTTCGCTGTACCGCCTCCAATGCAGGTATATCCTTCTTTAAATATGGAGACCAAAACTGTGTACACTACTTCAGGTGTGTTCTCACCAAATCCCAAACAATTGTAGAAAAACTTCCTTATTCTTGTACTCCAGTCGCCTTGCAATATAGGCCAACATGCTATTTACCTTTCTAATTGCTTGCTGTATTTGAATGCTAACTTTGTGTTCCTTGAACTCAATCTCTCTCAGCACCAACATTTATAAGTTTCCTGCCTTTTAAAAAAAATTCTGCTTTTCTATTCTTACTACCAAAGTGAATAACCTCACACTTTTCCACATTATACTTCATCTACTCATCTTGTTGCCTACTCACTTAACCTGTCTATATCTTTTTACAGTCTCTTTGTGTCCTCCTCACAGCTTACATTCCCACATAGCTTAATATCGTCAGCAAACGTGGATACATTACTCTTTGTCTAAGTCATTAATATAGATTGTAAATAGCTGGAGCCCCAGCCCTGATGTTTGCTGCATTATACTAGTTACAGCCTGCCAACTTGAAAATGCCCTGTTTATCCCTACTCTCTGTTTCCTGTCTGTTAACCAGTCCTCCATCCATTACTCCCATGAGCCCTTGCCTTATATTATAAATTTGGGTAGCACCTTATCAAATGCCTTTTGGAAATCCAAGTATACTGCAACTACTGGCTCCCCTTTATCTACCGTACTAGCTACATCCTCAAAAACTCTTCAAAAAAATTTGTCAAACACGATTTCCCTGTCACACAACCATGTTGTCTCTGTCTGATCATACTATGATTTTCTAAGTGCATTGTTAAGACTTCCTTAATTATAGATTACAGCACTTTCCTGATGACTAATTCAGGCCAACTGGCCTGTAGTTCACTGTTTTTTTCGCTCTCTCCTTTCTTGAATAGCGGTGTTATATTTGCTAACTTCTAATCTGCTGGGACCCTTCTAGAATCTAGGGAATTTTGCAAAATCATAACTAGTGCATCCACTATCTTTGCAGCCACCTCTTTTAGAACCCTAAGATGTGGGCCATCAGGTCAGGGATTTGCTGGCTTTGGTCACTCAGGTCTTTCCAACACTTTTTCTCTGCTGATGTTAATTGGCTGCGTTTGCTGACAACGCAACCACTAGCTGGCACTGTACTAGCCAGCACATGTGCAAATGCAGTCTGTTCCACTGAAACGTCACTGTCTGCGATGTTCAGGCAGCTGCCAGGTTTAAATATGGTGCTGTTCAATTTATCACAGAAAAGCAACTTAAACCAATGGCAGCCCACAATGTTTAATACTTGGACAACGTTGTGCTGTTTAAAGTCTGATCAGAAGGACAGCACTTCTGACAGTGCTGCACACCCTCTGTAATTCAGTGAGGTTGGAGTACAATCCCACTCTCTGGCCGCTCACTCCTCACTTCCCCCACCCCCCCATATCCCGCTCTGCAGCCGCTCACTCCTACCCCCCACTTCCCCACCTCCCCACCTCATCCCGCTCTCCGGCCTCTCGCCCCTTCTTTGGGAAGCGTGGTGGGGACCCATCGAACGTTGGAGCAAGTGGCCGAGAGGAGGGAAACGGCGCGGCCCACGGCTTAGAGCTAGCATCTGGAGGGGTGGGTGGAGAGCGGGGAGCGAGACCAGAGAGCAAGATTGGGGGAAAGCGGGGAGCGAACGGCTGGGGTGTGGGTGGGGGGAGCGGGCAGAGAGCGGCCTGGAGTGAGAGGCGGAGGGGGGAAGAGTGTTTTCCTGCGCATGTGCCAGTTGGTCCTGGCAAGGCAAGACGTAGACTGTGCATGTGCAGCATCTCAGCGCAGGAGACCGTTGCGCACGTGCGCAACATGGAGCGCTCTGATGATGTCAGTGAGCCACTGCGTTGTCAGTAGTCACTTTGATAATTATCTTACGTTCCTCACTCTTATTAGCTCCTTGGTTATCCTCTATTTCTGGTATGTAATTTGTATCTTCTACTGTGAAGACTAACACAAAATATTTGTTCAACGTCTCTGCCATTTCCTCATTCCCCATGATAATTTCTCCTGTCTCTGGCTCAAAGGGACCAATCTTTACTTTTTATATAGCTCTTACAATTTCTTGCACAAATCCCAAACATTGTGTGTTACTGTACAGTTTAATATAGAATTTACTTTGACTTCAACTGTAGCTCTAAGCTGGGCAGCAGCACAATGAGGTAACGCTACTCCTACAAAGAGACTGAGATCTACAGAACTAACTTTAACAGGTGTTTGTGGACAAAGCACTATCCCTAGATCAGTGTAGACTTTGTCACAAAGGTAGAAGCAGTCATGCTATCTGGCTATCAGTTGGCTTAATGAATTAGCCTATCATACAGGTCGGTCAGGTGGTTCAGTTCTTGATTGCTGATTTGTATGTACTTTTCTCGTAAATTCAGAACTTTTTGTTCAGTTGAAAAGTGGGTGGTATATGCAAAACTGATCACCTACACCGAGCAAGACGCATAAATAAACATAAAACAGCCCACGGCAAGCTGGGATGACCCTTTTGGAAGTGCACAGCTGAAAAAAAGGGGCCTTTTTCTGCTTCTGTTCCTGCCACTGCCCCATCACCTCTGGAATCCTCCAAGGATCTTCCTTTGTCCCACTTCTCTGCCTCATCTATGTGCTTCCCTTTGGCGACAACATCCACAGACATGAAGTTACCTTCTACATGTAGGCCGATGACATCTGTTCTCCACCTTATTTGACCTCTCCTCTGTCTCTGTGTTATCAGACTACTTATCTGATATCCACTTGATTGACACCCCATCCATTCAACATTCACTCCCTCCACCACCACTGCACAGTAGCAGCAGTGTGTATCATATACAAAATACACTGCAGCAAGGCTCCTTCGACAGCATCTTCCAAACCCATGACCTCTACCACAGAGAAGGACAAGGGCAGCAGATGCATGGGAACACCACCACTTGCAAGTTCCCCTCCAAGTCAAACACTATCCTGACTTAGAACTATGTCGCCATTCTTTCACTGTCGCTGGGTCAAAATCCTGGAACTCCCTCCCTAACAGCACTGTTGGTGTAGCTACACCACATGGACTGCAGCGGTTCAAAAAGGCATCTCACCACCAACTTCTGTAGGGCAATTAGAGATGGGCAATAAGTGCTGACCTTGTCAGTGATGCCCACATCCCCCGAACGAATAAAAACAAATCCAGCCCTGGGTGAGCCTCAGTTTCCTTGAGTTAAGCATTTTGAAATATAGTGACTGTTGAAATGGAGGGAAACACATCAGCAGCTTGTGCACAGTAAGCTGCCTCAAGCAGCAATGAAATAATGACCAGGTAATCTGTTTTGGTGATGTTGGTTGAGGGATAAGTATTGGCCAGGACACTGGGGAGAACTCCCTTGCTGTCATTCAAAATAGTGCCGTGGGATCTTTATATCTCCTGAGAGGGCACTTGGGGCTTCACTTTATCGTCTCATTTGAAAAAAGGCACTGGAGCGCAGCCTATAATTAGAAAATGTTTCATAACCTCCAGCAAATTCCACTCATCCTTCACCCCTGTGCTTGCTGGCCTACATTGGCTTCTGGTCCACCACCTCAAATTAAAAATTCTCATTTGCCTGTAACTTCCTTCAGTCCTACAATTATCTGAGAAACCTGCATCCCTCCAATTTTGTCCTCTTGTGCATTGTCCATTGTCTTTGCCTCACCATTGCAGCCATGCCTTCAGCTGCCAAAACCCCTAAGCGCTGGAATTTCCGCCCCAGATCTCTTCACCTGCATCTATTAAGACCCTCCTTAAAACCCACATCTTGAACCAAGTTTTTAGTAACCCCTCCTAATGTCTCCTTTTTTGGTTCTGTGTTTTTGTTTGTCTGATTACACATTTATGAATCACCTTGGAACTGTTTTTAAACCCTTTTTAAAGGCACTGTATAAATGCAAATTATTTTTCTGACCAGTTTTGAAAGCTCAAAAATACTGGGAGCCACCTTCAAAACCAGGTTAATAGTCACTGCTTGACTGATCTGGGGAAGGTTTGTGTTTGGAAATAAAAGGTGCAGTATATCAGTTTTTCTGTGGAATCAGCCCTGCAACATAAATAGGGCAGCATCTTCATCACAAGGGCCCTGAGGAACTAATGCATGACTGCCTCAAGCAACATTTTTTAATATAGTGGCTTGAATTTCCATTCATCTATGCCCTGCTGCTGCAGAGGCCTGTTGAGCAATGTAAGTTGACCTTTTAAGGTGATTTTTACATCAGGCATTATCTAATAAAAAGGATGCGAAAGAAGTTCTGATAGTCTGTGAGATCCACATATTTAATAATAGTGGCGTCAATGGGCACAAGCTGGAGAGTGATACATGGAGGTCGAGAGTTTCTTGATTTCATGCCACTCTCCTATCTCTTTCTTTAAATACCTGAAAGAAAGATTCTATGATTTAAATAATTGGTTTGTGCTGCACAACTGATGACTTGTTTTCTGAAGTATAGTTACTTCTGCTAGGGAGCGAAAGGATGGCAATAAATCACGAGAAAACACATTCTCAAAAACAGAAAATAGAATAAATGACTATTCATCTGGTTTGGTGCCAGTTGAAGGACCCGTTTTATCCAAAAATGGCAACTCTGACAGTAGAGCACTTACTCAATACTACACTGATATGTTTGCCTAGATTATATGCTCAAGTTTCTGGAGTGGGCTGGGCTTGAACCAAAAATCTCTGTCTCAGAGGCAAGAGCGTTAATCACATTTTTAACCTACAGTAACAATGACAACTTGCGTTTGCATAGCACCTTTTAACCATGCTTCACAGGCATATAGGAAAAATAAATGAACACCAAGCCAACAGAAGAGATGTTAGGTGGGGTAATCACAAACTTGTGCAGAGGTGGATTTTAAAGGAAATTTCTTTAAGGAGGTGGCGAGGCATGGCACTCAGAGAAGGAATTCCAAAGCGTTGGGCTGAGATAGCTGAAGACACCCGCCAGTGGTGGGGCAAATGGTGAGGGGATGCACAAAACGCAGAAGTCAGAGATGGGGCAGGCAATAATAGAGAGAGGGAAGGTGAGGCCATGGAGCGACTTAAACACAAGAGTGAGCTTTTTAAATTTGAGATATTTGGGGAGCCAGGAGCCAATGTATAATCAATGAAGACAGAGGTGACAGACGAACAGGACTTGTTGCAGGATGAAGTATGGGCAGCAGAGAAGTATATGAAGGTCAGAGGACAGGATATTGGCCAAGAGAGTATTGAAACAGTTAAGTCTGGAGGGGACAAAGGAGTGGATGAGGGTTTCAGTGGCAGAATAGCTGAGTTGGGGTGAACTGGATGATTTCATGGAAGTAGAAATAGGCAATTATTGTGATGGAGAGGATAATGTGTCAGAAACTCAACTTGGGCTTGAATAGGTTGCCAAGGTGGCAAACTGTCTGATTCAGTTTGAGACAGTAGACAAGGGAGTAGGTGGATCTAGGTTTGTGGCAAGGCTAAATATAACATTTTTAAGCTTTAATAGTAATTCTTTCCCTTCACAACTTTTCCCCTGCTAAAGGGCTGACTGACTCTTATGGGTACAGTTCCATCGGAATTGACAGCCTTACAGTATTTTGCCCTGTTTGGCCACATTTATAGGTGAACTTAGACAGCAACTATTGTCCAGCTAATTTGACCACAAGAAACATTACAGTCGAGACTGAACTTGTCCGTAGCCTATGGCCACATGCAAGTTTAGTATCATTATTGGATTATGATTAACAGCAGGAACCATGCCTGATCTTTCTACTCTGTGGCCCTGGGACTCTGCAGCCAATTGCAGAACCCCAGGTGTAGCACTAGCTGACATTAGTCCAGACTGGGAGTTAAACCAGGTTTTTTTTATATTGAACTTGGATAAGACACTAGTTCGGCCTCAGCTGCAGTATTGCGTCCAGTTCTTTAGGAAAGACATGAGGGCATTAGAGAGATCACAGAAAAGATTCGCCAGAATGGTTTCAGGGATGAGGAACTTCAGTTATGAAGATAGATTGGAGAAGTTAGGGCTGTTTTCCTTGGAGAAGAGAAGACAGAGAGGTGACTTGATAGAGGTATTCAAAATCATGAGGGGTCTGGACAAAGTCAATAGAGAGAAACTGTTCCCACTCACGAAAGGATCGAGAATGAGAGGCGCAGATTTAAGGTATTTGATAAGAGAAGCAAAAGTAACATGAGGAAAACCTTCCTCACGCAGAGAATGGTTAAGGTCTGGAATGCATTACCTGTGAGTTTGGTGGAGGCAAGTTCAATTGAAGCATTCAAAAGGGAAATAGACTGTTATATGAAAAGGAAGAATGTGCAGGCTAACGGGGAGAAGGCAGGGGAATGGAACTGAGTGAATTACTCTTTCAGAGAGCTGGTGTGGACATGATGGGCTCAATGGCCTCCTTCTGCGCTGTAACAATTCTGTGATTCTGATTTCTGATCTGTATGATTTAGTACCATGCCAGGCAGTACCTTTACCCACAAGACCATCAGGGTAGTTCTGCTTGGAATCCTTCCTGCATTAGTCCTCTCACCAGTGTCTTGTTTTGTTGTCGGCAGCTGGTGCTACACCTGGGGTGCTGCAATTGGCTGCAGACTACACCACAGTCTAATGTTCCTGCTTCTGCATGGTTAAAATGAATTCAGTAGAGCACAATCATCCTCAGGGAAAATCTAAGCAATGAATCTAATTAAATGCTACCTCTTTTCAAACCCAAAACTAACGATAGCTGTGAAGAAAGGCATTTCACAGCAGATCAAACAACTCATTATCTTGATTCCTAGTAGAAATGTACTTACTGATCATTGTAATGCAGTGCTGACCTGTTTGGATGGATAGCCATAAATTTGTAGCTGAGATTAAGATTTTTCTATTTGTTGGTACCTCACGTGGCCATTCATTAACATGGCCATTCATCAAGTGTAGCTTAGACAGTGAGTGTTGATTGGCTGTTAGGTCTTGGTGAGCGTCTGAGCCTAAGCCTCTACTTCCAACATCACTGCCTGCCCCTGTTCCCTAACTGTCAACTGCTGTTTCACTGAGATCCCCTAACTCAGCACAGACTGGAAAATTAACAACATTGTTAAAACCATAAATGCACAGATTCCGTCTTGCGAGCGCTATCTGGGGAAACTTGAGAATTGGCTGCGTTGGCGAGTCAGTAACCCAGGTGTTTGGATAGTCCTGATTAATTGTACCAAATGGCTTAGATTTTGTTGGGCATCTGACAGTGTGCCCTGTGAGCTAAATTTCTTCCCTCGCCCTTCACCTTGAAAAGTTTTTGCTCTTCAGGTTGCTAGAAGTGCAAACTGATAACGGTGCAGTAAGGGAACAGGGCATCTAGGACCTTGGTGAACTAAGGGACTGAAAGTATATCTCCTTATTTAAGGAGATTTAATCATTGAGAAAGAAACAAAATGACAGAGAAGGAAATAGGATGAACCCGAGTCAAATCAGGTACAGACAGAGAGAGAAAGAAAGATTAGAATGAGAGAGAATGGCAAAGTAAGGTTTTTTTTTAAAAAGTTACTTTTCAGAACCCTCGAACAATTGGCTACCTGTAGGAGTGAGACTCCATAGTTTCAGTTTCTGGGCTGCAGAGGTTGAGTGCCGTTGCAGGGACATAAATCTCAACATTAAAAAGTTACTTATGCTGTTAAATAATAGTCTTAACTTTCTGCGGTAATTCGCAATTCACGGGGTATCTCTTCCTTGTAGGTTGCTGGACGATTCACACTTTAATAACAGTGTGCTTATTAAACAAAATTTATCAAAATCTGGGCCAGTGTGTTCCTGTGTGGAAGTGAGCAGAAAGGCATGGCACTATGCTTGATGGGAAATATAGCCAAGTTAGGAATAGTAGTTTTGCTGAGCTCTGATGAAATGATTTAAAGCTTGAGAAACTGCAATGAAATAGTTAAAAGTAAAGGCTGAGAGTGTGAGATCGTATAAACTTACAGGCACTGGTAATTGCAAGGACATTTGTTCATTTATGACTTGATTGTGTAACTCCTTGTGGTTTGGAACAAATGGATTCCTGTGAGACATGCTGGCCATCCCTGTGTGAGTGATGATAAGGAATGAAAGGCCACACTATCACTGTATACTGTTGCTGCTTGGTGTTACTTCATGATGTGACTTGATAGAGATTACAGGATCCCAGGATTTATGACAATTGTGGGAAGCAAAAGCAGTATCTGTGGGAATCAAAATCAGTATCTTGTTTCTAACCCCTCTTCCTTTGCTAATTGTCTTAATGTCTGTTTTCTTTTAATCTTGCTGATGCAAAACAATATTATGTTAGTAACAAGTATGTATTGAGAATGGAGTGTATTGTAACCTCAGTAACAGATGTACTGCATGTCACCACGTGGGTGAAGTCGAATTGTAACGCACTGATTGGTTGAACAAGGAGGTGTAGCATGAATCTTAATGTATAAACAGTTAGTACCTGTATCACAAACTTCACTTACTCTGGGGGGGGGGGGGGACCCGACAGACTCTGGTGGAGTCAGTGCCGCTGTTCTCAGAGTCCGCTGGCGACTGCGCAAATAAAGTAATTGATTTTACCTACACATCTGACTCGGTATATTTACTGAACCAGACTGAAGGCAAAAAGAACTCAGATTTACACCTGTAGTTTGCAAATCTGTTTCCCCCAGTTAAGCATTCACCATCCTGTTCAAATATAAAAAAGATAAAACAAGAATGTGCTAAGGATTGTAATTGATTTTAAGCATATGTATAAACACTGCATTTGCTTGATATTGAGAGGATTAATAAATCTGTTCTAGAAGAGTGGCAAATGAATGCTGATTGTGCATTCATTCCCTGTTTATTGTCTGCCTGTAGCTTGGCAGATGTTCTTGAAGTAAATGTGATTCTTAATCACTCTAGTTGAAAAGTTGTCCTTGTGCAAGAACGCTTTTGAATATTCTGAACTTTCATCCATGTGTTGTGCTTTTGTTTGAACAATGTCTAGCTTTGAAGATTAGAAAAGTGAGAGACCGTCTTTCATTTACTTGAATCACTTGAATTTGAGGGAATATGAATGCAGATAAAAGGTGACTGTTCGGCGAGGCAGGTTGCTGTAGTTGAAAATTTGAGGGGAGTATTTTTTTTAAGTTAGTGCGCAGTTTGTTTTTAAATTCACCACTTAGTGAAAAGCTGAACTGCCTAAATATCCAGTGCAGAGGAGGACAGGCTGCCACAGACATTAGTGGGTAATTTATAAAAGTTTAGTCGGGTTCTAGAATGTAGAATAAAAAGTTAGACACCAGCATCTCAAATGTTGATGCTGTGTTGGGCATCTTTTGAATACACATTTATCCAATAGGTCAACACAAACAAACATTCCAGAAATTTGGGAAATCAAATCCCTTTATGGAATGGAAAAACTAGCATGCTGACATTAAGTTAGTTTATTGGTAAATATTATATTCAATGGACCATGCCTGTGATTTCCCATTTACGTTACTCACGCTAATATTGTTCAGCTAAGTTTTCGAACCAGCTGTTAGCTGGCCTGGGTTGGCATGCATGCACAATTGGCTAGTGGTGGCATTACAATACCCATTGCATCATTGCACACTGTGTATAGACCACTATGAAAGAGAAGACTGGTACATGGGTCATTACTGTCTGTCTACCATGTACATTACTGGTTAATATCTCTCAGGCATCCTAAAGGGAGTTAGAAGTTGCCTAACTGTATTTAAATGTTACTTTAATTGGGAGAAGGGATGTAAGTGCCTTAGTACTTTCAAATTAACTAATCGTTTCGGTTTCCTTCCTTTTTAGGAAACCCAGAATTAAGTGACTGATTAAGGGACAAACAGTGCTTGTACTTGGGCTTGTGGCTGCAATGTGTCTCAGTTCTCAGGATCATAAGCTATTTGAACAGTTGCAGACCGGGTAGTTAAATGACAAATGAACTTCAACGTAGGTAAATATGAGGTGATGCACTTTGGTAGGAAAAATAGAAGCATCACTAATACTGTATAAAATGAACTGAATGGAGTAGAATAGTCAAGGCTTCTAGGGGTATAGGTGAACAAATCATTAAAAGCAGCATACAAAAACAAAATACTGAGGATGCTGGAAATCTGAAATAAAAACAGAAACTCAGTAGGTCTGGCAGCATCTGTGGAGAGAGAAATAGAGTTAATAAAGAAATAGACCTTCCTCCTGTTCTGATGAAAGGTCACAGACCTGAAATTCTCTGTCCACAGATGCTGCCAGACCAGCTGAGCATTTCCAGCAATTTCTGTTTTCATTATTAAAAGTGGCATTGTAGACTGGCAAAGCAATTAAAAATCCTAACAAAGCTTTGGGATTTATTTCTAGGGGTACAGAATTTTAAACAAATGTTAAACTGGTATAGGACGCTAGTCAGGCTGCAATTGGAGTATTGCGCATACGTCTGGAATCCGTACTATAAAAAGAAGCACTGGAGGAAGTGCAAAAAAGATTTGCAAAGTACAAAACCTGAGAGATAATAGCTATCGGGAAAGATTGAATACGTTGGGGCTTTTTCTTTAGAAAAAGGGAAGACTTCAAGGTCTTTAAAGTTATGAATGGATTGGATAGGATAGATGTGCAGAGAATGTTTCCACATGTGGGAGAATCCAAAACCAAGGGCCACAAATACAAGGTAGTTACTAATAAATCCAATAGTGGAATAAGGGGAAATGTCTTCACTTAGTGGTTCAGGCAAATAGCTTAGATGCTACATAAATGTTGTTCTTGTTCACCTGATGGGAAATGAAGCAGTTTAATGGTTTGTGTCAAGTTTACTCTCTCCATAGATTCACTCGGTTTACCTTTAGCAAAATTGAAGAAATACATGTGAGAGATACTGATATCTGATTCAGGTCACAAGAGATTTGCATCCCCAAGTCATACTATTGTACAAGTAGAACAGTGAGAGTCTACTCCCATAAACATAAGACACTTAGTTCACCTACAGTTCAGCTGAATCCGAGGAAAGTATCTACAGGCCTGTGTTTGAAATATGCGCAAATAAACTTTGAACATCAATAAAACTATTTGTTTTATTTTCACAGTCACAGATGAAGATACTGTTAAGCGATACTTTGCCAAGTTTGAGGAGAAGTTCTTCCAGTGTTGTGAAAAGGAACTTGCCAAAATAAACACATTTTATTCAGGTAATTCTTGACATAGAAGGAAAATCAAGGCTATTGTTCAAGGCTCTATCCTTGTCTGCAAAAATTAGGAAGAAATATACATGTTCTTTCTGTAATAAAATATTGTTGATTTTGTTGTCTCACAAGAATCTGCTATTTTAGGCCTCCCTCCATATCTGCCCTGTTGATACATAGTGGGATTGTTGTGAATCCTGGATTGCAGACAGGAAAAGATCCTCCAGCCCATCCGATCTGATGCACACAATTGTGATACCTTGTGTGGGGCAGACCCTAATCGATTGTAAGGCACCTTGGGGCATTCTGAGGTTGTGAAAGGTGCTATATAAGTACAAGTAGTTCCTTTTTTTCCCCCCTATTACTGATGTCAAACTAATGGGCTTAACCTAATAACCTGGGTCTCTCATCTTTTTTAATGATGGCGACTATATTAGCCTCCTTCCAGTCTAAGGGAACAGTCCTAGAGTGCAATGAACGACTAAGAATGTGGACAGGAGGCTTGCACAACATGTGTCCTATCTCCTTGAGACTCGCATGGATATCAAATCTGTTTGCCCTATAAATTTTCAGCTTCCTTATTCTATCTAAAACAATATGTTCATTCAAGTTAATAAGTTTTATTATTAGCAGCATCATTAAATTCTAACAGTTGAGCATTGTCTTCTACAGTGCAAAGTAGTCACTTAAAAGTTCCGCCATAAACCTGCGAGTCCGTCGTGACTTGTCCTCAAACATCCGTCAGTAGCCCACTACAGTTTTTGATAGTTCTTTGACGCTTTACATAACTGAAAAAACTTTTCTCATTACTTCCACAATTGTTTATGATCTTCTTTTCCAAAGTTCTTTAGGTTAATCTCATGGCAGTTTTAGTTTTCTTTAGCTGTATATGGTGCCCAACTCTCTTTAGTTGAGTATGAGATGCCTTTAGTTTGTAGAAACGTCATGGTTATGGTTCCATTGATTTATTTCATTGCTGTTTTTGGAAGATGGCTGCGCTCAAATTGGCTGCCAGGTTTCCTGCATTACTCCAGTTACATCTTGAGGTTGTAAAAAGCACTGTATAAATGCAAGTCTTCCTTCCACTCCTTGCAATTTGTTGCAAATTATTGTGTCGTGCCACTTCCACTGCCCAGGTTAAGATCAGCAAACTCATCACAAATTCAGGATGGAATGTAGCATCTTGCTGGTTTGTTTGATTCAGACTTACATTCTGCGGAGGCTTGACTATGTCACCCACTTATTAATGGTAGCTTAATTATGCTGCTAAGGATACGCAGGTGGAGGGCATTGTTTAATTAAGGGCTTGAGTGGATATAAAGAGAGCCTGCTGGGAGACGGGATTGTTGGTGAAGCAGGAGACAAAGATATGTCATGCTGCATTTTGTGAATAAACCTACTATCAAGGAAAGGATGTGTCTAGCTTCAGTCGTCACCATTTGGCCTGGATCTAATTTGATATGGTAGTAGAGGATGGTTGTTTAAAGATGAAGATCGGCAGCTAAGAAGTTTTTTTCAAGACAGAAGGTTATAATTTGAGTTACTTTTGAGAAGAATGGCTAAAACCAAGTGGAAAGTGTCATGCAGACACCCCACCTACCAAGAATGAGGCATGTTAATTTTTGTCATATAACCATTGATTTCAAACTGTTGCTGGAGCAAGGAAATGACTTGTTAAGCAGATCAGCCGTGGCTGGAAAAACATTTGAATCTAACGGACAGTGCTTGGAGGGACAAAGGGGCTATTCCTGGCTCCAATTTAACTCACAATGGACTTTGAGCACCAGGTATTGTGTGTAAGAAGAGACATTCCAGGGTCAGACAAGAGAATCCACAAACAGACGTGAACCAGTGAGTCACATGACTAACCTGCTTTGCAACCTGGGTTTTTCTGAATTGTACAAAGAGTTTGAACTGAGAAAAGACTGTTTGCTCCTGAGGTGAGAAGACCTCTCCTGTCTGCTCCCATCTCTTTCTCACAAGCCTCAGGCCCGCTGAGGACACATGAGCTTCCAGAGAGAAAAGTCTCCTACATCGAACAAGGTTTAAGAAGAATACTGGGTCCCAACAAAAAGCAAGACCTACCTCAAATCAAGGACTTTACAGTGAGTTCGAAGAACAGTAACCAAAACTATCTTCAGATATTGCCTCAAACTTTTCTACTTTATTTCTACTGCTCTTTTCTGTCTCTATCTGCATGTGTGTATCGCGTATGCAAGCTAGCGAGGGCACATCGCTTATCTGTCGGTGGTAACCGAATTAGAGTTTAAGTTTAATAAAGTTCAACCTTTTTTCTTTAAACCTAAGAAAACCTGTTTAGCTAGTTTCTTTGCCTTATAATTGGAAGTTAGTGAACAAGGATTCACTCAGGGAGCTCAAAAAATGGAATGGAATGGAGTCCTTACAGGAGGTAGGGTGTGAAGAAGTGTAGTTGAGGTAGCTGTGGGAGTCAGTGGGCTTATAATGGATATTGGTAGACAACCTATCCCCAGAGATGGAGACAGAGAAGTCGAGGAAGGGAAGGGAAGTGTCAGAGATGGACCATGTAAAGGTGAGAGAAGGGTGGAAATTGGAAGCAAAGTTGATAAAGTTTTCTAGTTCGGGGCGGGAGCAGGAAACGGCACCGATACAGTCATCCTACACACCCTACCTCCTGCAAGGACTCCATTCCATTCTCCCAGTTTCTCCGTCTCCGACGCATCTGCTCTGATGATGCTACCTTCCATGACGGTGCTTCTGATATGACCTCCTTTTTCCTCAACCGAGGATTTCCCCCCACTGTGGTTGACAGGGCCCTCAACCGTGTCCGACCCATTCCCCGCACCTCTACCCTCACCCCTTCCCCTCCCTCCCAGAACCGCGACAGGGTTCCCCTTGTCCTCACTTTTCATCCCACCAGCCTCCATATCCAAAGGATCATCCTCCGCCATTTTCGCCACCTCCAGCGCGATGCCACTACCAGTCGCATCTTCCCCTCCCTTCCCCTGTCAGCATTCCGAAGGGATTGTTCCCTCCGCGACACCCTGGTCCACTCCTCCATTACCCCCACCACCTCGTCCCCGTCCCAGGGCACCTTCCCTTGCAATCGCAGGAGGTGTAATACCTGCCCATTTACCTCCTCTCTCCTCACTATCCCAGGCCCCAAACACTCCTTTCAGGTGAAGCAGCGATTTACTTGTACTTCTTTCAATGTAGTATACTGTATCCGCTGCTCACAGTGTGGTCTCCTCTACATTGGGGAGACCAAGCGCAGACTGGGTGACCGCTTTGCGGAACATCTCCGCTCAGTCCGCAAGCGGGACCCTGAGCTTCCGGTTGCTTGCCATTTCAACACTCCCCCCTGCTCTCATGCTCACATCTCTGTCCTGGGATTGCTGCAGTGTTCCAGTGAACATCAACGCAAGCTCGAGGAACAGCATCTCATCTACCGATTAGGCACACTACAGCCTGTCGGACTGAACATTGAGTTCAATAATTTCAGAGCATGACAGCCCCCCACTTTACTTTCATTTTTAGTCATTTTTAGTTATTTTTTCTTCCTTTTTTTTTTACATTCCTTTTTACATTTTTTACAATTTTTTTTGCATTTATTTCATTTCATCTTAGTTTGTTCAGTTTGCTTACCCACTGTTTTTTTCAGGTTGTTTTTCTTCAGGTTTGCGCTTGCTGCTGTTCAATATTCAGTATATTCACACCTAATCTGTACTAATGCTTTGTCTTTCAACACACCATTAACATATTGTTTACCTTTGCTTCGTGACATTTTGGTCAGCTATGTGGCCTGGTCCAATCTGCACCTTCTCCTTTGTTATCTCTTGCCCAACCCCCACCTCACTTGTTTATAATCTGTGACTTTTCTAATATTTGTCAGTTCCGAAGAAGGGTCGCTGACCCGAAACGTTAACTCTGCTTCTCTTTCCACAGATGCTGCCAGACCTGCTGAGTGATTCCAGCATTTCTTGTTTTTGTTTCAGATTTCCAGCATCTGCAGTATTTTGCTTTTATTACAGTATTCCAGATGTTGTCTCACCAAAACCCTATTACAATTGCAGCAAAACCTGTTCTCCATTCCCCTTGCAATAAAGGCCAACATGCCATTTGCTTTCCTAATTGCTTGCTGTACTTACATGCTAATGTTTTGTGTTCCTTGTACGAGCACACCCAGGTCTCTGAATAGCAATAGTTACAAGTTTCACAGCTTTTACAAAATATTCTGCTTTTCTATTTTTACGACCAAAGTGAATAACTTCACACTTTCTTGCATTTTACTCCATCTGCCATCTTGTTTCCCAACTTAACTTGTCTCTATCTCTTTGTAGCCTCTCTGTGTCCTCCCTACAGCTTACTTTTCCACCTACCTTTGTATCATAGGCAAAGCTAGATACATTACCCTCTGTCTCTTCATCTAAGTCATTGATATAGACTGTAAATAGCTGAGGCCACTGCACTATTACATGCCTGCCAACCTGAGAATAATGCATTTATTCCTACTCTTTGTTTTCTGTCTGTTAATTAATTCTCAATCCATGCCAGTATATTACCCCCAATTCCACGTGTTCTAATTTTGCTTCCGAACCTCCTGTGTGGGACCTTCTCAAAAGCCTTCTGAAAATCCAAATAAATAATATCCACTGGGGCCCCCTTATCTATTCTGCTAGTTACATCCTCAAAAAATTCTAATAGATTTGTTAAACATGATTTCCCTTTCATAAATCCATGTTGACTCTGCTTAATTGTACCATTATTTTCTAAGTGTCCAGTTATCACATCCTTTATAATAGATTCTAGCATTTTCCCGACTACTGATGTCAGGCGAACAGGTCTGTAGTTCCCTGTTTTCTCTCTCCCTCCCTCCTTAAATAGTGGGGTTGCATTTGCTACCTTCCAATCTTCAGGAACCCCGCTCCAGAATCTATAGGATTTTGGAAGATGATCACTAATGCATCCACTTATCATTACAACTACCTTTTTCAACACTTTGGGTTGTAGTTCATCTGGTCCAGGGGATTTAGCAACTTTCAGTCCCAGTAATTTCTCTAGCACTACTTTTTTACTAATACTAATTTCTTTCAGTTCCTCATTCTCGAGTATTTCTGGGAGGTTTTTTCTATCTTCCGTGAAGACAGACAGAAAGTATTTGTTTAGTTTCTCTACCATTTCCTTATTTCCCTTTATAAGTTCCCTTGTTCCTACCTGTAATGGGCTGACAATTGTCTTTGCTAATCTTTTCCTTTTTACGTACCTACAGAAGCTTTTACAGTCCGTTTTTATGTTTCTCACTAGTTTACTTTCATATTCTATTTTCCCTTTCTTTATCAGTTTCTTGGTCCTCCTTTGCTGAATTCTAAAATGTTCCCAATCCTCAGGCTTACTGCTTTTTTTGGCAACTTTTAATAGCCTCTTTCTTTGATCACATACAATCTTTAACTTCTCTTATTAGCCATGGTTGGATCACCTCTTTTGGGTTTTTATGCCTCAGAGGAATGTAAATTTGTTGTAAACCATGTATTAATTCTTGAAATGTGAGCTATTGTCTGTCTACCATCATATCTTTTAATGTAGTTTCCCAATCTACCAGCAATGTTCTACTGGTATCACAAAGAGAAACTCGCAAGAAGCTTTATGGTGCATGTTGATGATTTTCTATGTGGAGGATCTGCGGAATTTGAGCAGTTGGTTATAGATAAGTTAAAAGGGGAATTTGAGATTGGAAGTCAGGCGTCGGGGGCCTTTAAATGCGACCATATGAATTAGGAGCAGAAGTAGGCCATTCAGCCTGTTGACCCTGCTCCGCCATTTATTAAGATCATGGCTGATCTGTTTCTGTTTTGAATTCCACACTCCCATCTACCCCCGATAATCTTAGATTCTAGTTAGGCAAGGGAATCAATCTAGCTCCGCCTTAGAAATATTCAATTTTTCAATATTCAATCCACCTCCACCACCTTCTGAGGCAGAGAATTCCAAAGTCGCACAACCCTCAGAGAAAAAATTTCTCCTTGTCTCTGGGCTAAAAGGGCGACTTCTAATTTTCAATGCCCCCTAGTTCTGGACTCACCCACAAGAGGAAACATCCCCTCCACATTCACCCTGTCAATACTGTTCAGGATCTTATATACTTCAATCAGGACTCCCCTCACTCTTCTAAACTCCAGTGAAAGCAACCACAGTCCGTCCAACCTTCCCTCATAAGACAGCCCGCTCATTCTAGGTATCAATCTAGTAAACCTCCTCTGAACCACCTCCAATGCATTTACATCCTTCCTTAAATAAGGAGACCAAAACTGCACACAGTATTCGAGATGTGGTCTCACCAATGCCCTCGTAATAAAGGATAGCATTCCATTCGTTTTCTTTATTACTTGCTGTTCCTGCATACTAACCATTTGTGACTCATGCACTAGAACACCTAGATCCCTCTGCACCTCGGAATTCTGCAGTCGTTGCCCGTTTAAGAAATACTCTGCTTTTTTATTCTTCCTGCCAAAGTGAACAACTTCACATTTTCCCACATTATATTCCATCTGCCAGATTTTTCCCCACTCACTCAACCTATCTATATCGGTCTGCAACCTCCTTATGTCCTCTTCATAACATACTTTCCTACCTATCTTGGTGTCATCTGCAAAGTTAGCTACCATGCCATCGCTCCCCTCATCTAAGTCATTGATATAAATTGTACAAAGTTGAGGCCCCAGCACAGACCCCTGCAGGACCCCACTCGCTGCATCCTACCAATCAGAAAAGGACCCATTTATGCATATTCTCTGTTTTCTGCCAGCCAGCCAGTCTTATATCTATGCTCATATATTAACCCCTACACCATGAGTTCCTACTTTGCGCAATAACCTTTTATGTGGCAGCTTGTCAAATACCTTCTGGAAATCCAAGTACAGTACGTCAACAAGCTCCCCTTTATCCACAACGTGTGTTACTCCTTCAGAGAGCTCCAATAAATTGGTTAAACATGATTTCCCTTTCACTAAACCATGCTGGCTATTCCCGATTACCTTGAGATTTTCTAAGTGCCCAGCTATAGCCTCTTTAATGATCGATTCTAACACCTTCCCCACAACAGACGTCAAGCTAACTGGCCTATAGTTACCCATTTTCTGCCTCCGCTCCTCCCTTCTTGAGTAGAAGGATTATATTTGCTACTTTCCAGTCTGTTGGAACCTTTCCAGAGTTTAGTGAATTTTGAAAAATTAACACCAACGCATCTACTACCTCATTAGCCACATCTTTTAAGACCCTAGGATGAAGCCCATCAGGACCTGGGGACTTGTCAGCTGGCAGTTCCATTAGTTTGGTCAGTACCGCTTCCTTGGTAATTGTAATTTCACCAAGTTCCTCTCTTCCTTCCACCTCCTGATTTATAGCTATTACCGACCGGAATGTTTTTTTGTATCCTCTATAGTGAAGACAGAAGCATTTCATTTCTGTTCATTTCATCTGCCATTTCCATATTATCTATTATTAACTCCCCATTTTCACTCTCTAGAGGACCCATACTCACTTTACTTACTCTTTTCCTTTTTAAGTACCTGTAGAAGCTCTTGCTATCTGTTTTTACATTTCTAGCTAGCTTCCTCTCATATTCTAATTTCTTTCTCCTGATTAACCTTTTAGTCATTCTCTGCCATTCTTCTTATTCTGATCAATCATCTGACCTGCCACTCATCATTGCACAATTATATGCTTTCTCCTTAAGTTTGAAGCTTTCCTTAACTTATTTAGTTAATCACAGATGGTGGATCCTCCCTTAGAATTTTTCTTTATTGTAGGAGTATACTTATTCTGAGTATTCTGAAATATCCCCTTAAATGTCTGTCACTGCTTCTCTATTGATCTGTCTGCTAGCCTAGTAACCCATTTCACTTCAGCTAGCTCAGCTTTCATGCCCACATAGTTGCCCTTATTTAAGTTCAAAATACTAGTCTTACACCCACTCCTCTCTCTTGCAAACTGGATGTAAAATTTCTTCTTGGATACTTCATCTTACGTTGTGTTAGGGGCCCTGTAGACCACTCCCACTAGGGACTTCTTTCACCTACTATTCCTCATCTCCACCCAAACTGATTCTACATCGTGATCTCCTGAACCAAGGTCATCTCTAACTATTGCACCAATGCCATCCTTGATTAACAGTGCTACCCCTCCATCTTTACCTAGCTTCCTATTCTTCTTGAATGTTATATACCCCTCAATATTGAGGACCCATTCCTTGTCATCCTGAAGCCACATCTTCATAATGGCTATCGGATTGTATTTATTTACTTCAATATGCACTATCAGCTCGTTTACTTTGTTATGACTGCTACGTGCATTCAGATACAGAGCTTTTAGTTTTGTCTGCTTTGTTATCATTGAAACATATAGTCTTGACTGTTGGTGTGTTCTTTTGTTTTTTTCTCTCTCTCCCTTCCTGTCACTCTCTGACCTTCATTTCCCATATTACTACTCTGCTGTCCTGCCTTGACTCTACCTCTTGATTTGTTACATCTACCCAAGCTTGATTCCTCTCCCCACTTGTTTAGTTTAAAGCCCTCTCTACTTCCCTAGATATACAGTTTGCTAGAAGACTGGTCCCAGCACGGTTCAGGTGCAGACCGTCCTAATGGTACAGCCCCCCCTAATGGTACAGCCCCCACTTCCCCAGTACTGGTGCCAGTGCCCCTCGAACCAAAACCCATTTCTCCCATACCAGTCTTTGAGCCACGTATTCATTTCACTAATCATATGTGCCCTCTGCCAATTTGCATGTGGCTCAGGTAACAATCCAGAGATTATTAACCTTGAGGTTCTGCTCTTCATTTTGTTGCTTAACTCCTCATACTGTCTAAGCAGAACCTCTTTCCTAGTCCTGCCTATGTTGTTGGTACCTACATGGACCATGACAACTTGATTCTCCCCCTCCCACTTCAAGTTCCTGTCCAGCTCTGAGCAGATGTCCCAAACCCTGGCACCGGGCAGGCAACACATCTGGACTCTCACTCTCGGCTGCACATAACAGTGTCAACTCCCCTCACTATACTATCCCCTAATATTTAAGGTTAGACATTAATCAGAATTTTGTTCATTTGTTGGTGTCCTCTTCTTCCCAGAAGGTTAACTGCCATGGATCTCCACCTCTGTGTGTCCCTGTGCTGTCCTTACAGATTCTTCAGAGGTCAACTGCATCCAGTCCATTATATCTGTCATCGATTTTCTTCTCTGCTTCCCTCTCCTACGTTTTCTGTTGATTTTTTTGTTTCCTTCCAATCATTGTCTCTATCTTCTGTTCTAATGATGTGCCAGAAGTATTGTATCTCTTTCTCTTTGATGTTATGCATTAATTGCCTCTTTTCTCCAGCCGTTTCCAGCATTTCCTCATTAGTCTTTCTGTCTGTGTAGGATATGCGGAACATCCTCCGATATGTCCACATCTCGAATACATTCAGCTTATCAATAGTCTCTTTGTTTGTTGTCCATGTGTCCGAGGCATGTAACATAGATGACAAAATGTAGCACCTCTGCATTATTTTCCCAAGATTCAGCATCAGTTTCTTTGATGTTAACAAGTCCTTCATTCTGACAAGCTGGTCTTGGCTGTCTCGATTCTCCTTTGGATCCCTCATACAGATCTCCCATCATCTGTGATAATCTGCCCAAGGTACGACGATGTAGGTGTAGAGATCAGGAAGGGGGATTGCGATATACTTGAACATACTAACAGTGAAAGGGAGGAAGTATTAGATGTTTTAGCGGGCTTAAAAGTGGATAGATCCCCAGGCCCAGATGACTTGTATCCCAGGTTGTTATGTAAGGCAAGGGAGGTGATAGCAGGGGCTCTGACACAAATTTTCAGATCCTCTCTGGCCATGGGAGAGGTGCCAGAGGACTGGAGGACAGCGAATGTGGTACCATTATTCAAGAAGGTTAGCAGGGATAGACCAGGTAATTACAGGCAAGTGAGCCCAACATCAGTGGTTAGGAAACTGTTGGAAAACATTCTGAGCGACAGGATTAATCTCCACTTGGAGAGGCAGGGAATAATCAGGGATAGTCAGCACGGCTTTGAGGGGGAGATCGTGTCTAACTAACTTGATTGAATTTTTCGAGGAGGTGACTAAATGTGTAGATGAGGGTAAAGCAGTTGATGTAGTCTACATGGACCTCAGTAAGGCTTTTGAAAGGTCCCGCATGGGAGATTGGTTAAGAAAGGGCGGCACAGTGGCGCAGTGGTTAGCACCGCAGCCTCACAGCTCCAGCGACCCGGGTTCAATTCTGGGTACTGCCTGTGTGGAGTTTGCAAGTTCTCCCTGTGTCTGCGTGGGTTTCCTCCGGGTGCTCCGGTTTCCTCCCACAGCCAAAAGACTTGCAGGTTGATAGGTAAATTGGCCCTTATAAATTTCCCCTAGTGTAGGTAGGTGGTAGGGGAATATAGGGACAGGTGAGGATGTGGTAGGAATATAGGATTAGTGTAGTGTCGGATTAGTATAAATGGGTGGTTAATGGTCGGCACAGACTCGGTGGGCCGAAGGGCCTGTTTCAGTGCTGTATCTCTAAATCAAAAAAATCAAAATCAAAGTAAGAGCCCATGGGATCCAGGGCAATTTGGCAAATTGGATCCAAAATTGACTTGGTGGCAGGAAACAGAGGGTAATGGTCGAGGGTTGTTTTTGCGAGTGGAAGCCTGTGACCAGTGGTGTATCACAGGATCGGTGCTGGGACCCTTGCTGTTTGTAGTGTACATTAATGATTTAGACGTGAATATGGGACGTATGATAAGCAAGTTCCAAGATGACACGAAAATTGGTGGTGTCGTAAATAGTGAGAAGGAAATCCTTAAATTACAGGATGATATAGATGGGCGGAGCTGTGGCAAATGGAGTTTAATCCTGAGACGTGTGTGGTGATGCATTTTGGGAGGACTAACAAGGCAAGGGAATATACAATGGATGGTAGGATCCTAGGAAGTACAGAAGGTCAGAGGGACCTTGGTGTACTTGTCCATAGATCACTGCAGGCAGCAGCACAGGTAGATAAGGCGGTTAGGAAGGCATATGGGATACTTGCCTTTATTAGCCGAGGCATAGAATATAAGAGCAGGGACATTATGATGGAGCTGTATAAAATGCTAGTTAGGCCACAGCTGGAGTACTGTCTACAGTTCTAGGCACCACACTATAGGAAGGATGTGATTGCACTGGAGAGGGTGCAGAGGAGATTCACCAGGATGTTGCCTGGGCTGGAGCATTTCAGTTATGAAGAGAGACTGAAAAGGCTAGGGTTATTTTCCTTAGAACAGAGAAGGATGAGGGGGGACATGATTGAGGTATACAAAATTATGAGGGGCATGGACAGATTAGATAGGAAGAGACTTTTTTCCTTAGCGGAGGGGTCAATAACCAGGGGGCATAGATCTAAGGTAAGCGGCAGGAGGTTTAGAGGGGATTTGAGGAAAAACTTTTTCACCCAGAGGGTGGTTGGAATCTGAAATATGCTGCCTGAAGTGGTGGTAGAGTCAGGAACCCTCACAACATTTAAGAAGTATTTAGCTGAGCACGTGAAACGCCATAGCATAAAAGGCTATGGGCCAAGTGCTGGAAAATGGGATTAGAATAGTTAGGTGTTTGATGGCTGTCGCGGACACAATGGGCCAAAGGGCCTGTTTCTGTGCTGTATGACTCTATCTTTTCACTTGTTCCAGGACTTGTCCATTTACTTCAATTTTCACTTCCGGGGTTAGGTCTCTGCTTATCACCATTGTCCTGGTTTTCTTCACATTCGTTCTTAATTCATGTTCCACACTCCTTGCATTCACTTTATTCAAAATTTCCTGTAGTGCCTCTTCTGACTGCAATCAGTGCAGCGTCATCTGCATATCTCAAGTTGTTAATCTTCAACCCACCAATATTGCAAACTGGTAGATGTTCTGGCCGGAATTTTACGCTGCCCCTGCGGGTTGGATGGTGGCATGGGGGCGGCGTAAAATTGAGCGGCAAGCTCCAGGAGGCCTAACCACCCGGATTCTGCCTCCGACCAAGTTTACGGAGGTCCGGCAGGGTGGCGGGGGTGGGAAGCAGCCCACCCGCCCGAGGCCAATCAAGACCCTTAAGTGGCCACTTAACGACCACTTAAGGGCCCTCGCCCACCTCCACGGATATTTTACAGGGTGCCCGATTGAGGGCCGCCCCAGCCTCCCAACCCAACCCCGGGATCCAAGACCCCCCCCCCCCCTGCAAACGACCGCCCTAGCCTCACCAGGACACGACCGATTCCCCTGGTGAGGCTGCCCGAACTTACCTTCTGTCCCGGCTCCATTGCGTCCTCCTCGGTCAGCTGGGCTGCAGTCTCAGCAGTGGCCACCGCTCCCGGTGGCGCTGCTGAGACTTAGAGCTGCCAGCCCGCTGATTGGCCGGCAGCCCACTGAGGCGGGACCTCCTCCCTCAAGTGGGTGGAAGTCCCGCCTCGGGCCAATTAAAACCTGGGGATCCGTAAAATACGGGACGGATCCCCAGGCTGGGCGGGAGCGGGATTGGCACCGACATTTACGTCTGAGTCCGGCTCCCGTCCGCCCAGCGTAAAATTCCGGCCTCTGTGTCTCCTGAAGATAGCTTCAGTGTACAGGTTGAATAGTTTTGGGGACATAACACATCCCTGATGCACTTCTCTTTTGAATGGGAAACTGTCTGACAAGCTGCTATCAAGTCTCATCACTACTGATTGCTTCCAGTGTAGACTCTGAATTATCCTTTTATAATTTCTGTCAATTTCTAGTTTGTTTAAGTGCTCCATTATTTTCTGATGGTAGACTTCCAGATATCTTTTGATCACTACTCTCAAGTTAAAGATGCCCTCTTTTGTTCCTTTCTTTGGTCTGAATCCTGACTGACTGTCATCTCGCTCTGCTTCTATAGACTGATTATTTCTTTGCAAAATAATTATGAAAATCATTTTCATCATATGGCTCATGGGGCTTATTGTCCTTTGCTCTGAACACTAGGGCTTTTGGTTTCTTTGGGTGCTTAATGAACACTGACGGCATAAGATCCACAGGTATGAATCCTGTTCTGTAAATTTTGTTGCAGAGGTCTGTCAGTTTCCCAACGTTAACATCATTCAGGTCTTTCAGACATTCTGTTGGTAACTGGTCGATTCCAGGTGCTTTCTTTGCTTTCATCTTCTTGCTCGCTGCACTGACGTCTGCCTCTATTATTTCTGATCCTTCTCTCCCTCTGATGGTACCAATTCACTTCTGTCTTCATTGTCATACAACTCACTGATGTACTCTGCCCATCGTTTCTCGACCCTTTTTTAAAGAGAATTTCACCTTGTTTACTCCTTATACAGCCACTAGTTGTGGCTGTTTTCTTCTTGTTTACCAGTGCTTTAACTTTCTCATGATGCCTTTTCTTCAGTCTTCCGTTTCCTTTGTGAATAACTGTTCTGTATGGGAGAGTGTTCATTCGACAAAGAGTGTTGCAAAGAAAAGGTTAAGGATTGACCTTGCTAGTATAAAGGAAATGTTGGAGAGGAGATTGCAAAGATAAAAGGGTCGTGCAAGTCACCAGTTATCAGATTGTTTTACAAAGAGGAATGCTTACTCCAAGAAATTGGTGCAGATCCTAGAAGAGGGACACCTTTGTATTGTGATGAGTTGTAAGAAATATGGAAAAGCATTTTTTTCTTTAATTGCTTTGTAATTATTTAGGTATGTTATAATGTTTTTGTCTAAAGAACGGGGAATCTATCAATGGTAGGTTAATTATATTGTTAAAGATACACCAGGTCTAGGGCATTGTTTAATTAAGGACTTGAGTGGATATAAAGAGAGCCTGCTGCCGGGGCACAGGGTTGTTGGTGAGGCAGAGATATGTAATGCTGCATGGTAAGCATTGCTTAAAAAAAAGTTGCAACAACTGTATGTATTTTAATATTTATCATAGAATGGTTACAGCAGAGAAGGAGGCCATTCAAAGCATCACGTCTGTGCCAACTTTCTGCAAGTGCAGCCCAGCTCGTCCCACTCCCCCGCTCTTTCCCTATAGCCCTTCAATTTTTTTCTCTTCAGGTGCTCATCCAATTCCTTTTTGAAAGCTACAATTGAATTGCACGCTCTTGGGCAGTACATTCCAATCCAAGCCACTCACTACGTAGAAAAGCTTTTCCTCATATTACCATTGGTTCTCTGCCCAATGGGAACAGTTTCTCTATCTACTCTAGATCCCTCATGATTTTGTAAACCTCTATTAAATCTCCTTTCAACCTTCTCTATGGAGAACAACCCCAGCTTCTCCACTCTTTCCCTCATCCCTGGAACCATGCTCGTAAATCTTTTTGTTTGCATACTGTTTGAAGCCTTCACATCCTTCCTAAAGTGTGGTGCCAAGGATTAGGCACAGTACTACAGCTGAGGCTGAACCAATGTTTATAAAGGTTCACCATAACGTCTTTGCTTTTGTACTGTGTGCTCCTATTTAAATGCCCAGGATCCCATATGACTTCTTAACCACTTTCTCGACCTGCCCTGCCACGTTCAGCAATTTGTGCATATATACCCGCAGATTTCTCTGTTCCTGCACCCCCTGTAGAATTGTATCCTTTATTTTATATGATCTTTCCTTGTTCTTCCTTCCAAATGTATCACTTCACACTTTTCTGCTTTAAATTTCATCTGCCATGTGTCTGCCCATTCCACCAGCCTGTCTATGTCCTCTTGAAGTCTATTGCTATCCTATTCACACTTCACAATGCTTCCATGTTTTATGTCAACTGTATGCCCATGTCTATCTAGGTCATTCTTCTATATCAAGAAAAGCAGTGTTCCGAGTATTGCCCCTGGGAACCCCACTTATTATCCTTCCACCAGTCTGAAAAATCAACTGTTCACAACTTTCAGTTTCCTGTCACTCAGCCAACTTTGTGTCCATGCTGCCATTGGTCCCTTTTATTCCATGGGCTTCAACTTTTCTTTGTATATGAATACATTAAGCTGGTTCGTACAGCATTAACAGAGTCTTGAACAAGCTGATGGTTCATTTCTCGGTAGGAACTTGAGGATGGACTATTAAGTAGAAATAGAAGAGTATGACTCCACCTAGTGGTGAAATGAATACAGGTTAGAAAAGGGTTGTCAAACGTTTTTGCATGGGGGGGGGCCACATTACAATTTTTGTTTTACATGGGGGAGGGGCCAGTGAGATAATTTTAGAAACGCATTAAAAAGTCTACTTAGTTTAATCAAAACAACAGCAAATGCATTTTTGTGAATAAGCTTTAAATGAGAAGATTAATTTATTGATTTAGTTTCTCATCAATATGTTGGACACTGATTTAGTGCGATACCTGGCATTTCTTTGCTTGCACAAGTAATCAGTGTCTGCCCATCCACTTCTAGCAATGCGGAGTATTCCAGATAGATATCCATCTGTCAGGAGTGATCTTGATCTCTCTGTCCGTCCCTGCCGCTTTCTCTCTCGCCCTGTTTTCCCCTCTCTCTGTGCCGTCCTCGCTCTCTGTGTTCCCCCTCTGTCCACCCTTTCTCTCTTTGTGCCCCCTTCTCTCGATCTGTCCCCCCTCTCTCTCTGTGTCCCCTCTCTCTCTCTCTCTGTCCCCCCCCCTCTCTCTCTGTCCCCCCTCTCTCTCTGTCCCCCCTCTCTCTGTGTCCCCCCTCTCTCTGTGTCCCCCCTCTCTCTGTGTCCCCCCTCTCTCTGTGTCCCCCCTCTCTCTGTGTCCCCCCTCTCTCTGTGTCCCCCCTCTCTCTGTGTCCCCCCTCTCTCTGTCCCCCCTCTCTCTGTCCCCCCTCTCTCTGTCCCCCCTCTCTCTGTCCCCCCTCTCTCTGTCCCCCCTCTCTCTGTCCCCCCTCTCTCTGTCCCCCCTCTCTCTGTCCCCCCTCTCTCTGTGTCCCCTCTCTCTCTGTGTCCCCTCTCTCTCTGTGTCCCCTCTCTCTCTGTGTCCCCTCTCTCTCTGTACCCCCTCTCTCTCTGTACCCCCTCTCTCTCTGTGTCCCCCTCTCTCTCTGTGTCCCCCCCTCTCTCTCTGTGTCCCCCCCTCTCTCTCTGTGTCCCCCCCTCTCTCTCTGTGTCCCCCCCTCTCTCTCTGTGTCCCCCCCTCTCTCTCTGTGTCCCCCCCCTCTCTCTCTGTGTCCCCCCCCTCTCTCTGTGTCCCCCCCCCTCTCTCTGTGTCCCCCCCCCTCTCTCTGTGTCCCCCCCTCTCTCTCTCTGTGTCCCCCCCTCTCTCTCTGTGTGTCCCCCCCTCTCTCTCTCTGTGTCCCCCCTCTCTCTCTCTGTCCCCCCTCTCTCTCTGTCCCCCCTCTCTCTCTGTCCCCCCTCTCTCTCTGTCCCCCCTCTCTCTCTGTACCCCCCTCTCTCTCTGTACCCCCCTCTCTCTCTGTACCCCCCTCTCTCTCTGTACCCCCCTCTCTCTCTGTACCCCCCTCTCTCTCTGTACCCCCCTCTCTCTCTCTACCCCCTCTCTCTCTCTCTGTACCCCCCTCTCTCTCTCTGTAACCCCCTCTCTCTCTCTGTAACCCCCTCTCTCTCTCTGTAACCCCCTCTCTCTCTCTGTAACCCCCTCTCTCTCTCTGTAACCCCCTCTCTCTCTCTGTACCCCCTCTCTCTCTCTCTCTCTCTGTACCCCCCTCTCTCTCTCTGTACCCCCTCTCTCTCTGTGTCCCCTCTCTCTCTCTGTGTCCCCTCTCTCTCTCTGTGTCCCCTCTCTCTCTCTGTGTCCCCTCTCTCTCTCTGTGTCCCCTCTCTCTCTCTGTGTCCCCTCTCTCTCTCTGTGTCCCCTCTCTCTCTCTGTGTCCCCTCTCTCTCTCTGTGTCCCCTCTCTCTCTCTGTGTCCCCTCTCTCTCTCTGTGTCCCCTCTCTCTCTCTGTGTCCCCTCTCTCTCTCTGTGTCCCCCCCCCTCTCTCTCTGTGTCCCCCCCCTCTCTCTCTGTGTCCCCCCCCTCTCTCTCTGTGTCCCCCCCTCTCTCTCTGTGTCCCCCCCCTCTCTCTCTGTGTCCCCCCCTCTCTCTCTCTGTGTCCCCCCCCTCTCTCTCTGTGTCCCCCCCCTCTCTCTCTGTGTCCCCCCCCTCTCTCTCTGTGTCCCCCCCCTCTCTCTCTGTGTCCCCCCCCTCTCTCTCTGTGTCCCCCCCCTCTCTCTCTGTGTCCCCCCCCTCTCTCTGTGTCCCCCCCCCTCTCTCTGTGTCCCCCCCCCTCTCTCTCTGTGTCCCCCCCTCTCTCTCTGTGTCCCCCCCTCTCTCTCTGTGTCCCCCCCTCTCTCTCTGTGTCCCCCCCTCTCTCTCTGTGTCCCCCCCTCTCTCTCTGTGTCCCCCCCTCTCTCTCTGTGTCCCCCCCCTCTCTCTCTGTGTCCCCCCCCTCTCTCTCTGTGTCCCCCCCTCTCTCTCTCTGTCCCCCCCCTCTCTCTCTGTGTCCCCCCCCTCTCTCTCTGTGTCCCCCCTCTCTCTCTGTGTCCCCCCTCTCTCTCTGTGCCCCCCCCTCTCTCTCTGTGTCCCCCCCCTCTCTCTCTGTGTCCCCCCCCCTCTCTCTCTGTGTCCCCCCCCTCTCTCTCTGTGTCCCCCCCCTCTCTCTCTGTGTCCCCCCCCTCTCTCTCTGTGTCCCCCCCCTCTCTCTCTGTGTCCCCCCCCTCTCTCTGTGTCCCCCCTCTCTCTCTGTGTCCCCCCTCTCTCTCTGTGTCCCCCCTCTCTCTCTGTGTCCCCCCTCTCTCTCTGTGTCCCCCCTCTCTCTCTGTGTCCCCCCTCTCTCTCTGTCCCCCCTCTCTCTCTGTCCCCCCTCTCTCTCTGTCCCCCCTCTCTCTCTGTCCCCCCTCTCTCTCTGTCCCCCCTCTCTCTCTGTCCCCCCTCTCTCTCTCTACCCCCCTCTCTCTCTCTACCCCCCTCTCTCTCTCTACCCCCCTCTCTCTCTGTACCCTCTCTCTCTCTGTACCCCCCTCTCTCTCTGTACCCTTCTCTCTCTCTCTCTCTCTCTCTCTCTCTCTCTGTAACCCCCTCTCTCTCTCTGTAACCCCCTCTCTCTCTCTGTACCCCCCTCTCTCTCTCTGTACCCCCCTCTCTCTCTCTGTACCCCCCTCTCTCTCTCTGTACCCCCCTCTCTCTCTCTGTACCCCCTTCTCTCTCTATGTCCCCTCTCTCTCTCTCTGTAACCCCCTCTCTCTCTCTCTGTACCCCCCTCTCTCTCTCTCTACCCCCTCTCTCTCTCTGTCCCCTCTCTCTCCCTCTGTCCCCCCACTCTCTCCCTCTGTCCCCCCACTCTCTCTCTGTGTCCCCCCA